>NC_138770.1:472232705-472582705 GCF_965119305.1 Pelophylax lessonae | reverse complement strand
TTGGAAGTGTGCATGTTTTTCCAATTCCGCCGGTTTTTGCCATTTTCTATGGGCGAGACAGCTGATTTCCAATCGGTATTCAAAAAAAAATTGGCCCAAAATCGCGCTGGCGAAATTTTTTGAGCCTATTTGGCGTTGCGCATGCGCACATTCGCGCGTTCGCAGCTCGGGGCTGGAGGAGCTGTTTAACCTTTCTACACTTTCGCAGATATCTCTCTTTCTAAGTCAGTTTTTGACATTTTTTAAACGCAAGTCATCTCCAAATTGACTTCCACACCTTCAACAGTGATTTGGGATTTTTGGGGATACAGGGGAAAATTTGGCTAAACTTTAGTCGAGCTTTTAGCTGGCGTGGTTTTAAGTCGCGCTCTGACCATATTGCATCTTAATGAATCTCACACTAGGCGCTATTTTCCGCCCGCCGTTCTTTGAATACCAATTTCAGACTTAAACAATCGCCGGTTCGCAAAATCCCGCCATAACGCCAATTCGCCGTACTATGAATCAGGCCCTAAAGAATATTCTCTAGAAATAATGTATACTCATCCACTATTCAATGCTCATGTAATGTATTTTTCATGAAATGGCTTCTTACTGTGTTTTTCTGCCTCTTTGTAATGTCCTACATTTGCTCCCAACCCTCTTTTTCCTTCACACTTCTATTTGTTTTTTATGAGCAGTGCACATTAGTTAAAGTTATGTGCGCTGCTGTATGTCCATATCAAATTCCACAGTCTCTCATCCATCTCAGGAACGAGCAAGAGAGGGTGGCTACATTCTTACGTATTGAGACCATGGAGAATGAACGTAACCACCCTCTAACCAGAAGTTGGATCACAGCAGCAAAAAAGTAATTTGGAGATTTCAAGGAGGCAGAGAGCATTGGAAGGCCCTTGGGAAAAAAAAACAGTTTAGTGTCACTTTAACATCACTGCAGCTGACACACTGTAGATTGTTTACGCAATGATTATATAATTGCTTTAGGGGGTTGAAAAATAATTGTTTTCCCTGTTGGAGCAAATTGGTCCAAGCTTTATAAGCATTACTGTCTGCGTTCTGGGACACGCACCCACATGGCTGTCAAATTGAGACCAGTGGTTCTGTCAGTGCAAAGACAACTTTCGCACGGGTGTACAGATAGGGACGCTCTTGTGAATGAGGCCCAAATCTTGCTTGCTAGCTACAATAGGCACTCGCTCTGTGCAAACCAGCTTTGTGCCTGTACAGTTGTGCTTATAAGTTTACATACCCTGGCAGAATTTGATTTCTTGGCATTTTTCAGAGAATATGAATGATAACACACAAACTTTTCTTTCACTCATGGTTAGTGTTTGGCTGAAGCTATTTATTATCACTCAACAGTGTTTACTCTTTTTAAATCATAATGACAACAGAAACTACCCAAATGACCCTGATCAAAAGTTTACATACTCCAGTTCTTAATGTCGTGCATTTCCCACTTTAACATCAATGACAGCTTGAAGTCTTTTGTGGTATTTGTGGAAAAGGCTTCTCAGATTTTAAAGCTGCCCATTCTTCCTGGCAAAAAGCCTCCAGTTTCTGTAAATTCTTGGGCTGTCCTGCATGAACTGCATGTTTGAGATTTCCCCAGAGTCGCTCAATGATATTGAGGTCAGGAGACTGAGATGGCCACTTCAGAACCTTCACTTTATTCTGCTGTAGCCAATGACAGGTCAACTTGGCCTTGTGTTTAGGATCATTGTCATGTTGGAATGTCCAAGTATGTCCCATGCGCAGCTTCTGGGCTGATGAATGCAAATTTTCCTCCGTATTTTTTAAAAACATATTGCATTCATCTTGACCAAATGTCCTGTAATTTTGCAGCTCACACATCCCCAAAACATCAGCGATCCACCTCCGTGTTTCACAGTAGGAATGGTGTACCTTTCATCATAGATCTTGTTGACTCCTCTTAAAATGTAGTGTTTATGATTGTGACCAAAAAGCTCAATTTTGGTCTCATCACTCCAAATTACTTTGTACCAGAAGGTTTGAGGCTTGTCTCTGTGCTGTTTGGCGTATTGTAAGTGGGATACTTTGTGGCATTTGCGTAGTAATGGCTTTCTTCTGGCGACTCGACCATGCAGCCCATCTTTGTTTAAGTGCCTCCTTATTGTGCATCTTGAAACAGCCACACCACATGTATTCTGAGTCCTGTATTTTAGCTGAAGTTATTTGTTTTTTTTTTTTTGCATCCCAAACACTTTTCCTGGCAGTTGTGGCTGAAATTTTAGTTGGTCTACCTGACCATGGTTTGGTTTCAACAGAACCCCTCATTTTCCACTTCTTGATTAGAGTTTGAACACTGCTGATTGACATTCTCAATTCCTTGGATATCTTTTTATATCCCTTTCCTGTTTTTATACAGTTCAACTACCTTTTCCTGCAGATCCTTTGACAATTCTTTTGCTTTCCCCATGACTCAGAATAACATCCAGTGCATCACTGGATGAAAGATGCAAGGGTATCTGAGGAGTCCAGAAACTCATTGACCTTTTATATACACACACACACACACACACACACACACACACACACACACACACTAATAACAAGCAAACAGATCACGGGTGAGGGTGGTTACCTTTAATAACCATTAAAACCCCTTTGTGTCAACTTGTGTGCATGTTATCAGGCCAAAATATCTAGGGTATGTAAACTTTTGATCAGGGTCGTTTGGGTAGTTTCTGTTGTCATTATGATTTAAAAAGCGTAAACACAGTTGATTGCTAATAAATGGCTTCAGCCAAACACTAACCATGAGTGAAAGAAAAGTTTTTGTGTTATCATTTATATTCTCTGAAAAATGGCCAAGAAATCATAAATTCTGCCAGGGTATGTAAATTTATGAGCACAACTGTATATCTCCAGTTAGAGTCTTGCAACGTACTAGAAAGCCAAAAACAAATCTTAAAATAAAGCTATATAATGTTTATATTTTATTGCAAACATTTTTTTCCTCCTTCACATTAATGTTTCTGTTTTCGAAAGGAAAGTACATATCTGAAATATATTTTCTTAATTTAGGATTTCATTTCTGAAGAGAAATGATGAAGATGAGGAGAATACTAATGACGAAGTGGAAAAAAATGAAGAGGAGGCATTTAAAAGTTACCCACCAATTATGAAACCCTATGTGCAGTAAGTACAAATTTAAATTTATTAAGAGCCAATGCACCTTTCGAGAATAATTTACAGATTGAGATCTTGTTCTTTCATGCATTGATTTGAGCATTTAGAAGGAATTGACTTTAAATAGGCAAACCTTTTCATTGCTTTCAGAGTAACCTTTAAGAAACTCAGAATATTTATTTTTAAATTTGGAAATCTTATATAGTTAGGAGTCAGGGCGACATGTTTGTTGCCACTTTAAGATTTTCTACAGTTAGTGCACAATAGAAAATTATATGTCGGGTTGTTTTTGACATTATGCAACAATTGCACATACAGTAGGTGTTTATAGAAATGTACACACACTGTAAAAAGTATACTAACAGATATGGCTAGATGCTCAACATAGCATTTGCTTCACTTTATACAGCATTATTCTACCTTGGTTCTGCATCCATAATTCATTAGAAGACACAGGCCTCTATCCTACAACATGTGGCAATACTGTCACCTACAGAAAGCTTGGACACAAATAAAATATAAGACGTCTGACCCTCCTGTGACAATGCTCTTGCACTTGTGTGTGTATAAACTTAATGGTAGCACAGCAGTGAATACCTTGAAAATAATAAATTACCTTTACGAAGACAACTTCCTAGCTGTGGCAACAGCCTTACAAAATAAAAAAGCACCCATTAGATGGAAAGGAGTTGTGCCTGCCAATGAATTACTGGGGAAAAGGAATTTATGTGGAGTACAAAAATCCTATTTTCACCCAGAGTTCATTGGACGGCAAATTCTTTAACTGTGGAACGTCAAAAAGCAGTACCTGAAAATGAAGGGTGAGTAGAGACAGAAATATTGTGAATGTGGCCATATAACCCTACAAAAAGTAACTGATCAGACTTCCACCTGCAGTACCTTCCATTTTAGGCTTACATCTGCTGATGCAGCCAAATTCACCAAGTACAATTTTTTAAATGTGTGGACTGAAGACCAAGTAGAAGCCTTCACAATTGTGGTACAGAAGAAGCTGCAAAAATAAATGATCTGGCCTAGTAAAATGGCCAGTTGCAGAAAATGGGTGTTTGTATTTTTAGAAAAATGCCTGCAAAACTGTCTAAGAGGTCCATCTGGATATGGCCACACTGGTAATATAGTAAAACAAAATGTTAGCTAATCCAAACCCAAATGACAACATCAGTTCATTAAAGTGGTAGTATCCCGATTTTTTTACACTTTTACCTACAGGTAAGCCTATAATAAGGCTTACCTGTAGGTACAATTAATATCTCCTAAACCGTGCCGGATATTTGCAGTGCATGCAGCCGCTCACGCGAGCGGCGCATGCGCTCTGAAGGTCCGGGGGGACCTTCAGTTTTGCTTGCCGGGAGCTAGCCGTAAAATCACTCCCTCGCGCATTCGCGGCTCTGGCCAAATTACAGCGCCGGAGCCGCCAAACCCGGAAGAGACGGCGAGTGATCATGGCGGCGCCCGCAGTGATGTCCGTTTTTTTTTTTTTTTTTTACTTTTTGGGTTTACAACTGCTTTAAGGGTTGATTACATAAGGGCACTGAAACTATAGATTGGGTTTCCTCAAGAAAGACCAAGGAATAATACCCTATAATTAAATAATAGCACTACAAACATCTATCTTTTTCAGTTTCATATATTTATGAAAAAAAGCAACATACAGTCAGGTCCACAAATATTGGGACATCGATACAATTCTAATCTTTTTGGCTCTACACCACAATGGATTTGAAATGAAACAAACAAGATGTGCTTTAACTGCAGACTTTCAGCTTTAATTTGAGGGTATTTATATCCAAATCAGGGCGAAAGGTGTAGGAATTACAACAGTTTGCATATGTGCCTCCCACTTTTTAAGGGACCAAAAGTAATGGGACAGATTAACAATCATAAATCAAACTTTCACTTTTTAATACTTGGTTGCAAATCCTTTGCAGTCAATTACAGCCTGAAGTCTGGAATGCATAGACATCACCAGACGCTGGGTTTCATCCCTGGTGATGCTCTGCCAGGCCTCTACTGCAACTGTCTTCAGTTCCTGCTTGTTTTTGGGGCGTTTTCCCTTCAGCAAGTGAAATGCATGCTCAATCAGATTCAGGTCAGGTGATTGACTTGGCCATTGCATAACATTTCACTTCTTTCCCTTAAAAAACTCTTTGGTTGCTTTCACAGTATGTTTCGGCTCATTGTCCATCTGCACTGTGAAGCGCCGTCCAATGAGTTCTGAAGCATTTGGCTGAATATGAGCAGATAATATTGCCCGAAACACTTCAGAATTCATCCTGCTGTTTTTGTCAGCAGTCACATTGTCACATCATCAATAAATACAAGAGAACCAGTTCCATTGGCAGCCATACATGCCCACGCCATGACACTACCACCACCATGCTTCACTGATGATGTGGTATGCTTTGGATCATGAGCAGTTCCCTTCCTTCTCCATACTCTTCTCTTCCCATCACTCTGGTACGAGTTGATCTTGATCTCATCTGTCCATAGGATGTTGTTCCAGAACTGTGAAGGCTTTTTTAGATGTTGTTTGGAAAACTCTAATCTGGCCTTCCTGTTTTTGAGGCTCACCAATGGTTTACATCTTGTGGTGAACCCTCTGTACTAACTCTGGGGAAGTCTTCTCTTGATTGTTGACTTTGACACACATACACCTACCTCCTGGAGAGTATTCTAGATATGGCCAACTGCTGTGAAGGGTGTTTTCTTCACCAGGGAAAGAATTCTTCGGTCAACCACCACAGTTGTTTTTCGTGGTCTTCTGGGTCTTTTGGTGTTGCTGAGCTCACCTGTGCGTCAGACAATTGAACCCAAAAAAAAGAAAAGTGCCTATAAGTTACCAACCAAAAATCATATCTCCGAAAGATGTAATAAGGTGCATATAGTCAGAGCAGTAAATCAAGGAAAAACGGAACGTAAATAAAACACCGAAGGTGATATGTGCAAAAAGGGTAATTATGTGCGTGTTGGGGGCACCCCCCAGCAGATACACATCCTAGACGAGTGCATATAATAAAAGCAAACTCCCAGAGAAAGTGTATATAAGTAAATCGCCAAAGGTGAAATATACAGAAAAAGGGGGTGATAGAGTGCGAAATAGGCGGTGCATGTGGAACCCAAAAAGGGTCATAAAAAAGAATGGACATGTAATTAAAATAGATGTGAATGGGGAAAAAGCAGCCCCTTAAAAAGAAAACCTGAGAAAGAGTGCTGTAGACAGGATAAAGATCAGTGCATAAAAAGAAGTGACAGCAGTTAAGATATGCATGATTTGTATTCAATGAAAAATGTGAATAGTGATAGGAATAGATAATATAGTAAAATGAAAAATTGTCAAATACCAGAAAGTAAGAAATCCCAGTAAAAATGATAAGGTCCATCCACATCATGTGTCCGAGGTGTAGGAGTGAAGCCACGCCAACGCCATGCTGGCGTCAGTATATATAGGCGGCTCATGCACCTCCCACATCCGGTCAATCAGACCGAACATCGGTAGGAACAGACCGCCCACTGATGTCACAACAGGTGGAAGAGGTTGCCCTGGTAACACGACGCCGTGAGGTGTCACGCACCATGCAACTCTGACATGGCGCCGATGGGGGGCGTGACAACCCGCCCTCAACCCGGATGCAGAAGCAGAGACAGGCACAGGGGGGAGGTGGCTGGCCGCCCATCGCAGCCCCCGACAGGAAGCCTGAAACCGCCTGAATCTATCAGATCCAAACTGGAAATTGGAAAGCTCAAAAAATATATATTATATATAAATGTCAAATACGAATATGAGCAAAAGGGGGCTAAGTGTAAGAAATATATATGGAAATACATTTTTTTACCTATTATGATCAAAAATTATTGAAATTAAAAAGAACTGTGGCAAACCCAAAATGGGTGTCTTCCACCCCAATGTGTATAAGGAACAGGGTTCGTACGGTCATGAAAATCCTGGAAAAGTCATGGGATTTTGACATGACACTTTCCAGGACTGGAATAGTTATGGAAAATGAGTAAAACCCACTAAGTTTTGGAAAAGTCATGGAATTTTGTGCACCTATTTTATTTAGAAAATGTATTGTATTGTACTGTATTCTGTGGGAGCGGGGGACAGTAAGTGGGACTATTTGCTCTGTTTCGGGTTTAGGCGGATTGATCCGCCGCAGCGCACTGCACAGCTGAAGCCTGATCACTGGTCTCTTCAATATGAATAGACTGTGACAGGCTAGGAACTCTGCGGCGGATTGATCCGCTGAAACCTGAAACTGAGAAGTGCACTTACTGTCCCGCTCCCAGGGGCGTACCAGCAGGCGGGGGAGGCGCGCGCACTGGGGGATGTCAGACGGGCCACTGGGACGCCGCACTGGGTGGGGATGTCAGCCGGGCCACTGGGATCGCCGCATTGGGTGGGGATGTCAGCCGGGCCACTCGGATCGCTGCACTGGGGGGTGTCTGAAGGGCCGCCCACATCGCCGCACTGATGGGTGTCAGGCCGGTGTCCGCATCTCAGTGTGAAGAACTTCCTAGAAGGCAGCTGCGGGAAGAAGGTCAGTGCCTGAGGAGTCTCGTTTTGTGTGCTGGATGGGATGGGGATGGGATGGGGCAGCTGCATAGAGATGAATTGAACTTTCCATATTTATTCCTCATGCCTCATGTCGCTGAATGCTTGTTACTCCTCCTCTCAGAAGCTGCACTAGGAATATGGAAAGTTCAATTCATCTATATGCAGCTGCCCCATCCCCCTCCTATCCAACCTCCTTTGCTGGCCCCCCTCAGTGCTCTTTAGCCCCCCCCGTGCTCTTTAGCCTCCCTTCAGTGCTAATAACCCCCCCGGTGCTATTAACGTCCCACAGTGCTCTTTAGCCCCCTCAGTTCCCCCCCAGACAGTGCTCTCCAGTTCCCCCCCTCCCCCTGTGCTCTCCATCCCCCTGGTTTTCCCTGTTTCCACCCCCCTGCGCCTTCTAACCCCCTGCAATGCTTTCCAAACCCCCCCTTAATTCTCTCCATTCCCCCCCCCCCCCGTGCCATTCAGCTCCTTCAAATCTCTGCTTCCCCTGTGCTCTCCGGCCTCCCTAGTGCTCTTCTATCTTCTATCATGTCCGCAGTTCTTGACCATCTCTTGCATCATGTCCGCAGTCTCTGACCATCTCCTGTATCATGTCCGCAGTCTCTGACCATCTCCTGTATCATGTCTGCAGTCTCTGACCATCTCTTGTATCATGTCCGCAGTCTCTGACCATCTCTTGTATCATGTCTGCAGTCTCTGACCATCTCTTGTATCATGTCCGCAGTCTCTGACCATCTCTTGTATCATGTCCGCAGTCTCTGACCATCTCTTGTATCATGTCCACAGTCTCTGACCATCTCCTGTATCATGTCCGCAGTCTCTGACCATCTCTTGTATCATGTCCGCAGTCTCTGACCATCTCTTGTATCATGTCTGCAGTCTCTGACCATCTCTTGTATCATGTCCGCAGTCTCTGACCATCTCCTGTATCATGTCTGCAGTCTCTGACCATCTCTTGTATCATGTCCGCAGTCTCTGACCATCTCTTGTATCATGTCCGCAGTCTCTGACCATCTCTTGTATCATGTCCGCAGTCTCTGACCATCTCTTGTATCATGTCTGCAGTCTCTGACCATCTCTTGTATCATGGCTGCAGTCTCTGACCATCTCTTGTATCATGTCCGCAGTCTCTGATCATCTCTTGTATCATGTCTGCAGTCTCTGACCATCTCTTGTATCATGTCTGCAGTCTCTGACCATCTCTTGTATCATGTCCGCAGTCTCTGACCATCTCCTGTATCATGTCTGCAGTCTCTGACCATCTCTTGTATCATGTCCGCAGTCTCTGACCATCTCTTGTATCGTGTCCGCAGTCTCTGACCATCTCTTGTATCGTGTCTGCAGTCTCTGACCATCTCTTGAATCATGTCCGCAGTCCCTGACCATCTCTTGTATCATGTCCGCAGTCTCCGACCATCTCTTGTATCATGTCCGCAGTCTCTGACCATCTCTTGTATCATGTCCGCAGTCTCTGACCATCTCTTGTATCATGTCCGCAGTCTCTGACCATCTTCTGTATCATGTCCGCAGCCTTTGACCACCTCCTGTATCATGTCCACAGCCCCACACTTTTTTTCCCAGGACTTGACCCCTGAGTATAGACAAGAGTAAGTGCCACATTTGTGCATCTGTGTCATCCATACCAGTCCACCTGCACCTCCATCATGACTGTGGCTTGGGCCTAAAGAGTAAGCGCTGCATTTTGTGCATCTGACTGTGCCATCCATACCAGTCCAGGATCACCTCCATCATGACTGCCTAAACTGAAGCTTTTTCCCCATGTACACTACAAAGATTGTCATTTATTTTAGTAAAAATATGCTGGGTGTGACATGGATTTTCTTCTTATTTAACATGTATACATAGAGATTTCATGAAACTTTAGGTCATGAATATTTACGTGAAGTCATGGAAAAGTCATGGAATTTTATTGGTAAAAATGTGTATGAACCCTGAAGGAAGTAATATATGTGATCTGCCACAGATGTCCAGTTGCCTCCATCCCTTTGTATATGTGTAAAAGCAAGAAGGATTTGGGACTTTAATTGAGGTCAATTGGACATAAAAATATTCTTTATTCAAAAACATGAATGATATAGCATAAACAAAAAAATACTGTAGCATAAATACATACAGAAATAGCGCACACACGTAAATACAGCAATACATAATAAATACATTATAAATACAATTTTTTCTAGGACCAAAAAAATGGATCACTCAAGAATATAATGAATAAAATATGACATAGATACTCTGTTGTGTGCGCATAATCTTTAAATATATTACAGTTAGATGACTCATATGAGTAGTTGTAGGTTCAATCTTTAAATAAATCTCAGTTAGATAAAACATATGAGTAATTGTAGGCTTGACGCGTTTCATGGACCTCCGTCCATTCATCAGGAGCTTTGAATGTTTGTCTAAAAATGAAAATATGGATTATATTGATGTACTGGTGTAGAATATAAACTAGAATGGGGAATGTAATGGAATGGACACTATCTTAAGCAGTGTCATAAATCCAAGAGCGATCCAGTCTGAGACAGAAAGACCGAAGCTGATCCAGGGAAACCCTGACCCGGGGCTGAGGCATGGATCACAGCCCACACACACGGGCAATAGGGAGGAGAGGACCAGAGACGAAGTAGAGATAAATAAGCAAGTAAGAAATCTTCAGGGATGTCACTCCAAGAAATGTTGGTAAAGACACATTGGGAACAGGCACAGTCAAGGATGCACACCGTGTTTGTTTCATTTCAAATCCATTGTGGTGGTGTATAGAGCCAAAAAGATTAGAATTGTGTTGATGCCCCAATATTTATGGACCTGACTGTATAGAGATCTAATAGTACATCAAAGTACATAGACAAGACCCTCTTTCTATCTCCCCACAGTTACTTTATCTATACAAAGGCAAATTCTAAGCTACAAGTATTGTATACATTTTCATTAAAACAGAGAGGAGATTCAGGCTAAAAGTACAGCATCAGGGTCGTGGCCGAGCAGGGCATGTGAGCGGACACACTTCACGGAGCTCTTGCACATTACCCTTTCACCGATCCTTCCTCCGGTTACCGATCTGCCAGTGACTGCTGCAGCCGGCTTCCTTACCATCTGGGGACCCGCAAGAGACCTTTCCCGCACCGCTACGAGCCATAATGACCCAGAAAGGTAGGGAGGATGGTGCGGCCTCGGAGGTCCAACATGGCGCTGCGGCTGGTGTGCAGAAGGGGACGCGGCGCAGCACAGACAAGGGGAGAGAGCAGGGCAGCAAGGCCGGCAAGACAGCCCGCAAGGAGGGCCCTAAGGACATGTTGTACTATGCCCAGAACCTCACATATGCCCAGGTGACCAGTGCTCCGGATGGCGAGGAGGAGGGGAGTGACACATTACTGTCTATGGACACTGATTCTGCTCTTTGTGCTTCCCCTGACAATGTGAACACAGCTGCTGTGGAGGACATGTTGGAGGGGGACTCTCAGCCCACCCTGAGCCAGATTCTTGCTGCGGTTCAGTAATGTATAGCTTCGGTTAATACTGTGAAGGAGCGGCTGGGGGGGCTCACTGAGGAGGTCCCCCTGCTGCGGCATGACCTTCAAAAGATAGGGGAGCGCACCACAGCTGTAGAAGGGCGCATTAGCGAGGTGGAAGATAGACTGCCCTCTATTGTTAATGACACCCGAGCTACATCCACCCTGGCCAGGGCTATTCAGGATAAAACTGATGACATCGAGAACCGCCTCAGGCGTAACAACATTAGAATTGTGGGGCTCCCTGAGAAAGTGGAGGGCAGGGACCCCACAGACTTCATCGAGGGCTGGCTCCTGGAGGTTTTTGGCAGGGAGGTTTTCCCCCTTGTTTGCTGTGGAGCGGGCAAACCGCACTCCTACGTGGGCCGTCCCTGGCAATGCGCCCCGGCCAATACTGGCCCATTTGCTACACTACCGTGACCATGAGAAGGCTCTCCGGCTGGCCAGGGAGAAGGCTGTGATTAAGTATAATGGGGTTCGGGTGTCTATCCGGACTTCTCGGCGGAGGTACAGAAGAAAAGAGCCAAGTTCCAGGAGGTAAAACAACGCCTACAGAGGGTCCAACTGCCCTATGCCATGCTATACCCTGCCCGCCTGCGGGTTACTGCACGGGTCAAACCCATCTCTTCAACACGGCTGGTGAGGCTGTGGACTGGCTGGATGTCAACGAGCCGTCCCTGCGGCTGTGGCAGCGTGAGGCGGCAGAGCCCTGAAGATCCTTGCTGCTGCTGGCTGCACGGTGGCTATAAGTCTGGTTTCATGTCCATGTACCCCTGATGGGATGCCTTCAATGCCTCTTTCGGAGACACTTACCGTTTGCTTGTTGTGGCTGGATGACTCCAACTAGTATGTTATGTTCCCATCCAAGTTTGCTTTGCAGCACCTAGAGTTCTGCTCTGAGGTGTTCACCCACAAGGTGGATGTGTTGTGGACTACTTTTTTGCCCGGTTGGCACTGTTTTGTTTTTCTTTTGAGGTACTACTGCCTTGCCTTGGATGACTGGGATCCGGGCTATTTTGTTTCCATTTGTTTTTGTTTTTCTATACAGGCTTCGTTTTTTCTTTTGCAGACTTGCCATTCCTGAGGAGGACAGATCCCTGCTGTGAGTGTGTGTCGGGGCATCCTGCTTCCTTGCTCTTCTACTGGGAGATATTTATTTTACGTTACCCTGTATATGATTGTGAACACTATGGACCATGTCTAATGTACCTTTTGGTTTCATGGAATGTTCGGGGGTTGGGTGATCCCTTGAAACGGGCCATGGTGAACTCTGTCCTGCGCAAATACCACCCACTTATTATTGGTCTCCCGGAGACTCATCTTACTGCTGATACTGTGGGCTGTGTACGGTACACTTGGGCACGACAGATTTACCATTCTATGCATACCTCCTTTTCTAGGGGGGTTTGCATCTTGATCCATAGGTCTGTGGACTATCAGGAACTTTCAAAGCTGTGTAACCCGGAGGGCAGGTTTATATTTTTGCACTGCACTTTATATTCCCGTACCTGTGTACTAGCCATGGTGTATATCCCACCTCCCTTTTCACTGCATGTGTTGAGGGAGCTGGTGAAATTTACTTTGGATAACCCTCATGCATTGTTATTTGTTATGGGGGACTTCAATGGGGTGTTAGACCCCTCCAGGGACAGACACCCACCTCCTAGTGTAGGGCCGGGCGCCCGAGGCACCCCTTTGGCCCGTTTTCTTGGAGAAATGTCTTGGGTGGATGTGTGGAGGATGCGACACCCTGTTGCTGTCCAATTTTCTTGCACGGGTCTCTGACACGCATAGACCTGTGTGTCGGAACGCCCCAGTCGTTGGACAGTGTCTAAAATACAGTATGCCCCGCGGGGAGTGTCTGACCACTCACCTCTGGTCTGTTGGATTGTGTTGAGACCTGAGTCGTCCCTGCCTAAGGCCCCATGGCGTCTTAACTCATACTGGCTGAAACTTTTCCCACCTGACAGTAATATCACTAGAGCCATGTCTCACTTCTTTATGGACAATGACCTGTACCCGGATGTTTTGACCCAATGGGATGCTTTTAAGTGTTATCTATGGGGAGTGTTTATTGCTACCGTCAATAAGGTTAAGACCTCTACTAGGGAATGGGAGGACCATCTGACCTGACATGTGAGAGACCGTGAGGAGGAGTATGTAGGTAAACCTACGGATGCCTTTAAGGCTGCGTGGTTGTCGGCGCAGGAGGCACTGACTAGCTTTATTTCATCCAGGGCAGAAAGAAAGGGATTTTTTTCGAAAGTCACCTTTTATGAGGAGGGGGAGCAGACTGGTCGTCTCCTGGCGAAACTTGTAAATGTGCGCTGTGCGGCGCCGGTTTTAGGAGCTTTACACTTGCCCTCGGGCAGCCTGGTCAACTCTTCGGAGCTGATTATGGCGGAATTGGTACACTTTTACACCGAGCTTTATTCCTCCAAGGTTACCTATGGTGCCTCGGAGCTGGCTGATTACTTAATAGGGGTGGATCTCCCTGCTTTGTTGGCTGTGCATAGGACGAAATTGGATGCTCCCATTACGGTGGAGGAGCTACAGGAGGCGACCAATACTTTTCCTACCTTTAACCACTTAAGCCCCGGAGGATTTGGCTGCTAAACGACCAGGGGGTATTTTGCGATTCGGCACTGCGTGAATTTAACGGACAATTGCGCGGTCGTGCGATGCTGTACCTAAACAAATTTGACGTCCTTTTTTTCCCACAAACAGAGCTTTCTTTTGGTGGTATTTGATCACCTGTGCGCTTTTTACTTTTTGCGCTATAAACAAAAAAAGAGCGTAAATTTTGCAAAAATAACAATATTTTTCAAATTTTTTTATATGAAATTCCCCCCCCCAAAAAAATGTGAAAAATCTAAATTTTTTAACATTTTCGGCCAATTTGTTTTATGCTACATATGTTTGGTAAAAAAAATCGTAAAAAAAATCGCAAAAAGCGTATTTTTATTGGTTTGCGCAAAAGTTATCGCGTTTACTAACAAAGGGAAAGATTTTTGTCATTTTTGTTGTTTTTTTTTAACGCGTAATGGCGGCGATCTGCGATTTTTTTTGCGGTACTGCGACATTGGGGCGGACAGATCGGACCCTTGACTGACATTTTTGACACTTTTGGGGTTACCAGTGACATTTCTACAGTAATCAGTGCTATACATATGCACTGTTACTGTAAAAATACACTGGTAGTGAAGGGGTTAACTTTGAGAGGGAGGGGCTGTGTGTGTCCCTAGGGGCGTGATTCTTACTGTGATTGGCTGTGGCTTGAGCTGTAAGGACACTGATCAACGGTTCTAAATAGTAGAACCGTGTGATCAGTGTTTTTACACCGAGGAGAATGACAGGTGGCTTGTTTACACAAGCCGCCTGACTTTCTTCCTCTCCCCCGACGATCGCAGAGTGACCGGCGGACATCGGGTCCGCCGGTCACGCGCACGGTGGGGTCCGTGACGGAGCGGGAGCGCGCCTCCGCGGGCGCGCGCTCGCTCCCCAGAGCCTCACAGGCTAGCGTTGTAGACCTACGTCGCTCTGCCTGTGAGGGGCTGACTGCCGCAGTAAATATACTGTGAGCAGTCGGCAAGCGGTTAAGGCCCCGGGGGATGACGGCTTGCCCATGGAGGTGTTCCAGACGTTCTCTGAAACCCTTATGCCACGGCTGCTACAGATCTTTAATGAGGCTCTTAGATGTGGTCGGTTGCCTTCCTCTATGTCTGGGGCCAGTATTATTTTACTTTTGAAGCCGGATAAACCCCCCCCCCCCCCCCCCCCCAGACCCGAACTCATATAGACCAATTTCTCCACTGCAATCCGACATTAAAATCCTGGCTAAGGTTCGCTATAGCCACTATAGTGCACGATGACCAGGTGGGGTTCATGCCCAACAAATTCACAGCTGTTAACCTCAGGAGATTGTATATCAATATGCAGACCATGGCTGCTGATGTGGGCTCCCGGGTCCTCTTGTCCCTTGATGCTAACAAAGCTTTTGATAGTGTTGAATGGGATTACCTTTGGGCGGTGCTAGAGAAATTTGGCTTTGGTCCCATGTTTATAGCTTGGGTCCGCATCTTTTATCAGGCTCCGCGGGGGGTGATTCGGGAAGGGGGTAGGCAATCTTCGCAATTTCACTTGGAGAGGGGGACCAGGCAGGGCTGCCAGTGCCTCTGTGGTGGGCTTTCGGTATGGGACCTTGCATGAGAAAATATTATTGTATGCGAATGATATGCTGCTGTTCTTGGGAGACACAGGACCCTCTCTACGGGCAGTGATGCCATCATTATTGCTTTTGGTGGCTTTTCTGGTCTTACCATCAACTGGTCTAAGTCGGCCTTGCTGCCACTGGACCAGGGGCTGGATCCCCAGTTGGATACCTTCTGCCCTGTGCTGGTGATACAGCAATTTAAGTACCTGGGTATAGTTATCTCAGCCACCATTACTGACTACTGTCGCTTGAACATCTTCCCACTTTTGACGCGGTTTAGGGACAAGGTGGGTATATGGTCCAAACTATGGCTCTCGGTGGCCGGACGGGCAAATTTGGTCAAAATGATCTTGATGCCCCAACTATTGTACTTTCTCCACAATGCCCCGGTAGTTATTCCGCTGAAGATATTTCAGTTGGTGAGCTCCATCTTCCGCTCTCTGCTGTGGAGGTCGGGTGT
Organism: Pelophylax lessonae; assembly: GCF_965119305.1. Classification (NCBI taxonomy): domain Eukaryota; kingdom Metazoa; phylum Chordata; class Amphibia; order Anura; family Ranidae; genus Pelophylax; species Pelophylax lessonae. The sequence continues at coordinate 472,566,767 of NC_138770.1, read as the reverse complement.
GGCTAGGATTAGGTTAGAGCAACTCCAGAGGTCCAAGGATGGAGGGGGGCTTGCCTTTCCTAATCCCTGGATTTACTATTTGGCGGCGCAGATGCAGCACTTATTGGGGGCCCTTAGGATGCGGGATAGGGGGAAGAGGGATTCTACCTTGGGGGTCATGCTTCATGCGGTGGCTGCGGACAGCCTCCCTGAGGCCCTGGAATCAGCATTGTTTTTGAAGTCAAATAAACTATTCCCCACTTATAGATTGATACATAAAATTTGGGCCAAGGTGAAACAGCTTCAAAAGGTTACCGGTTTTACAGAATACAGTCCGCTCTGGTGCAAACTAAATTACCCGGAGATGGCTGACTTGCAGTGTGCGGCTCAGTGGCGGCCGCGGGGTGTTACCCATCTTTGCCATGTGTTTGAACGTGGCCGGTTGCTCACCTTTGACCAATTGCAGGCCAGGTATGACCTACCCCAGGGCATGGTATTCCCTTACCTCTGGCTGAGGCATGCAGTTGGTGCCGAGTCTTCTTTGCTGTGCCCCGGAGATGTCCCCGACACCGGTTTTCTCCTTGATGAAACACTATAATTCTACTAAGGGGGTTAATCTCAATGCTGTTGGGAGACTATTTGAACAAGTTCCCTAGCCTAGGCGCTAGAGTCGGTGCGACATTGTTCTTTAAACGTTGCGCAGATGGCTCTCGCAATTATACATACTCCTCAGGATGGACTCATTGTGTACCCGGTGTAAGAGGGATTGCGGGGCTCTCATTCACCTCTTGTGGCGTTGCCCTAAGCTTCACAGGTACTGGACGGCAGTGATTCGGAACCATTAATGCTGCATATCTCCTTTCTGTACCGGAAGACCCGAAGCCGTGCCTTCTTGGTATGGTGGAGGAGTATGCGCCGGACGTTAATGTTAGATTGGCAGTGTCCTGGGCCCTGTTTCAAGCCCGGAAACTTATTTTGCAGCACTGGACCTCTGCATCCCCTCCCTCGCTGGAGATGTGGGTGCATGCCATGGGTGCTACCCTAAGATGTGAATGTATGATCTACCAATATAGAGGTGTACCGCTCAGATATGACAGAATTTGGGGTGCTTGGCTGGTGCAACCTGGTTTGGCTCCTGCAGATTTGATTCTTGATCGTCTGCTACAGTAATGTACTGTTTCTACTGTTGATGGGTGGGTGTCATCGGGAGGGGGGAAGTTTAACGGTTGTCTCGGTGATATGCTTGATTAGCCGACTGTTTTTTGGTGGGAATCTGTTCCTCTGGGTATGTAATATTCATGATATGTGGATGTATATTTTTCTATGCAAATGCGTGAGTTTTGTGCAGCCTGTAAGTTCTTGTTTTCTTTAATAAACTTTGTTTCTGATTTAAAAAAAAAAAAAAAAAGTACAGCATCAATACACGTGGATAGATACCAGAACAAACTTTCAGCTTATATGCAGACACTCAGGATCAGGCAGAGGGCAGGGACCACAATAATTTGGGGTAAAAACCCCTTTCTCAAGTGATCTCTACTTGTTTGCATGTGGCAGCAAAACCATTACAATACACAAAAAGGCTCCAAAACTCCAGTGCAGGAAATTGCACTTTCATTATTTGGTCAATTACATTTGCTCTTTATTTGAGGGGTAGCTTTGTGGCCATTTTTGTCAAGATGATTTGAACTCCCTTTCAATTGTCTTGCATTTTCCTGCCTCAATTTATGCTTAAAAAAAATGTTTTGAAAAGAAGAAAGGTTTGTTTATAACATAATGCTGCTATTAGCATTAGAAGTTTGTGATAGAGTAATAACCGCGCTAGTGGAAATGACACAAAAATACTGTAGCTGCAACTTCAAGTGTGACCACACCCTTAACCCAATACAAATAAAACAAGTCACGCTATTCAAACAATAAATGAAAGTCCTTGTACCAAATGATAGGTAAAGAAAAAAATTGTGATCAAAAAAGTCTCTAGCCAAATAAAGATCTATAATAGTCCAAATTTGATGTGAAAATTGATGTGTCGAGATAATTGATGACAATCCAAAATCCCTTATGGTAATACGCTTACCAGAATGTGTAGTAAATGAAGCAGGGTTCAAATCAGGATCTCAACAACTTGATTGTGAATATCAATGGTTAAACTCCCGGAAGTGAATGGCGTGGAGTCATAAAAGAAAAAAGAGGCCATAGCATAAAACCCCACAAAACATATAATGGTGTAAAAATATGAAATCAAACACCAATACGTGCATAGTGCATAAAAAGAAACCAGATCTTAGTGAGACCAAAAAGGAAGAATAAATGTGTATCCACCACCGATATTGAAGCTGCTTACCAGAGTTAAGGTCAAATAGGCAGAGGTGTAGATAAAGTGTGAACCAACACTCAAAAAACTTCTAAATACTCATTACCAGAAAGAAAAATAATGTAGGCTTGTGCAGCAAAAACAGGCAAAGTAATCCTCCACTGATAAGAGAGCCTCTTACCGAACTGCGATATAAACCATATAAACGATATAAATCCATCATCTATCTGACTCCTGGATATCCAATGTGAAATCACTACCTCAGTCTGGTAAGGGGCATATTTATCGGTGGTGGTGGATCTGTTCTGCTTGTTAGAGCCTACATTCCTTATTTCTTGATACCACACTAGTGTTTATATCGCAGTAGGGATGTAACGATATCGAAGATATCGCGATATCGTATCGTCGTGGTCGTCTAGATATCGTCGTGGTCGTGTCTCGATATCGTCGTGGTTGGGTTACAATATTAAAAGGACAGGTGTCCGTCAAAAAGCAAGAGGAATAAACACAGTCCCGCGGAACAAATCATTGTTAACTACATAGACCAGAGTTTAAGGATTTTTTTTACTGTTTTTTTTTTTTTTCTTGCAATGTAGATATTTTGATCTTTCTGATGAAAAACGTGAACATAAGATAAATGATAGGTCAGTGTTTTTTTTAAAGGCCTTTTGACTGACTATTTTATTTAAGTTTAAGTTATGTTCCTAAATACCAGTTTTAAAAGGCTGCCTTTATTTGCCTTGCACATTTAAACCTGACTTAACTTGATCTTTGTTTGCACTTAAAGGGAATTGCCTATTGTTTGTTTACAATTGTTCTAGCTGCTTCTTAACTTGAACATTGCACAGAAGAATCAGTTATGCAACCAAATATTACTATACAGAATATTGATGATCCTGACTACATCTTGCACTTTAAAAGCACTATGTGATCAGTGTTTTATGTTGTCATCCATAAATACAACAATAAATTGCCTGTTGACTGGCAAAAGCAGAATAAATGTCGGTATTTTTTCGCTATTATCATCACAAACACTATCATGAGCTATTTAACAATACCATGAGCTTTTCCACAATATCGCAATAAATATCGTACCGTGAGGTCAATATCGAAATTGTATCGTACTGTGAGATTTTGATATCGTTACATCCCTATATCGCAGTTCGGTAAGGGGCTCTCTTATCGGTGGAGGATTACTTTGCCTGTTTTTGCTGCACAAGCCTACATTATTTTTCTTTCTGGTAATGAGTATTTAGAAGTTTTTTGAGTGTTGGTTCACACTTTATCTACACTTCTGCCTATTTGACCTTAACTCTGGTAAGCAGTTTCAATATCGGTGTTGGATACACGCTTATTCTTCCTTTTTGGTCTCCCTAAGATCTGTTTTTTTTTTTTTTTTATGCACGTATTGGTGTTTGATTTCATATTTTTACATCATCATATGTTTTGTGGGGTTTTATGCTATGGCATTCCTCTTTTTTCTTTTATGACTCCACGCCATTCACTTCAAGGAGTTTAACCATTGATATTCACAATCAAGTTGTTGAGATCCTGATTTGAACCCTGCTTCATTTACTACACGTTCTGGTAAGCATATTACCATAAGGGAGTTTGGATTGTCATCAATGATCTCGACACATCAAATTTGGACTATTATAGATCTTTATTTGGCTGGAGACTTTTTTGATCACAAAGCATTAGCAGTTTACCTTCTAAAGTAAAAATAAGTATACCTAGGAAGGCTTAAATGGAGGCCTCTTATGAATTAAAGGAAGGAGGTTGAGGTCCCATTGAGAAATGGGGGAACTGATAGGAGGGAACTAATGTGTGAATAACACTTTGAACAAAAGTAAAAGCTAAGAAAATAAGACTCTAGAGGACATTGAAATAAGACCACTGAGTCTTAAATCTGACCTGTAAATATGCTCAGCACTAGGTGTTGATACAGGCCTAAATGTAACGTATAAAAGCACGACATGCAGTGCTACCCAATACCAAATGTAATGTGAATATATTAACTCTACATACGGTTTCACAAACTTGTGCTTACTAGTGCACAATCAACAATCATGTAATAGGTCAAGTTCCATAAAAAGTCCATAAAGTGCTGTGAAACCACGTGTGACTTCTTCTTTAATCTCTGACAAACCGAATAGCTGTGCTCCAGGAGGGTCCCTTTAGAGTGCTCACTTTCCAGATCTCGTTGACCCCTTATGTAGCATAAAAAGGTCCTATATGCGCCAGTGTATATGTAGGAAATGCGTCTTCTGCCTCTTGCCCAGCCACCAGGAGATCACAGAAACAAAAAACCCCATAAACGTATCCTCATAGAATTCTCAGACAGGCAAACAGACCAGTGAAAAATTAATTGCGCACCATGTTTTTTGATTAAACATTCCCATGTGATAAAAAGTATTGTACTCACTTTTTACAGTGCCCTCTTGGCACCCGCAATGACCAGCCAACTAGTATAAGGAAGAGCCGTCGCGCCACAACAACCAGGAGCCAGTGTGGGCCTCAAATGGCGAACGTGATGTCACAGATCGGAGGGTCCCGCCTCATCCTGGCTGATCCATACCTGACTGCAGGAAGCTCAGAATTCCTGGCATCATGGGGTATAACATATAGTATTGCTTATGCCTTCAAATGCATTTGCTGCTTCCACAAATTACCTTGCAGTTATACTGTAGGCCAATGGGTGCATTTCTAATGTTCCCCACTATCACAGATCATCTTACACACACACTCTGGTGTAGGGACGATTCTCCTTAGTCTAGGCATTGACAACTCAGGAAGTCTGCCTGACAATCACTCCTTTGTTGTGGAGTGATGAGAGGAGACCATGTATTCCTTGTCTTTAGAAACTTAGCTTTTTATTTATTCTTGATGGTTGATGTAGATTACTAAAATGTAGTTGTTGGATTGTTTGGCGACCATGGCCACCATAACAGGCCCTAGTCTGAGGTTGGAGGCATTTTTCTTTATGAGAAAAAGGAAAACCTAAAAGCCTGACGTAGCTCAACCTCAATTATACACACTATATGTTGTATCCATAGATAAGTGTAAAATGACCAATTGATCTGACACCTGTATAGAAATGTAGAAATCAGCTTTATTATACACAACTATCTAGACATTACAAAGCCCACTATCTATTTTATAAAAAAGCATATTTGGCCAACTAATTAAAAATACACACAACCATGGCAGCTGCAGGGAAGTTGTGTAATCCACCTCCTCTCCCAAAAGAAAAAGGGGCATAAAAACAAAAATATATTAGCACATTCATATTTTGATGTACTGTATATGCCCCAATGGGGGGTACAATATGTATCAGCAAAATCAATAACTTTGTACAAGTTTCTCCTCGGATTGTAGGATGATCGTTTATAGCTCCTAGCTGAATGTTGCAGAAAATCCCTTAGAAAGGCGTTCTTTGGTGAATTCTATTCCAGAGCTAGTTAGAATCGAATATTATATAAAGTCCGTCAAGAGACCTTCTCCTGCATATGTAAAAAGATCCTAACCACTTGTGGAAAATATCGCCCCTGTGTGGCCAACACTGTTTGGACTGTGATGTAAGATCTACCCAGCTGAGGGTGATACAATGGGCCATTAAATGTGGTTATTAACCTATGAAGACCGTAAGGGTGTCCTATGTGGGATCAGTCCTTATGTATTCAGCTTGAAATGAGAGTAATTTGGGGGCTTAAATGGTAAGCGTCAAGCACAAATACAACTGGAAAACTCCCAGGGAGGGATGTCCTTATTATCACATATAGTGCTCTTATGGTACATTAGCAGGCTGTCAAGGTTTTACCTTGCCTTCCTGTTGGCAGCCATCTTGGACATGTGCAGACTGCTGTCTCTTATAAACTCTGTTTACATCATCACTTGTCTGCTGCCTGGGCATCGCTCAGTGATGATGTTGCACACCTAACTATATACAGTGGGTACGGAAAGTATTCAGACCCCCTTTAATTTTTTACTCTTTGTTATATTGCAGCCATTTGCTAAAATCATTTAAGCTCATTCTTCTTCCTCATGAATGTACACACAGCTCCCCATATTGACGGAAAAACACAGAATTGTTGACATTGTTGCAGATTTATTAAAAAATAAAAACTGAAATATCACATGGTCCTAAGTATTCAGACCCTTTGCTGTGACACTCATATATTTAACTCAGGTGCTTTCCATTTCTTCTGATCATCCTTGACATGGTTCTACACCTTCATTTGAGTCCAGCTGTGTTTGATTATATTGATTGGACTTGATTAGGAAAGCCACACACCTGTCTATATAAGACCTTCCAGATCACAATGCATGTCAGCGCAAATGAGAATCATGAGGTCAAAGGAACTGCCTGAAGAGCTCAGAGACAGAATTGTGGCAAGGCACAGATCTGGCCAAGGTTACAAAAAGATTTCTGCTGCACTTAAGGTTCCTAAGAGCACAGTGGCCTCCATAATCCTCAAATGGAAGACGTTTGGGACCCTTCCTAGAGCTGGCCGTCCGGCCAAACTGAGTTATCGGGGGAGAAGAGCCTTGGTGAGAGAGGTAAAGAAGAACCCAAAGGTCACTGTGGCTGAGCTCCAGAGATGCAGTCAGGAGATGGGAGAAAGTTGTAGAAAGTCAACCATCACTGCAGCCCTCCACCAGTTGGGGCTTTATGGCAGAGTGGCCCGACGGAAGCCTCTCCTCAGTGTAAGACACATGAAAGCCCGCATGGAGTTTGCTAAAAAACACCTGAAGGACTCCAAGATGGTGAGAAATAAGATTCTCTGGTCTGATGAGACCAAAATAGAACTTTTTGGCCTTAATTCTAAGCGGTATGTGTGGAGAAAACCAGGCACTGCTCATCACCTGTCCAATACAGTCCCAAGAGTGAAGCATGGTGGTGGCAGCATCATGCTGTGGGGGTGTTTTTCAGCTGCAGGGACAGGACGACTGGTTGCAATCGAGGGAAAGATGAATGTGTAAGATTCTGGTACCCTTATTTTCTATTTTCTTTTAAAATATGCGTCTAACCTTTCTAATTAGGTGGTACGCATACACCTTTAAGACGGATGACGTCATCGCCGAGCGCCGCAGAGCGGCTATTTCAACCGCCGGCGTTCTCTCTCACATTGTTCGTTCAACCTGCCTGTGTGTCCACATGCTTACAAGCTTGTCTTGCTACCGGAACCTCCAGCTATTCTCTCTTACTTGGAAACAGACCGGAACCTCGCTACTGATCCCTGTATCTCGCTACTGGATCACTCCTTCATTACTGAAACCTTCTACTACTAACCTTACTAGTGATAAGTACCCCACAGGGGAATCCTCCATAACCTTACTTACACTATCTACCTCTGCACATTAAGGACTGTTACTATCTATGCATACTAATTCTATCATCTGCACTGTTACATAGATTGCTAGCTCTTGAGCCTACTACCATCTATCCTTGCACTGGGTTAGTCTATCCTGTATTTGTCATCTGCTGTCCTTACCACCTGTTACCATACTCGATTACTAACCTATCTGCATTCTACCTAATACCATCTAATACTCTCCTGAACATTTCTATCAAGTGCTTACCATCTCTGTCACTGTTCACACCTGTCCCTTCAGCACATCATCTTCATACTAACATACATCCTATCACTCCAGGAACATCTTATTGAGTGTGTATATCTGTATGCTGAAGCTGACAGGCCCACAGTGATGAGTCTGGAGAGTTGGATCTGGTTATTCAACACATCTCTACATGACTACTGAGTGGAGATTCTGCAGCTGCAAATCCAGCCTACTACAAAAATGCAGGAGCGTTACAGATTGAACGAACCTAAAAAATGGATTCAGCAGAATTACCCACTCAAGTGACACAATTAACACAACAAGTAAATGCATTAATGCTTGCTCTTACTGAAGTAAAAGAAGAAAATCAGACTCTGATACAGCAGGTAACCCGTCTTTCACGGCTCACTGCTGCTCAACCCCCTGAACCTAAAATAAACCCTCCTCTAGTGTTTACAGGTGATCGGAAAAAATTTTGTGAATTCAAAAACGCATGTCAATTGTTTTTTTTGTTAAAACCTCGTACATACCCTACTGATCAAATTAAAGTCTGTACCGTTATCTCATACTTAACGGGTGATCCACGGGCCTGGGCAGACTCTCTCTTTGAGAAAAATGATCAGCTTCTGAACTCCTATTCTTTATTCCTAGCGGAACTCGCTAGTTTATATGATGACCCCAACAGGCAGAGTACTGCTGATATTCAATTGAGGGCTTTAAAACAAGGAAGGAGACCTGTAGAAGACTTTGTAGCTGAGTTCAAAAGATGGACCCTTGATTCAGGGTGGAATGATACATCTCTGCGAACTCAATTCAGACTCGGGTTGTCAGAAGCTGTTAAAGACGAGCTCGCCCGAGCGGATTTACCTGGCACCTTGGATGCCTTAATACAACTCAGTATCAACATCGACAGGCGACTGCGTGAAAGAAGGGCTGAGAAAATGGGAATGCCATTGTCTAGTCCTTCTCGGATTTCGGCCGTTGACCCTACTCCCATGGAGGTAGGAACCATACGCCCACCTTTATCAACTACTGAACGAGCCAGAAGAAGATCCAGAAACCTCTGCATGTACTGCGCATCCCCGGATCATTTGATAAGCGTCTGTCCCCTTGTCCGCAAAAAAGAGGGTGAGTGTTCACATGTTTTGCTAGGAGGATTAATGACTTCCTTTTCTAACCCCTATCTCTTTGTTCATTTGACATTACAGTGGGACCAGACTAGGATTACCACCAAGGCTATGATCGACACCGGATCTTGTGGAAACTATATTGATACATGTTTTGTTACCTTAAATAAAATACCTATTATTTCAAAACCTAAACCTGTTTCTGTTAGTTTCATTAACGGTATCCCACTATCTTCTGGTCCAATCACCAACCAGACACAAGCACTCCTCGTCACTACTAACGAGTCTCATATGCAGACCACCACTTTTGATATACTATCTTCACCCCATTTTTCTATTATTTTGGGACTCCCCTGGTTACACACACATCAACCAATCATAGATTGGAAAAAACGGACTTTGTCTTTCCCTTCTCACTATTGTGAGATTACGTGTAACCTCCCATTTTATGGAAAGATCCTGTCTGTGGTGTCAGATGAGATTGCACCACTATGCTATCAGGATCTGTCCGAAGTATTCCTTGAAAAAAATGCTCAAATGTTGCCTCCCCATAGGGATTATGATTGCACTATCGATCTACTCCCTAACAGCAAATTGCCTTTCGGTCATGTTTATCCTCTTTCACAGGATGAACTTTCTCATCTCAAGGAATACTTGGATGAGAATTTGACAAAAGGGTTCATCAGACCCTCTACTTCTTCCACAGCTGCAGGACTTTTTTTTGTCCGCAATAAGGATTCAAGTCTTAGGCCTATTATCGATTATAGGCAATTAAATACGATTACAATAAAGGATCGCTATCCTTTACCGCTCATCCCTGAACTCATTGAACAAGTGCGTGGGGCTACTTACTTCTCTAAATTAGACCTGAAAGGGGCATACAACCTAATCCGAATCCGGGACGGAGATGAGTGAAAACAGCATTCAGAACAAGATACGGATTATTCGAATATCTTGTGATGCCATTCGGGTTGTGTAATGCTCCCGCAGCCTTCCAAAGGTTCATAAACGACATCTTAAGAGACTTACTTGATGTCTGTGTTGTAGTATATCTGGACGATATACTTATCTATTCTCGATCTCTCTCTGAACATATAAAACATGTAAGACTTGTGTTATCCAGATTACTCGCACACAATCTATACGTGAAATTAAAAAAATGCCTATTTCATAAAGAAGAAATATTATTCCTAGGATACATCATATCCAAAACCGGAATTAAGATGGATATGAGCAAGATATCCTGTATTCTGGACTGGCCTATACCAACAACTCGTAAGGCATTACAGCGATTCCTTGGATTTTCAAACTTCTATAGGAAGTTCATCGAGAACTTTTCTGCCATTGTGAGACCTCTCACACAACTGACAAGTATAAAGAAACCATTCAAATGGTCAGAAGAAGCAAATCGAGCTTTCTGCTTGTTAAAATCAAGCTTTACTTCTGCTCCCATACTACGCCATCCAGACCCATCCCTCCAATATATTCTGGAGGTAGATGCGTCAAATATGGCAGTAGGAGCAGTTCTCTCCCAACGACCAACAAATACTTCACCACTCCACCCAGTTGCTTTCTTTTCAAAATCATTAAGCAGCCCAGAGGTGAATTACCCAGTGGGTGAAAAGGAGTTGCTTGCCATAAAACTGGCACTGGAGAATTGGCGACATCTACTTGAGGGTACCCAGTTACCAATACTAATATATACAGATCACAAAAACATTCAATACCTCCAGACTAACAAAACTCTCTCCCACCGGCAGGTACGATGGTCATTATTTTTCCTAAGATTCAACTTCTTAGTGACCTACACGCCTGCAGACAAAAATTAAAAAGCGGATGCGCTATCCCGATTAACCGAAGATAACTGCGCTGAAATCCCTTCTATCCCTATAATACCCTATGAACGTATTATTGGGGTTGTTCGTTCCCTGAAGGAAGAGATTTTGCACAGTATAAGATTGGATTCACCTCCACCACAACTAAGTACTGATGCAGAAGGCTTCCTCTACTACAACGACAAACTCTACATACCCCCTACTATGCGTACCAAGATCTTGGAGTTATCACATGATGTGCCCATGGCAGGACATATGGGTATGACGAAAACCCTTAATTTGCTTACTAGGCAGTTTTGGTGGCCTGATATGAAGACGTCTGTACAAAAATTTGTATCTTCATGTGACATCTGTGCAAGGTCCAAAATTGACACTACAAAACCATCTGGTCTACTCTGCAGTCTACCAATACCCCAGGTTCCATGGAAAGTTGTGTCCTTAGACTTTATAGTAGAACTACCACCTTCTAAAGGATTTAATACCATTCTAGTGTCAGTGGACCACCTGACAAAGATGGCACATTTCATCGCTATCCGTAGACTACCTTCATCTAAACAAACAGCGGAATTACTGATGAAACATGTGTTCAAGTTACACGGAATTCCAAAGACTCTTTTATCCGACCGTGGTTCACAGTTCATCTCCAAATTTTGGCAAGCTCTTTGTCAAATACAGTGGGTACGGAAAGTATTCAGACCCCCTTAAATTTTTCACTCTTTGTTATATTGCAGCCATTTGCTAAAATCATTTAAGTTCATTCTTCTTCCTCATGAATGTACACATAGCACCCCATACTGACAGAAAAACACAGAATTGTTGACATTGTTGCAGATTTATTAAAAAAGAAAAACTGAAATATCACATGGTCCTAAGTATTCAGACCCTTTGCTCAGTATTTAGTAGAAGCCCCCTTTTGATCTAATACAGCCAGGAGTCTTTTTGGGAAAGATGCAACAAGTCTTTCACACCTGGAATTGGGGATCCTCTGCCATTCCTCCTTGCAGATCCTCTCCAGTTCTGTCAGGTTGGATGGTAAACGTTGGTGGACAGCTATTTTTAGGTCTCTCCAGAGATGCTCAATTGGGTTTAAGTCAGGGCTCTGGCTGAGCCATTCAAGAACAGTCACGGAGTTGTTGTGAAGCCACTCCTTCGTTATTTTAGCTGTGTGCTTAGGGTCATTGTCTTGTTGGAAGGTAAACCTTCGGCCCAGTCTGAGGTCCAGAGCACTCTGGAGAAGGTTTTTGTCCAGGATATCCCTGTACTTGGCCGCATTCATCTTTGCCTCGATTGCAACCAGTCGTCCTGTCCCTGCAGCTGAAAAACACCCCCACAGCATGATGCTGCCACCACCATGCTTCACTCTTGGGACTGTATTGGACAGGTGATGAGCAGTGCCTGGTTTTCTCCACACATACCGCTTAGAATTAAGGCCAAAAAGTTCTATTTTGGTCTCATCAGACCAGAGAATCTTATTTCTCGCCATCTTGGAGTCCTTCAGGTGTTTTTTTTAGCAAACTCCATGCGGGCTTTCATGTGTCTTACACTGAGGAGAGGCTTCCGTCGGGCCACTCTGCCATAAAGCCCCGACTGGTGGAGGGCTGCAGTGATGGTTGACTTTCCTACAACTTTCTCCCATCTCCTGACTGCATCTCTGGAGCTCAGCCACAGTGATCTTTGGGTTCTTCTTTACCTCTCTCACCAAGGCTCTTCTCCGCCGATAGCTCAGTTTGGCCGGACGGCCAGCTCTAGGAAGGGTTCTGGTCGTCCCAAATGTCTTCCATTTGAGGATTATGGAGGCCACTGTGCACTTAGGAACCTTAAGTGCAGCAGAAATCTTTTTGTAACCTTGCCCAGATCTGTGCCTTGCCACAATTTTGTCTCTGAGCTCTTCAGGCAGTTCCTTTGACCTCATGATTCTCATTTGCTCTGACATGCATTGTGATCTGGAATGTCTTATATAGACAGGTGTGTGGCTTTCCTAATCAAGTCCAATCAGTATAATCAAACACAGCTGGACTCAAATGAAGGTGTAGAACCATCTCAAGGATGATCAGAAGAAATGGAAAGCACCTGAGTTAAATAGCAAAGGGTCTGAATACTTAGGACCATGTGATATTTCAGTTTTTCTTTTTTAATAAATCTGCAACAATGTCAACAATTCTGTGTTTTTCTGTCAGTATGGGGTGCTATGTGTACATTCATGAGGAAGAAGAATGAACTTAAATGATTTTAGCAAATGGCTGCAGTATAACAAAGAGTGAAAAATTTAAGGGGGTCTGAATACTTTCCGTACCCACTGTATTACGGATTGAGCGAAAGCTCACTTCTCCCTACCACCCTCAGACCAACGGACAGACTGAAAGAGTCAACCAGTGTATAGAATAATATCTGCGTTGCTACACATCATACCTACAGGATGATTGGGTGGACCTTCTCCCTCTGGCGGAATTTGCTTATAACAACGCAACCCACAGTACTACTAAGCAAAGTCAGTTCTACTTGAACTATGTGTTTCATCCCACACTTCTTCCACCACGCATCCTACCATCAAGTAACCCAGTAGCCTCAGACTATCTTACCCAAATAAAGGACTCTCTGGGTTTACTTAATACCACTATCTCACAAGCCCATAGCCAACAAAAGAAGTACTACGACCTACGTAGAAGACCTTCTCCTCAGTATGCTATTGGGGACCTCGTTTGGCTATCGACAAGAAATTTAAGATTAAAGATCCCTAGCAAAAAGCTTGGACCTTTATTTCTGGGACCCTTCCCAATTAAGAAACTTATTGGAAAAGCTGCAGTACAGCTCACCTTACCAGCAGATCTCAAGATCCATCCCATCTTCCATGTGTCGCTACTGAAACCCCATGTTCCTAATCAAGGAATAAGGCCTACCATCTTGCCTCCACCTCCAGTACAAGTTGAAGGCGGAGAAGAATATGAGATTAAGGAGATTTTGGATTCTCGTATCCACAGAGGAAGACTCCAGTATCTCATAAGATGGAAGAACTATGGACCCCAAGACGACACCTGGTTGGATACCACTGATGTTCACGCACCTAGGCTTATACGAAGATTTCACTCAAAATACCCGGAGAAACCAGTGCTATAGGCCTTCCGGAGCCGGCCTTAAGGGGGGGGGTGTATTGTAAGATTCTGGTACCTCTGGTACCCTTATTTTCTATTTTCTTTTAAAATATGCGTCCCACCTTTCTAATTAGGTGGTACGCATACACCTTTAAGACGGATGACGTCATCGCCGAGCGCCGCAGAGCGGCTATTTCAACCGCCGGCGTTCTCTCTCACATTGTTCATTCAACCTGCCTGTGTGTCCACATGCTTACAAGCTTGTCTTGCTACTGGAACCTCCAGCTATTCTCTCTTACTTGGAAACAGACCGGAACCTCGCTACTGATCCCTGTATCTCGCTACTGGATCACTCCTTCATTACTGGACCCTTCTACTACTAACCTTACTAGTGATAAGTACCCCACAGGGGAATCCTCCATAACCTTACTTACACTATCTACCTCTGCACATTAAGGACTGTTACTATCTATGCATACTAATTCTATCATCTGCACTGTTACATAGATTGCTAGCTCTTGAGCCTACTACCATCTATCCTTGCACTGGGTTAGTCTATCCTGTATTTGTCATCTGCTGTCCTTACCACCTGTTACCATACTCGATTACTAACCTATCTGCATTCTACCTAATATCATCTAATACTCTCCTGAACATTTCTATCAAGTGCTTACCATCTCTGTCACTGTTCACACCTGTCCCTTCAGCACATCATCTTCATACTAACATATACATCCTATCACTCCAGGAACATCTTATTGAGTGTGTATATCTGTATGCTGAAGCTGACAGGCCCACAGTGATGAGTCTGGAGAGTTGGATCTGGTTATTCAACACATCTCTACATGACTACTGAGTGGAGATTCTGCAGCTGCAAATCCAGCCTACTACAAAATCGCAGGAGCGTTACAGAATGCGGCCAAGTACAGGGATATCCTGGACAAAAACCTTCTCCAGAGTGCTCTGGACCTCAGACTGGGCTGAAGGTTTACCTTCCAACAAGACAATGACCCTAAGCACACAGCTAAAATAACGAAGGAGTGGCTTCACAACAACTCCGTGACTGTTCTTGAATGGCCCAGCCAGAGCCCTGACTTAAACCCAATTGAGCATCTCTGGAGAGACCTAAAAATGGCTGTCCACCAACGTTTACCATCCAACCTGACAGAACTGGAGAGGATCTGCAAGGAGGAATGGCAGAGGATCCCCAAATCCAGGTGTGAAAGACTTGTTGCATCTTTCCCAAAAAGACTCCTGGCTGTATTAGATCAAAAGGGGGCTTCTACTAAATACTGAGCAAAGGGTCTGAATACTTAGGACCATGTGATATTTCAGTTTTTCTTTTTTAATAAATCTGCAACAATGTCAACAATTCTGTGTTTTTCTGTCAGTATGGGGTTCTATGTGTACATTCATGAGGAAGAAGAATGAACTTAAATGATTTTAGCAAATGGCTGCAATATAACAAAGAGTGAAAAATTTAAGGGGGGTCTGAATACTTTCCGTACCCACTGTATATCACCTGATGGCTTTCAGAGCTTGCCCTTGCGTTTGTGCTCCAAGGTGCATCACTGCTAGCAGTCCTCTGGTCTCTGTGGTTTCTCCATGCATGACTTGGCTTCGCTGACTACCTTTCTGGCTCTGGATTCCGCATCGGCAGACGACCCCGCATGAGACAACGACCCGGCTTCGGCAGACTACCCACTTCTGGAATCTCCACTTCTGGAATCTATCTTGGTTTGGATGACTACCTGTTCCTAGACTTGATCCCGGCTTGGATGACTATCCGCTTCCGAACTTGACCCCGGCTGTTCTTGTTTTTGCTCTCTCTCTTGCTGTGCGATTATTATTGTTACATAAATAAATCGCTTTATTTTACTTGCATCTTCATGTGGTCTGGACACAGACGTCTGCTGCCCTCCCTTACATGGCAAATAATTCACATTTGAAACTTCTCCAACCATGTGATATGTAATTTATCATTGCCCAGTTTGGGAGCCATCAGTATGATTTGAAAAGAAACAAAAAGCCATTCAACACTCAAAGGATGTGTACTTTGCCATCCATGTAGATCTTGAAAAGTCCAAGCTGTATTTGTGGCAGTAAAGGTGTATCAGTCCATATCCAAGGTAATATCAGTCACTTAAAGGAAGGTAGGAGAGGAGGTGTTCCAAAAGCTGGCTGCATGGGACCAAGCTGGAAGCCAGACCGGTTTGGCCGGACACGCCGGCTTCTGCAGAGGCAATTGTGCATAGATTTTTTGCTATCCAGTGATATATTGAATCTGTCTCAATTAGAACAGATTTTTCTTTGAAGGGTCTTTGTGTCAATTTTCCAAAGCAACTAAATAAAAAAAAAAATAGACACTGCATCCTAGAGCACACAAAGCAGCTGTGCAGTGGAAACTTGGTTAAAACCAAAGGATCTGCCTTAAAGAAGTATACAGGATCAAACAAAGGTAATCTTGGCTTAGAGTTGGGTTTAGGGAGGACTTCTGTAAGTTCAATAGGCAATCACCAATATGCTACTGGTTCTTAAACAGCAAGACTGGTGCTTGTACATTAGTGAAAACTTAGGAAGCAGTTGGCGAACCTGAAAGGAAGGCCACCATTGAAAGTGAGAGTTCCCTACTGCAAATCAGACCATTCTAGTGGCTAGGGAGAATAGGGAAAAGTAAAAATCCTAAATATTTATCAAGACCAGAACATCTTCTTTGTAAAAAGATATGATCAACAAATGAATGGTTCCTATTGTTAAATGTCAAGGCACAAAGGTGTTTAAAATCTTGAAGTCCACAGTGAGATAAACAGAGAAGCTTCATTTAGGTGTGGTAAAAAGAATTGTTTCCAAAAAGAAACCCAGGCAATCAACTCCTTTTAATGATAGCACCTGATGTCATTCAGAATTAACCAGAGACATTTCTCAAGGAAAGGGAGTTGTATTTGAGACTTCTCAGAAGCCTGATTACCAATCAACTTTTTTAGCAAGAGAACTCTATGAAGGAACACCACAAATGACCTTTGCCCAGATAGACTTCAGAAATATATCCTTCTGCCTGTATGATTTGATCTGTCAGACCTACTAAACGTTGAGGAATGTACTCAGCAACATGATCAGTGGCTACCGGGGACACCCAGGTTGAGGAAAAGATGGGTTGAAACATGCAGCCATAGAAAAGATAAGCCTGTCAAGGGTCTCTAGTTTATCCTCAGTGAGATTTCTGAAGTAAGTGGAGGCCTCAACTGTAATATTAGTCACCTTGTTTAGGCGAGAGACAGTTGAATCTATCACATGTGTAATGGCCCAAAATATCATTACATAAAAAGTGAGTAAAGGGTGGAAAATTATTTAGGAATGAACAAAAGCCAGTCAAACTGGTTGTACTCCATCAGGTCATCGGTTTAATGAGTGAGAAAAACAGCACAGCACTTAAGTTTCCAGGAACTTTTGTTGGATCCCATGGCAGATGTTAAGCCCTTTGCAGAGGCATCCAACATTTAAATATCTTAATGAACACTTCACTAAAATTGTCCAAAGCTTCTATCTACTAATATCAAGGTTGGTGGAAATAAGGTCAGCGCTAGATATGTCCTTTGGAGGGATTCCTTTAAGCATTGGTTAAAGGAAAGCTAAAATAGAGCATGGTTCTAATGCCATGTCTTATCCACAGCTGTTCAAGATGTGAATGTATGGCTGAGGGGGGTGATATGCTACAAACAAGCATTTTCAAGTGAGCAAATGAGAGCCACTCAATTGATACAGTAGAGGGGCCCTGACTGGTGATGGGTTCCACTTGGTAAATAGATGGGTTTTCTAATATATATGAGGATACAACAGTTATTAATATTTGAAAACTTAAAGGATATAAAGTGATCTCTTCCACCCTGTATAGAGGGGCATTTCGCACGACATTGAAGGATATTAGCACAGATCACCACTTTTGTATATGTTTTTACCCTCTGTAGCCCCACACCAGGGTAAATACTTGGATGTTGCATCATATGCCACATGCATGGTAATTTGTATACCTCTTCTCTGTACTCATAATGGAGCTTTTTGGAAAATATGTCAAGAACTAAGCCAGTTTAATTTGTACTACGGGAAAAAAAAAATTCAATTAATTAATATATGTGGTGAAAAATGTATGCTTATGTACAGTATTTAATGCGGAAATTAGATATAACTTGCAGTATATATGCGACTAACCTATGGATGATAACATGATGTGGCTTATGAGAGGTCTTTATACTGTATGTGATACTGTGCTATATGGCTGGATGGATATTGAATCCTGTAATAATTTTTTAATCATATTTTATGTATGTATTCTTCAGGACACAAGGGATGGATCCTGGACAGCAAGTATATTTCCCCACTTTTTGGTTTGTGGCCTTTTTAGGGGGAGGGTTTGAAGACATTGTTGAGTATTTGGGGGTTGTCACCTATGCAGGGTGAGGGGTTCTTGGGTAGTCTAGTTGGGCAGGACTGATTTTCAGTACTGTCTGGATGGTAGGCCTTTGTTAGGGACCCGAAATTTGGAGATTCAGAGAGACCTTTGGGGTAGGAGAGAACCTCCAAACCCTGACTTCGGTCCTTGAGGTGTTAATTCAACTGCATTAGAGTCCAGAAAAGGAAGAGAAAACTGCCAGCACCTGTCTGTGTGAGGTGGAGTAAAGCAGAACAGTGAGAAATGTTGGCTAGTTTGTGGCTGAGACACGTGGTTGAACACGTGGTTGTTACCACCTCTTTTCAAACACCCTGCCAACTATTTTTATGCTATACCAGCAGCTGATTTTGGTTTGCTAAAGATAAGGATGTTTCTCTTTCATTCATTGACGGACACCGCTTCAGATCTTCATACCTATTGGGTTATACTGCCCCCTACAGTAGTGGGACACTAGGCTACGCCCATGGGCAGTCCCAGGGGGTATACTCCCTCTTTCTGCAATAGGCACACAGTTTTTTTTGCCTAGTTAGGAGTAAGGACCTAGTTCTTTGCTGGGATCTTTGGTCCTGGCAATTTTTTCTTTTTAGATAGAATTTTTTTCTCCTGGATTTTTCCTATGAAATCTACAATTAACTGCCGGACGGTCTGGATAATCTAAATCCAGTGGTCACCCCAGTCTGGTCAGCACATGCAGACCTCAGCTCCTTGCTAACTCAGCCGCAACATAGCCTCACTGGATGGGGGCTGGCCTGCGAGTTAAATTCATCGGGAGGTTGCATATGACTGGGTCTCAGCCCGAGTTGCAGCGCTCCTCCTGGCCAACAGCCCCTCATTTTGATGGAGAGGGGTTCTGTCTGGAGCGCTGCCTGCCTGGTTCCTGGTATGGTAAGAAGTTGTCCCCCCTCTTCCCCTGGAGGGTTTTGTGGTGGACATGGGCCCCTCCTTGGGATGGTCAGACCCCCGGGTTCCCCTCCTTCTCGTCAGGCCCCCCCTTGTCACCTGTCCTCTATCTTACCCCCCTCCCCATATGTTGGGGCTCTTTGGGTGGTCAGATCCACCTCCTGGGGTGGGGGCAGGGTGCTATGCTGGCAATTGGGGGCCAGGGGGAGTGCCACCGGCGACTGAAAGATACACTGTGTGGGGGCTCCTGGCAGGGCCCCCCTGTCCTGTCTGGGTCTGTCCTTGAGGCCTGGGTTCCCTCCTGGGTCCCTGTAAGCCTTGTGGTGCCACCATTTAGTTGTAGCCTGTATGTTTCTATACATGGTGGCCATGCTTGTGTAGTCCGGTGGCCATTTTGCGGTGGTAAGCTATTGAAAATAGCGGCGGCCATGACAGTGGAGCCCTGTGGGCGGCAATTTTGGCAGGGGAGCCCCTTCTCATCCCCTGGTGCTGACTCTTGGATCCTTTCACTTCCTGATCGCCGTACATGGAGTGCAGATTATCCTGGTGGGTGCAGGTGCCTGTTTCTGCTGGGTGGTGAGTCTGGTGGGGTTCTCACCATCTCTGCTATCGATCACTTGGGGCTTGTGCCTGGCAACCGGGTGGTGCTGCCAGCACGGTGGGGGTTGTCCCTTGCAGTATTTTACACTTTTTGTGGGGTCCTTCTGGTTACTCATGGAGTCTTTGGAGCACATCTCCCCACCTGAAGCTGCAGGGTCCTCCGTGTCCCAACCAACCATAGATGCACTGACGGCGGTCCTGGAGTCCTTTGTGTCCTGGGTGGAGGTGGTCTTCGGGCGACAGGCTAGCAAAAAGCTCCCCCCGCCTTCCCCTGCCTCATCTGTCTCATCGGACCCTAAATCTGATTTGCACGCTGCGGATGTGGGTCATCCTGCTGCGTCTGCAACCGCGTGCCCGGAATCCGCTGATAGTAATGATGATTCCTCCACGTCTGCAACCGTGCACGGAAAGGCGCTGGTGGAAGCCCTGATTGGATCTATATGTGAGACCTTGAAGATGGAGGATGCATCTGCGATGGAGACGCAGGTTCCCTTTGGCACTCATAAGCTTTTTTAGAGCGGCAAAGGTGTTTCCTTTCCCCACCTATTTTGACAGAGTTGTCGCTAAAGAGTGGGGACGACGAAAGCATCCCCGTGGGGTTCCTAAGCGCTTTACTAGGCATTACCCCTATGAGGAGTCCCTCCTAAGAAGTTATCTCTTCCACCAGTGGTGGACCCTCCGGTTTCCAGGTAGAGCAAGGCAACCATGATTCCAGTTGAAGAGTCTAGGCCTTTAAGGATCCGGCTGACACGAAGGCTGTGGCCCGCAATATGTACACTCTGGCTGCTTCGGCACTGAGGCCGGTATTCACCATTGCCCTGGTGTTGCAAACTCTGACGAGTGGGCTAAGCTTTTATGCCGTGACCTGGAGGGAGATAAGCTCCCCCCTGCCTTTGCTGAGCTGATGGACCAGCTGGTCCAGGGGCTGCAGTTTATCTGTGATGCCTCTTTGGATGGGGCTCCCCTAGTGGCTCGGCTCTGTTTTGGCAGTGGTCCTTGGGCGTGTCTTTTGGCTCAAATGCTGGTCTGTGGACCAGACTTCTAAAAACGCCTTAACTGACCTTCACTTTCAAGGAGATCATCTGTTTGCAGCTACCCTGGGTGACATTATAAAAGGTCTCACAGGAGGGAATAGTACCTTTCTTCTGCAGGCTACTAAGGGCAAGGAACCTCGTCGTAGATGTGGGCGTTCCTTTTTGGCTCATAAGTTTTTTCGTCCCTCAGGGTCGACTGAAAAGGGCTCAAAGCCTTTCAGGGCCTCCTCTGGAGGATCCAAACGAACCTGGTCTTTCAAGCGGTTAGCAGGCTTCTTCTGACCTGCAGACAAGGCTCTTTCAGCATGAAGATGCGCCCTCACCCGTATCGGGGGTGGGGGGATGTCTTTGCTGTTTTCCGGACCCGTAGACTTCCCTGGTGCAAGACAAGTGGGTCCACAAAGTAATTTGGTGCGGCTACGAGATCGAGTTTCGCTCTTGTCCCCCAGCAGGGTTCTTTGCTTCCAACTTGTACCTGTCGCTGGACTGCTTACAGGGTCTGTTTGGGGCGGTACAAGACCTGTTGTTTTAAGGGGTGCTTGTCCCAGTTCCGACTTCGAAACGTTTTCAGGGTTTTTACTCAAACCTGTTTACATTTCACAGGAAGGAAGGCAAAGTGCGTCCAATCCTGGACCTAAAGGCGCTAAACTGCTTTATGCAGATGCACAAGTTCAGAATGGAATCCATTCTCAAGGTAGTATCATCTCTGCGCCAGGCGGATTTCCTCGCCTCTATCGACATCAAGGATGCTTACCTTCACATTCCAATATGTGTCATTCACCAGCGATTTCTCCGCTTTGCCCCGTGGGAGAGGAGCATTATCAGTTTGTGGCATTACCCTTTGGTCTTGCCTTTGATCCTCAAGTCTTCACAAAAGTGTTAGCCCCAGTGCTAGCTTTGCTACACCAATGGGGGATTGCGGTACTGGGCTACTTGGACCATCTCCTTCTGCGAGTGGAGTCTCCTGCTCTGGTGGAAACCCTGGAGATCACAATATGAACTCTGCGGGAGTTCGGCTGGATTCTGAATTTTCAGAAGTCTTCCCTGTTTCCTACCACAAAGCTGGACTATTTTGGTCTGACTCTGGTCTCGGCCTTAGCCAGAGTGCTCCTTCCTCTGGACAAACTCCAGAAATTGCAGGCTGCAATTTGTCTCCTGCTGTCCAACAGATGGTCATCCCTCCAGACTTTCATGTGGGTGCTGGGCCTGATGGTGTCTCAGTCGAGGTGGTGCCGTTTGCACAGTTCCATATGAGGTCCCTGCAAAGGGAGATTCTGACCAAACAGGAAAAGAGTCCACAGTCTCTGGACAATCAGATCCAGCTGAGTCAGGGAACAAAGGAGTCCCTGATATGGTGGCTTTGTTCTCCAGCGCTTTGGCTGGGTAAATCCTTCCTCCCCTTGTATTGGACAGTTGTCACCACAGATGGCAGACTGCCCGACTGGGGATATGGACGCTGGAAGAGTCCAGACTACCGATCAATGTCTTGGAACTCTGAATGATCAGACTATGTCTGGACCATTGGATGGTCGTCTTCAGGGTTATCCAGTGTCTGTTCAATTGGACAATGCCACGGCTTTGGCTTATGTCAATCACCAAGGGGTCACTAGAAGTGTCCTTGTGGCTCTGGGGGGTAGCCGCATTCTAAGGTGGGCAGAACGGTTTGTTACAGCCCTCTTTGCTGTACACGTTCCCAGGGTGGAAAACTGGCAGGCGTATTACCTCAGTCGGCAGTCGTTGGACCAAGGGGAGTAGTCCCTTTAGCCGATCTGGTGCGGCTGGTGGCCAACGTTCCTTGGAAGCTTCCTCTCAGGGAGGATCTGTTGTCCCAAGGACCGATCTTCCATCCTGCTTTACAGTCGCTGGCTTTGACGGCTTAACTGTTGAACACCAAGTGCTGAAGGATAGAGGTTTATCTGAGTCTGTGATTCCTACACTGTTAAAAGCTAGGCAATCTACTTCTTGGAGGATCTACCACTGTGCGTGGAAGACTTACATTGCGTAGTGTGAGTCTCTTGGGGGTTCATCCTCGCTACTTCTCTGTGACTCAGATCTGAACCTTCCTTCAATGGGGGGTTTAACAGAAATTGGCCTTGAGTACCATGAAGGGCCAGTTGTCGGCTTAGGTGGTCTTCTTCCAATGACCTTTGGCCACTCACTCCCTGGTGCGTACCTTTCACCAGAGTGTTCGATATTTGGTTCCTCCAATACGGGCTCCGTTGCCAACTTGGGACCTCAATTTGGTGCTTTCGGTCCTCCAGAAGCCTCACTTTGAGAATCTACGGGAGATTCCCCTGGTTGCGCTGTCCCAGAAGGTGGCCTTTTTGGTGGCTATCACCTCTGCACACAGGGTGTCGGAGCTGGCGGCGTTTTCTTGCCGTTCACCTTACCTGGTGATTTACAGAGATAAGGTGGCCCCCCCGCCTGTCGTTCCTTCCAAAGGTTGTCTCTGATTTTCATTTGAGTGAAGACATTGTGTTGCCTTCCCTGTGTCCCATGCCTCAGCATCTGAAGGAATTTTCCTTGCATGCCTTGGATGTGGTCTGGGCAATTAGGGTTAACCGGGCAGCTACGGAGTTTTTCAGGAAGTCAGACTCTTTGTGCTCACAGATGGGCCTCCAGAAAGGGTTGTCCGCTTCCTCTGCGACCATTTCCGAATGGATCAGCCAGACAGTGATTCAGGCCTATTCCATTAAGGGTCATGTTCCTCCTTTCTTTGTTAAGGCTCACTCTACTCGGGCGCTTAGTGCCTCCTGGGTTTTCCGTCATTAGGCGTCAGTGACGCAGGTTTGCAGGCGACCACCTGGTCGTCGGTGCACACTTTCACAAAATGTTATAAAGTGGATGTGTTGGCATCTGCAGATGCTTCTTTTGGCCTCAAGGTTTTGCAGGCTGCTGTTGAGAGGGCCTGATCCTCTTCAAGGTTGTATTGTTTTTTTCAGGTGGGCTGCAGTTGCTTTGGTTGAGCTCCTGTTGCCTGGTTGGCTACTGTTTAGCCTTGGGAATTTTTTTGCTTTTCCCTCCCCTCATGTTTAACACTGCTTTGGGAGGTCTTAATGGTTATGAAAATCTGAAGCTGTGTCCGTCAATGAATGAAAGAGAAAATGGGATTTTCGACTTACCGTAAAATCCATTTCTCTGATGTTAAATGACAGACACAGCACCCGCCCCTCTCTGGAGTTGTACTTCTTCCGACACTGCTTGTAACTAAACTTAGTGCCTATAGCAGAGAGAGGGAGTATAGCCCCTGGGACTGCCCATGGGCATAGCTAGACTTTTTTCTGCCTAGTATCCTACTCCTGTAGGGGCAGTATAACCCAGTGGTTTTGAAGATCTGAAACTGTGTCGGTCAATGAACATCAGAGTAATGGATTATACTGTAAGTCAATGATCCCATTTTTTTCTTCTTTTTGCTTGTTTTTTTGAAAAAAGTGTAAATTGCTTTTACAAACCTGCTTGGCTGATGACCTTGGGCTGCTCAAGGTTACAGCTGAAGCTTGGATATGGGCATCTCTAATCGTATAAGCCATTGAAAGCAAGGTTGACTGATTTAAGGGGCCAGTGCCCATTTTGGCATGTCCTGGGTAAGAGCTGCACAGGCGCTTGAAAATCTCTGCAGCTGTGGTCAGTATGAGTCTGTAGGCCTCACTCCGCAAACACAGTGGTAATGACAGGACCCCAGCCAGCCCAAGGTATGGATAAAAGCAGTGGCGTTGTCAGCCGCACCCGAAGATAACTGCATAGGCTCCAACAGTAGGCTGACTGCTGCTATGAGGAAACAGAGGCATGTTAGCAAGAGGTTACGCAGGTGTAACTGCAGGCCTTCCTGGGAACCAATTGCTGTAATGAGGAAACCTTGACATTGTTCCTGGCAATGCAGCTGGAATCGCAGGAGGAGTGCGCACAGACCCAGTTGACCACCATAGCTGAGCTGCTAAAGACGGTTGTTAAAAATGCAGCAAACAGACTCAAGGCACTCAACCATAAAATAGGCTAGCATGTGTGGTAGTAAAATGCATCCTATTGACCCAGTCCCGTGCTGCATGCAATCCACTGGAGGAATGGAGATATCCAAAACCGAAACACAGGCTATATGGTGCACACTGGTAAATAGGAATGGGCCAAATGACCCCCTGTTCGGGTCGCACCAGAACTTTTGAACATTGCAAAAGTCTGGAACCGAATAACAAACCCCATTGAATTACATGGGACTCAAACTGTAAAAATCAGAAGTGCCCATTTTGAGGGCTTATATGCAAGTACTTGGGCATACAATGGTTATGGGGGTCTGGGTACTGCCTTGGGGGACATGTATCAATGAAAAAAAAAGTTTGTAAAAAACATAATTTTTAAATGAGCAGTGATTTACTGATGCTTAAAGTGAAAGCATGAAAATGAGAAATAACAATAAAAATGAAAATTCTCTTTAAATATAGTGCCTGAGGGGGGGGGGGGGTCCCCTTAGTCTACCTGTAAAGTGGCACATCTGTACTGTGTATAGAAGCTGCTGCCAAAATAAAGCACAAAAAATTACTTTTTCCCTGCAAGCTTTCTTTATTTTGTAAACAATGGCTATGGGAGCCAGTCTGTATGATGAGGCCACAATGTAGTGCACTGGGAACAAGATTAGATGATTTGGATAAATTCTGGTTTCTTTTCTGCAGACTTTGGATAGAAGTAACAGGTGCGGAAAGATTGGTCTTTGGGTGTTAATTATGCCCATGAAAGCCACACCAAAAAAATGATTTCAGATGAAATCAACGCCTACAACACTAGGCAGCCTAGAAGTCTTGCAGAGATTCCACATCCCAAAAACACTTAATCAGTAACATCAGCATTAAGGGCTTCATAGCTGCTGGTAATTCAGGACTGATTTATTTTGATAAATGTCAGATGGTCCACGGAGTCTGTGGATAGACACGTTCTATTATCGGTAACAAAATCGCCGGTTCAGAAAGCACGCTGGACGTAGAGCAGCCCAGCAACTCAACTGCATACTGGGCATGTTCTCGCCAATGATCTATTCTCATGACCCAGTAACCCACTGGATTACCAACTGGAAAGCTCTCCATCTCTGTATTTGCCCCATTGATAGTCTTCCACCGTATGATAGACACTGCTGATGGGATGTGAAAGCTGGGAGCCCTGGGGGGCGAGGATTAAAAAATTGTAAAATGCATCACTTAGGTGGCCCCCTTCTCCACCGCTCCTCTCTTAACCAACAGAAGCCACACAGCTACATTTTCCACGACACTGCAACCTACCAGAGTTGGGAAAAACATTAAACTCTTTAAAGTGACCAAGAGATTTCATCTTCTGCACCCTCTGTGGGGACAGGATGAGCTCTGACACTTTCCCCTTGTAACGATGGTCAGGGAGGGTTGCCAACCAATAGTGATCCTTCTTCTTGATACCACGTATTCTTGGGTCCTTTCACAGGCTTTGAAGTACGAGGGAGTCCATGCATTGCAACTTTTCAGAGGCATGAGAAGCAAACTCCTCTTGGTTACATAGTTACATAGTTTGTGAGGTTGAAAAAAGACATCAGTCCATCCAGTTCAACCTATGATGTGTGTGTGTGTGTTAGTACATCGTATACCCCTGTATGTTGTGGTCTTTAACCACTTTACCACCGGAGGATTTTGCTGTCTTACGCCTGGGCCACTTTTTGTGATTCGGCACTGTGCGAATTTAACTGACAATTGGGCGGTAATGCAACACCATACCCAAACGAAATTTATGTCCATTTTTTCCCACAAACAGAGCTTTCTTTTGGTGGTATTTGATCACCTGTGCGATTTTTACTTTTTGCGCTATAAACAAAAAAAGAGCGACAATTTTGAAAAAATAACAATATTTTTCACATTTTTTTATATGAAATTCCCCCCCAAAAAAATGTAAAAATCAAAATTTTTTATCATTTTAGGCCAATTTGTTTTCTGCTACATATTTTTGGTAAAAAGAATCGCAATAAGCGTATTTTGATTGGTTTGTGCAAAAGTTATTGCGTTTACTAACTAAGGGAAAGATTTCTGTCGTTTTTGGTGGTTTTCTTTAAGTAATGGCGGCGATCTGCGATTTTTTTTGCAGGAATGCGACATTGCGGCGGACAGATCGTACCCTTGACTGACATTTTTGACACTTTTGGGGTTACCAGTGACATTACTACAGTAATCAGTGCTATAAATATGCATTGTTACTGTAAAAATGACACTGGCAGGGAAGGGGTTAATTTTATTGGAGAGGGAGGGGTTAATGTATGCCTGGTGTTTACTGACGTGTGGGGGGGGAGGTGACTGAGTGACACAAGGACAGATCGCAGGTTCAGCTATGCTGAACCCTGCAATCTGACCCTGCCTGTCACTTAGGAGATCCGCCCGCCTTGTTTACACAAGCGGGCGGATCTCCAGACTCGATTCCCCGATGATTGGGGAAGATCAGTGGTGATCACCGCCGCTCCTCCCCTGGCCCGACTCCCGCTGTGACTGAATACAGCGGGAGCGAGCCTCCGGCGGCGCGTGCGCTCCGCCAAGAAGGGGCCTACAAGAGCCACTTTGCCGCAGTAAAGCTCTAGTGAGCAGCGGTAAAGTGGTTAAGGTGCCCATCTAATAGTTTTTTAAACTATCGATGCTCCCTGCTTATACGACTGCTTGTGGAAGCGAATTCCACATCCTTACTGCTCTGACAGTGAAGAACCCCTTTACGTATTTTAAGGTTAAACCGCTTTTCCTCTAGTTTTAGTAAGCGGCCACGTGTCTTATTGTATTCCCTTTCTCTAAAAAGTTTGTTCCTTATGCTAGGGTCCTCACCAGTACAGTATTTGTACATTGATATCATATCCCCCCTCAAGCGTCTCTTCTCCAGAGAGAATAAGTTCAATGCTTGTAGTCTTTCCTCATAGCCGATGCCCTCCATTCCCCTAATTGTTTTTGTTGCCCTTCTCTGGACTCTCTCCAGTTCCAGCACATCCTTCCTGAGGACCGGTGCCTAGAACTGGACAGCATACTCCAGATGTGGCTGGACCAGAGTCCAGAGTGGGAGAATAATCTCTTTATTTCTGGAGTGAATCCCCTTTTTTATACATGCCAGTATTCTGTTGGCTTTGCTTGCAGCGGCTTGGCATTGCATGCCACTGCCAAGCCTGTTGTCTACTAGGACCCCCAGGTCCTTTTCCATCTTAGATTCACCCAGAGGTTTCCCCCCTAGTGAGTAGCTTGCTTTCGTGTTTCTGACGCCCAAGTGCATTACTTTACATTTTTCAACAATAAACCTCATCTGTCATGTAGTTGCCCACTCCATTATTTTGTTCAGGTCCGCTTGTAAGATTTCCACATCCTACATAGAAGATATTGGCATGCTTAGTTTAGTATCATCCGCAAATACAGAGATTGTGCTAAATATCCCCTCCTCTAGATCATTTATGAATAAATTAAACAAGATTGGTCCCAGGACAGAACCTTGGGGGACCCCACTTTCCACTCCCGCCCAATCCGAGTACTTCCCATTAATCACCACCCTCTGGACTCTCCCCTGGAGCCAGTTCTCTATCCAGGTTCTCACCCTATGGTCCATACCTACATTCCTTAGTTTGTACAGTAAGCGTTTGTGGGGACAAGTGTCAAAGGCCTTTGCAAAGTCCAGAAACACCACATCCACAGGCTTATCTAGGTGGCAGCTCACTTCATCGTAGAAGGTTAATAGATTTGTTTGGCAAGAACGATTTTTCATGAATCCATGCTGATTACTACTAATAATACTGTTTTCATTACTAAAGTCTTGTATGTGGTCCCTTAACATCCCCTCCAAAATATTGCAGACTACTTAGGCTGACCAGCCTATAGTTACCCGGGATATATCTCTGCCTCTTTTTAAATATTGGTACCACGTTGGCTTTTTTCCAATCAGCTGCCACCATACCCGTCTGTAGACTATCCTTAAAGATCAGGAATAATGGTCTGGCAATCACCTGGCTGAGCTCTTTAAGAACCCTCAGGTGCAAGCCATCCAGTCCCGGTGATTTATTTATGTTAAGTTTCTCTAGTTTAGTTCTAATTCTATCGTCTGTTAGCCATGGTGGTACTTCCTGAGGTGTATTTTTTAGTTTAGCCTTACAAGCTGGGTTAGTGTAGCCCCCCGATTCTTTTGTGAAGACTGAAAAGAAGAAATTATTTACCACTTCCGCCTTTTCTCTGTCCTCTGTGGCCATATTTCCCTTGTCGTCTTTTATGGGGGCAATGTGTTCTGGCCTCGCTTTTTTACTGTTTATATACTTCAAGAATTTCTTGGGGTTCTTTTTACTCTCTTCCGCTATACGTCTCTCGTGTTCTCTTTTAGCCGCCTTGATTTAGTCTTTACATATCTTATTACACTCTTTGTAATGCTTGAATGCTGCCAATATAGCATCCCTGACCATGCTTGCTGGACCATGTGTTCGCAATACAGTGGACTTTGCAGCTGACTGCCTTGCCCAACAATGCCACAACATTGCCTTCCACGTGATGGTACAGAGCTGGACTGGCCTTATGTGAAAAGAAACAACGTCTGGGAAACTGCCATTGTGGTACAACACATTATGCAAATTCACGGAAGGGGGAAGAATCCACCAGATGGAAAGTCAGAAGTTGTAAAGCCAGCAGCTTTGACACGCTTTCATTTAGACTCTGGGCATGTGTGTGGCAGTGACTGTATTTTTTTTTTTTTTTTTTGCTGCAGCAGATGGGGCAGAGATATTTGCCGACTATAGTCTACAGGTGGTGTGCTACTGACTGATGTGCTGCAAGGACCTGGGACACCCTGTGCTATACAATCATCCCTGTCAGTGGAGGCTGCTGAGAGGTCATGAGGTATAGCGAGGGTATACTGAGGTAAGGGGGAGGAACAGAATTGCGTCCCTTTTGTGTGGCTTTCAGGTGCTCTTGCCAACAGGCTGAGTGGTGGGAGGTTAAATCCCTTGTCAAGCATGTGGTACCCAAATGGCTGGTGTTTTTGCCACGCTTGATGTGTTTGGGACAAAGTTTGCAAATTGCAACAGCGCAATCGACTGCACATGTGCTAAAAAAGGCCCAGACAGCTGAGCTGTGGGAAGGCTCCTGGGAGATAACCGCTCCACAATGTGATGGAATATGGTGGCTGATCTCTACTCTACCATGATTGCTGCTTCATTTGGGTTGTGCCTCACCCTCCCTTTCTGCCTTTGCTCAATCCCGGACCCAAGTCGTGTCACTAACCTCATCATCTTCATCTCCTCCATCCTCATTACCACTGGAGACAACTTGGCAATACGCTGCGGCTGGGGGAACATGACTGCCAAATTTGTGTACCAGCGTTCTTCCCTCGCTGTAGGCTCATATTCCTACCTTCCTCAACGTCAGAGCCAACATCTGAATCAAGTAATGGCTGTGCATCGTCAAGGAGCAAGTGGCTGACGCTGTGGTCAAATAACTCAGCTGACTCCTTCACGCTTGATGCTGGGGCTATAGCAGAAATAGCTGTGGACAAGGAGGGATATTTAGCCACTGTGGCAGCTGCAGTGGACTGTTCATTAGTCTCTGCTTGGGTGATGGAGGAGGATGAGTATCATTTAGTAAGCCAGTCCACCACCTCCTCTGCATGCTCTGGATGGATAGCACAGGCAGCATCACTAAACAGAGTTAATGAGCCTCAGGACTGATCACGTCCACCTTTGTGGAAACATACACCGCTGGCCCTGGGAAGGTCTGCCTCTCCTTGTTGGCCTCCCAGACATGGGGGGTGCTTATTATCAAAATGTAAAAAAGATGTGGAAATGTGTACGTGAATGTACTTTAATCAATGGAATGTGGTGTTTGGTGCACTTAAACCTCCCTACACACTGCACCGACACACTACAATATACTACAGTAAAACTGCACTAAGGCCCAGAACATTACTGCGTTAAACGTACACCAACACACAGAAATATACTGTGTTAAACATGAAGTAACGCACTGAAATATACTCCAATAAATGGCATGTATTGCACAGAAATATAGTGAGTTAAACTAATATACTGTGTTAAACGTGCACTGACCCACAGAAATATACTGCGTTAAATGTGCAGTAACGCACTGAAATATACTGCGTGAAATGGCATGTAACACACTGAAATACTGTATACTGTGTTAAATGTGCAGTAACGCACAGAAATATGCTTCATTAAACCTGTACTAACACACTGAACTATAATGCAGTAAACCTGCCCTGACAAAATAAACTAATACTAAAGTAAAAATGAATGGTCATTACACTCACACTGACTGAACTATCACTAGATTCACACTAAAGATTATTTGGTTTAATCTCATGCAAAAGGTATATGATCAAAAATGTGTGTCCCCTGATATCCAAATGAAGCTGCTTCCAACCCGTCTACTTCCTATGGAGGAAAGTATATAAGTAGGAAAAAATATACATATTATTGGGTTTTGGCGCTGCTAAATTCACTATATTTGGTTAATGTAGTTCTTAAAATCTGTTAATTTAGGTAGTCCCACTAAGCAAGTACATCACCTGAACCTGTAGTCCAGGTGATGTACTTGCTTATTAAAGCGTATGAATCAATGGCAAATACACTATAATAGGTTATTCATTAGATGCATATGAATATATATAATGCTAAAACCGATGCGTTAAACCAAAAGTACTAGTGCACAAATACTTATAAAACTTAGCTGTTTAAAGTGCATACGTGCTTCACAAAGTGCCCTTTAAGTGATACTAGTGCTTAAAGTGCATTAATGCAAATGGAGATATGGTATGCCGCTGAAGACGTCGATGACGAAACGCGTACGGCGTGGTTACGTCACTTCCTGTGCCAGCTCCTTTGTGGACCGGCCCATTACAGAGCTGTTTGAACATTGAATGTTCCCGTTTTTCATGCTGTACATCTATGGTTTTATGTGAGTACCCTATACTATATGTACAAATAAACCTCTACACATACAGTATTATGCTATGTGTCCCACCCCTTGTCTATTCCTTGTATTTTGCGGTTTGAGTATAATCTGGCCTACACCAGTAGCTGAGGATTTACATCCCCCTTCCCCCGGTTACCAGCGACAGGAATACAGGAATTCAGGACCATTACCTAAGGTTTACAGAAGCAGCCATTCCCACTGTGTATACAGTATCTTAACCCCTGCCTAACACCCCTGTGTGGGGTTGGGCACTCTGGTGAGTGCAATCTGTATCAAAATCACTTTGTGCGCCCACCTATTTGTCACGCCTGTTGCACCCAAGAACACTGGGAGTACCGTATGAAGAATTTTTACTCCCATATATGGACTCCAACTTTTGAATTATTTATATATATTTCTGGGACTAGACTGTGCAATATATCATCCATACCCTAAGGGGTCATATGTTTACAAATTCTCACCTTACGCCTACTATATGCCAATATTGGAATATATATGCACAAGTCACTTTAAGATCCCATTAGCACTTTATAGTTGCACATGGTTCTAGTTATTTTTCAGACCACACCTAGCAATATGGTCACTTTAAAATATCACAATCATTATTATAGCATTCTATAACCGCGCATGGTACAAATTGCACTGAGCACTGGTCACTTTTAATACCACACAATACCTTTTTGTCTTTTTACCAACTCTCCAATATCACTTCCACATTTTTTTCACCTTTCTTTGGTACATTATTTGTTATATATTTATGCAGCTTTAGTTATTTATTTATTTACTAGACATTAAGCCCATTAAATTAAGGGTTGGAGTGGACAACCATGCAGTTGATTTCTATCTTATCATATTTATTCTTTAGAAATGTTACAGAAGAATAATGTGAAAAATTTCACATTTCTAATTTTTTTTTTTTTATGTAGTAAACAAAAACAATTAAGGTAAGGTAAATGTTGCTTAAGTGCAAACCTTTTCAAACAATTGTAAACATACAAAATCAGTAGAGTTTTTTTTTTTTAAATATTTGTTCTTGTTTTTTGGGGGTTGGGGGGGGTTATGTTGAATTTCTATAATATTTCTTTATAGACAACATTCCTTGTGAATATTCTGTCACAGTTTTCCAACAGTTTGCCTTGGTCAGGACCTTCTACAACCTTCACCATGACATCAGTAAAACTCCTTACTCTTGATAATGCAACATATAACTGACCATGGCTGAATACCGGTTCTGGCAAGTAAATTCCAACTTTTTCCAAGGTTTGCCCCTGAGATTTGTTAATTGTCATGGCAAAGGCTAATGTTACTGGAAATTGTTGTCTTTGTAAGATAAATGGTAAATCAGTTGATGATGGAGCCAAATCCATACGGGGAATGAAGACTATGTTTCCTTCCGCTGAACCTGTTATTACTTGAGCAATGATGAGGTTTTTCTTAAGTTGTTTGACAATGAGACGGGTGCCATTGCACAATCCGTTTTTAGTGTTTAGGTTTCTAAGGAGCATAATTATAGCGCCCTCTTTAAGGTTGAGTTTATGCTTAGGCATACCTGTTTGGGTTAATTCATTGAGGAACTCAATTGGATAGTTTTCAATATCTTCCTCACTTGAGTCATCAATTGAGTTTGAGCTGAGGTATGTCACTGTCTCTCCTAAAATGTTAAGCACCACTTCATTTATGGAGTGTACATCACAGTTCTTTGGACAAAGAATAGATTTTTTTGCAAAGTTAGGGACATCTGTAACACTAATTTTGTCTCCAAAAAAGTATTTTACAATATCTCCTGTGCATAAAATTTGGGAAGGTATTTCAATTACATCTTCAGCCAACCCATCAATGTGTGGTGTATCACCACTGCCAACTTTGATCAGCCAATTGCTGAAATCAGTGTCAACTGAGCGTATATTGTTTTTAAGTTTAGGTATTTGGAAATTAGTCCACAGTCTATTATTCTTAACACAGGCCTCAACAATTTTTGTCCGGTCACCGTGAGGTACCACGGGAAGTGTTTGCCTGAAATCTCCTCCAAGTAAGAATACTTTTCCTCCAAACGGTTTGTTGTTGTCCATTATTTCTTGGAGCAGTCTGCTAACCACTGCAAGAGCTACAGAGGGGGCCATAGTACATTCATCCCAAATTACTATTTTTGAATTTCTTAAACGTTCAGCATCAACAGAATTGAGTTGTATATTTGATGTTGAATTCTCAACTATAGGCACAGGTAACTTGAATTGGGAGTGGTATGTTCTTCCACCCTCAAGAAGATTGGCTGCTATACCTGTGGAGGCTATAGGTAGTGCAATATTTCCTTGTCCACGAACTGTGCTGAGCAGGGTCTTGTAAAGATATGTTTTACCACTACCTCCTGGGCCATCTATGAAAAAACAATGGTTGGTAAGGTTGTCATTTTCAATTGCTTGCAATATTGTTTGTAAAGCTGTTTTTTGTTCTTTGTTTAATGTACTTGTCATTTCTTCTGCTTTTTGTTTTTCAAAGACTTGGTTGTAGTTATCTGCAAGTAAGTCTGAATTTGGTAGTATAGGTGGTAATCCAAAATCTTCACATTTTTTCCCATGGAGTAGTAGAATGTTACATATTTCCTGTAACGCGATAGAACGGCATATTGTGCATTCATCATTGTGATGGATATGTTTTTGAACGATATCTTCAGTGAGGTACTGTTCATATTTTACAAAAAGATCATTCATGTTCTGTAGGGAGGCAAATACACAAATGTACGCAAATAACTCTCTTAGTTGTTTTGGCATGCTCTATTGGATAGCATCTTCTAAAGTGTTCTCCCACACTTGATCATCATTGATGAGGCCTCTTTCTTTCGCAGCATCTTGGAAACTGGGATAGATATTTCCATTGACAGTTCTCAGATCTTCAAATGATATTGCACCGGGAACATGTAGCAATAGGAGACGCATGCAGTAGCGTTCTGGATCTGATGATAAATTGACAGAATACATTCGTCCAATGATTTTTTTCTGCACCCCGCTGTCGTAATTTCCATGTACAGGTTTCAGAGTCAAATACATAGTGTATAGGAATGTCTGAATATAAAATATTCCTTGCTTGCTCTTGCTCTTGATTTAATTTAAACCAAGCCGTCAATTGAGTATTTCTTGCTGAAGCTCTCTGGGCCGCTGTATTGATGTCATTTGGATTGAAAACTACAGATTGTTCATCAGGCAGATGCACTGCTAACCTATGTATGGTATGTGATTGGTAATGCATTTCAAACCCATTTAAATGCCATGCTGCTTCTGGAGCGCTGACATATCTGGAATCCATGAAGGTCTTAATTTCATCATGATTTAAAGTGTCTTGTTCTTGAATCACAACATTTGCACAATCATGACCTTTGTACACGTATTTAAAAAGGTATTTAACACTTTTTATGGAAGCACAGCCTTCAACATTAATGTGGCAATTGTACTTGAGGGCAAGATGGGGATTATATGGTACAACCCAATGGTTATCTATTGTCCTGCCATTCACAATCGAAGTTTGGTTTGTGTTTCTTCTTCTATATTTTGGATAACCATTTGTATTTGCTGACGTTTTTTCCTGGAATGGTTTTGGAAATTCCTTAGTGCATTTGCCATTTGACATACATGGTGAATTAGGATTGAGTGGTCCGCATGGTCCATGAATCATATGTTTTGTAACAATTGCATGTAAGCGAGGAGTGTTGGTTATATTTGGAATTTCAGCAGATACAATTTTGTCTATCAGTTCTTGAGTTTTGGATTTGCAGTCATCTTTAAGAATAAGTAGTATGTGAGCATGTGGTAAACCCC
This sequence comes from Pelophylax lessonae, assembly GCF_965119305.1. NCBI lineage: Eukaryota > Metazoa > Chordata > Amphibia > Anura > Ranidae > Pelophylax > Pelophylax lessonae. The sequence goes on along the minus strand of NC_138770.1, from coordinate 472,531,140 downwards.
TCTTCTGAAATTCTATTACATAGACAATTGTTTTTGGTACTCCAAAAATATGTTTTTTACAGAGATCATCAATTAAAGCTTTCAGTTTTAGATGAAATACTCTTGCAACAAAATCAGGTCGAGCATCAGTAGTTTGGCCATGTTGTAGGTTTTCAACAATCTCTTCCCATTTGGGGTTGCACGTCATTGTAATAAAAAGATCAGGTTTGCCATATTTTCTAACCATTGCCATTGCATCTTGGTAATTTTGAAGCATGTTTCTTGGGCTACCTGCAAATGAGGAAGGTAAAATATATGTTTTTCCAGGAATCAGGCCTTTCTGATTGGATTCATTAATTAAGTGGTCCATCAATCCTGAGTATTTTTCAACTCGCAATTTTGGCTGATTTTGTCGTACGTAGTTGAGTCTGTTGGATTCAGTTTTGACATATGCATCAACTATATACTGTTGTGTAAGGCGGCCAGCATTTAAGAAGGGGTTAAAATCGTCTCTGATGGAAAGACGATACCCGTAATATTGCATTTGTGTAACTCGAATTCTAGGATTTCGTGTTTGATTTGTTAAACTTTCTAATGCTTGAGGTCTGTGTTGCAAAGGTATATCAATTCCCCAACTTTGATCACCATAAGGGAAGAGTAATGGATAAACCATGGGTTCCAGATTGGGGTCAAGGACACTAATCCTTTGTGTTTTTCTTTGATTCATATCATCTGTACTTGCTTTGCAGTGTATTAGAAGATCTCTTTCTAGTGGAGGTTCACCAACATCATTTTGAAAAATAAAAGCAACCTCATTATGTTTTGGTGCATTATAGCGTCTTTGGTCATTTCTACGATCTTGCACTATTGTCATGGACACTTCCTTAATAACGTTTCCAGTTGTTGCAGCATCCTCCTCATATTCTTTTTCAACTTGGTACAACATTTTGCAGGCCTCTGCAAATGGATTTGTTGGAGCAATGAGTGTGCTTAGTATTGTCATAAGTTCTGGATTTATTCCAGTATTTGCTGAATTTTGCATTCTTTGCTCTGCTGCTTCAGAAGGATCTAAAATATATAATTGAGCAAACTGTCTGTTTTGTCCCTGTTCTGGGTGCAGTGTGCCTGCTCTGTGACAAATCGATCCGTGGATCCGGAAACAGTAAGGGCCATTGCCAGGTGGTGGAGTAATGTTTGCTCCCATGGAGGCAAATGCTAATGTGCTATTTATAGATCTAATATTGGTGAAGAAATTTTTGCTGTAGTAATGCTGTCCAGTCATGAGCTGCTGGATTCATGGATTTGTACTAATTAAGGGAAGATTTACTTTTCCTTTTGAACAACATTGTGAACATTTTCGATCAGAAGGTCTTTCAGCTTCAAAATGCTTTGCACTACAAAACTGGCATATCTGATCTAAATATCCACACGTGTGTGTTGTAATGATGTCCTCATTAAAGTTCTCCATTTCATTCATAAGTCTCATTGTTAGTATTGCACGCCTTGACTCTTGGTTGTGTATTATTTCCCTCTCTATGTTTTTCCTTTGTCGTAATTCTCTTTTCCTCTGTGTTAATTGTTGTTTCCGTAATTGGCGTTCATGTGGAGGCAGATGTGTTAACCTTTCTCTTTCTAGTGTGGCATGTCGTTGACATTGAATTTTTCGTTCCTCTGGAGTTCTATTTGCTCTCCTTGCTATTTGTCTTTCAGCATCTTGCTGTCGTTTTTGAAATTCTTTTTTACCATTTCTGCTAAAACAAGATGTGCTTTAACTGCAGACTTTCAGCTTTAATTTTGGGTTTTTACATCCAAATCAGGTGAAACGTGTAGGAATTACAACAGTTTGTATATGTGCCTCCCACTTTTTAAGGGAACAAAAGTAATGGGACAATTGGCTGCTCAGCTGTTCCATGGCCAGGTGTGTATTATTTCTCATTATCCCATTTACAAGGCGCAGATAAAAGGTCCATAGTTAATTTTAAGTGTGCTATTTGCATTTGGAATCTGTTGCTGTCAACTCTCAATATGAGATCCAAAGAGCTGTCACTATCAGTGAAATAAGCCATCAGGCTGAAAAAAAACAAAACAAACCCATCAGTGAGATAGCAAAAACATTAGGTGTGGCCAAATCAACTGTTTGGAACATCCTTAAAAAGAAAGAACGCACCGGTGAGCTCAGCAACACCAAAAGACCCGGGAAGACCACGGAAAACAACTGTGGTGGATGACGGAAGAATTCTTTCCCTGGTCAAGAAAACACCCTTCACAACAGTTGGCGAGATCAAGAACACTCTCCAGGAAGTAGGTGTATGTGTGTCAAAGTCTACAATCAAGAGAAGACTTCACCAGAGTGAATACAGAGGGTTAACCACAAGATGTAAACCATTGGTGAGCCTCAAAAACAGGAAGGCCAGATTAGAGTTTGCCGAACAACATCTAGAAAAGCCTTCACAGTTCTGGAACAACATCCTTTGGACAGATGAGACCGAGATCAACTTGTACTGGAGTGATGGGAAGAGAAGAGTACGGAGAAGAAAAAGAAATGCTCATGATTCAAAGCATACCACCTCATCAGTGAAGCATGGTGGTGGTAGTGTCATGGCTTGGGCATGTATGGCTGCCAATGGAACTGGTTCTCTTGTATTTATTGATCATGTGACTGCTGACAAAAGCAGCAGGATGAATTCTGAAGTGTTTCGGGCAATATTATCTTCTCCTATTCAGCCAAATGCTTCAGAACTCATGGGATGGCGCTTCACAGTGCAGATGGACAATGACCCGAAGCATACTGCGAAAGCAACCAAAGAGTTTTTTAAGGGCAAGAAGTGGAATGTTATGCAATGGCCAAGTCAATCACCTGACCTGAATCCGATTGAGCATGCATTTCACTTGCTGAATACAAAACTGAAGGAAAAATGCCCCAAGAACAAGCAGGAACTGAAGACAGTTGCAGTAGAGACCTGGCAGAACATCACCAGGGATGAAACCCAGCGTCTGGTGATGTCTATGCGTTCCAGACTTCAGGCTGTAATTGACTGCAAAGGATTTGCAACCAAATATAAAAAAGTGAAAGTTTGATTTATGATTGTTAATCTGTACCATTACTTTTGGTCCCTTAAAAAGTAGGAGGCACATATACAAACTTCCTACACCGTTCACCTGATTTGGATGTATATACCCTCAAATTTAGGCTGAAAGTCTGCAGTTACCATCTAGTCTACCATCGGCTCTACTTCATAAGTGTGATCTGGAGCGGGGGTCTGAATAAGAGTCGGATGACAGGAATGGCTATTTGATTACATTGCCTACCTTTTTTCATTTGAGGTGAGTTTTCTACCAAAAGGAGTAGTATTTCACGAGATGTGGTGACGGTCTACCTGTTTTCCAGCCATATTCACCCTCCTATTTGATCAAACCATCTTTTTGTGCTTTACTTGGTGTTATGGATATATGATTATGTCACTTGAAATGTGTAGGCATTAGAACCACTTTAACGGTGCTATAGAACTAAAGTTTACAGATTATGGATCTGTGAAGTGAACACTCAGCTGTACAATGACTGTATCTATAGGGTCATCCTGTCAATTCTTCTACTGTCCCCATCACAGTCACAACAAATCTGGATTTGTATTTGAATTTGGGAAGTACCTCTAAAATAGCTTATTAAATTGTCAACATATTTTGCCTAAATATTGTTTTTTAATTTTGTTTTTCATAAAAATGTATACATTTTTCTAGATATGAGGAGTGGATGAAAGATGACAAAACCCACAGACCAGCTGATAAAAGTGTACCAAAAGTAAAACACAGAAGGAAAATGAAGGTATTCATGTCAGCCTTTTCTTAAATAATGTTGTATGCATGCCTCAAGAATGACTGAAAATTATTGTTTTGATACCAGAATTTCTACCATTATACCATTTCTTAGTTTTTTGCAATAAATATAATGTAATAATGCCAGTATTGTATTCAAATGCATTAAATTAAAATTAATGAACTCAAATGCATACAATTAATTTTATACATTTGAGTTTTTTTCTCTTACAGTCCTTGTCTGTTGGTTTTGTTTATCATCACAAGACTAGTACTTTAGAGCACTCCAGCAGAAAAAGAAAGTGGAGAGTGATTAGAAACCCCATTAAGTTTTTTTTTTTTTTTTTACTGATTCTGTAGTAATGGGGGAGATTTTTCATTATCTTATGGGTTTTCAGGAAGTGAAAAAAATGCTAAGGAGCACAGACAGTAATAAAAAATTGTATATAAGTAGAAAGCAATTAATTGCGAATGGATCACTATTTGGTTATAGCACCAGATCCCCTAATTTTGTAGAAGGCATTTCACAAAACTGAACCATAAATTCTTTCAAAGATAATATTTATTTAACAATAGACTAAAATAGTATGTGAGTATAAAAACATATACAGATATGACCCGTATAGTACAGTCCTTATATTAATAGCGGCATTTGTGTAGCTCTCGACATGTTTTGCCCTGAAACTGGGCTTCCTCAGGGGCCGTTATCAACTTGGAATCAGAGCCTTCTAATAAATAAAAAATACACTATGATTAACACAAAAACAACATATAAAAAAGCTTTTAAACTTACAAAAATAGTACACTTGTGTATTAATCCCGGTGGTCCAACATGCTTAAAGCGGAGTTCCACCCTAAAAATGCCCAGAGGCTGTGCAGGGATGACGCGCATGCATCGGAAGTGGCGAGCAGGGCATTCTGGGACTCCGACATCATCGAAGAGGACGCTCCGGCTTCAGCTGCCCACACCTGAGATGGCAGCGCTGGACAACAAATTTTCAAGGTAAGTATTTCTTCTAAAAGGTAACAGGGGATAGTTCAGAGGCTATCATTGCTTAAAGGCACTAGCCCTGACTGTCCTGGGTATTTTTAGGTAACATTTTTTTTTTTTTTTTGCCCAGAACTCCGCTTTTACCCGAGGATTAGTAATGTCACTTGAGTCTAAAGTTACTGATTATTCAATTGATTTTGGTATGATGCCAGACCCACCATGGAGCTACAAGTGGCCACAGGAGGCAGACAAGGACCAGACAGACTAAAATCAATACAGACAAAACCAATAATGTAAAATTTAAAAGAGCCCGGGGCTGCCCCTATCATCCCCCCTGCAAAAGAGGAGAAACAGACAGGTAGTAACAATTAAATTTATAAAAAGATACCATTTTATTTATACAAATTAATTATTTATACAAATTAATTAAAAAACACACAAGATACATTTCCATATATATGTATTTGAGTAAAACAGTAGTTACAGCAATACATTGTTCTGATTGGTTCTTGTAATAATTAATCCTAATGTATGGTCCTCTACATGTTTCGCAGTAAGGACCGCTTCTTCAGGAGGAATTATTTACCATCATCCAGGATAAACTGCAACCCGTAGTACCAGCAATGGCAGGGCCATATAGCCAGTTGCGGCTGCTACCTGGGGAACCTGTATATTGAGGCAACTTTTGGGGCCCTAAAACGCTGAGACATCCTAATCATGGGAGCTGTGAACAGTTTGATACCGTTCAATTGTAAGAAATATCCCAGATACCCACTGGGATTGGTGGGGCTTCTTAGTGATTATGATCCAAGCCTCTTACCCTCCCCCCAGGTCATTGTATTAGTGATCTTGGTGTAAACTAGATACGTGCGCTTGTGATTGCCCCTGTGTCAGCTGTGGGGGGAGGACCCTCGGGTGCCCCTGCCATTGCTGTTATTGCGGGTTGCTGGTAATCCTGGATGATGGTAATTCCTCCTGAAGAAGCGGTCCTTACCGCAAAACATGTAGAGGACCATTCATCAAGATTAATTACATGTTGTGCCCTAAGTATCTACTGGGGGAAACCAAATCACTAGAAAAAGAATCAGAACAAATGCTCAAAGATCACCAGCCATAATGTTGCTTCCTCACCGCCTGATTTAAATGTATAATTGCCATACTACCATGCCATAGCCACGTGCATTGCATGGAAATTATAAGCTTAAATTTAGGACTTAAGGGGGCAACATATCGTCTCCTCAACTCCTGTCAAAAACATTTGAATCGCTTTTCAGTGGAGCAGCAGGGACTGCTGCACTTGTGCATGAGCCGTTAGTGGCATTTGGTGGTGCCACCATTTGGGGTGTGGTAAAGCCCTGTGGTTGAGCTGTAGTTTTGCCTCCACAAATCCCTACACCATTTAGCTGCAAAGACAGCAGCTGAGAATGTATGCATGCCGCTGCAGAAAGTATAACCTCTGTCACTTTTGGCAGGTGCTACCACCTGCAGATCAGAACCCATTCAGGTAATTGGGGCCACTGTGCAAGCAACCTGCAATCGCATGCAATGCAGTGTGGGGTCCAGGGGAATAAAGCAGGTGGTGTGGAGGCAATACAATGCCTCAAGCTGCTGCAGGTGTAAACAAGCCCTTACTGCCCGGGGCCCCCTATAATACAGTAGCTGCTTGCTCTGTTATTGATGACACCAGTTTAATATTGTTTGTGGGCTTTACACTGACCTGAACAAGATATTCAAAGGAGAGAAGTCCACTGTCAGTCAGCACAAATCGCTGCCTTATGTCTCTTGTAGCAGCTGCTGCTGCTGGCGCCACTTCGGTCCTATTAAGGCAGGAAGAAAGACGGAGAGCAGCCAGAAGCTGTACAGCTCTACAGGAGCTTTATCTATTAATGCGGCTGGCTGCTCTCTTTGCGGCTGACCCTGCTCCAAGTGAAATAAATTGTCTCACTGCTTAAAAGCTCCACTGTGTTTGAGGTTCTGCAGAGGACAGTTCAGCAACTCGAGGGCATGATCTACCAGTCACCTGTCCATTACTGACTGAATGCTGACCCACAATCTAGATTATACCACTATGGCAGTCTGCACTAGATATGCAACTTTATTAACTCTGCTCTCTCCACTACTCCCCTTCTTTTAGGCTCCGTTCACATGTAGGCGTTTTGGGGCCTTTTTGGGGAGTTTTTCTGCTCTATGATCAGCTCTCAAAACGCCCAACAAGACAAATTCTGTTCATTTCAATGGCCCCTGTTCACATCTGAGCATTTTGACGCTGTGAGCAAAACGCCCAACGCTCAAAAAAGTACATGAGCTTCTTTTTGGGCAGATTACAGGTGTTTTCCATTGGTCTCTATTCAATCTAAAAACACCTGCACAAAAAACGCCTGTAAATCGCGGTAAAAATCGCTGTAAAATTGCGGTAAAAACGCGCAGAAACGCTACGCTCAGGTGTGAATGTAGCCTAAGTCTATACACTGTTCTGTATAATATACACTAAAGAAGTCAACCCAATAGAAGTCTTCAGGTATTTCTTGACTTCCCAGCATGCTTTGACAGAGCTGTGTTTTTAAGGTTACAGGTCTTGTTATTAACACTATAGAATTTACCATCCCAAAGCTTCACAATTAAATGTCAAAATATCATTGACATTTTACCAAAAAAATTTAAAAGTCAGAATTCTGATCTCATTGGATTGGATGCACAGTAATTTAGCCACTACCAGCACTTTGCCTCTCTTCTTGACAATTGTTGAAAAAAAGACATCAGTTACACAGAGTGTGTAAATTAATCAGTTGACTCACAGATTTGCATTGTGAAAAGTTTATTTTATTGTAGGAGAGGTTGAACTGTATTGTAGCTTTACAGTATCCTTTTAGTTTGTAAAAATTGGTGAAACTATTGGTGCTAAAACACAGACAAAAACAGTATACCAGTACCATTTTGTGAAACTGTATCAGCAAGGCATTTGATACAGTTTCACATAATGAGCTAATACAAATGTTGTACAAGCTAAGATTTAACCCTTGGGTAGTTCAGTGGATATGCAGTTGGGTAAAGGACAGATACCAGAGTGTGGTTGTAAATGGGGTTCTCTCAGAACAGAGACTAGTTACCAGTGGCATACCACAAGGCTCTGTACTAGGTCCTGTTCTACTTAAAGTGGTTGTAAACCCACTTTAAAGACTTTTACCTATAGGTAAGCCTATATTAAGGCTTACCTGTAGGTGCTATAAATATCTCCTAAACTTGCACCGTTTAGGAGATATTTACAGTGCATGCAGGCGACTACTCTGAAGGAACGGCCACCAGTGCCGTTCCTTCAGAACCCTGTGCCGTGAATGGCGGCTCCCGCGCGCATGCACTTTCAGCCAATCAGATGGCCGGAGGACGCGATCCAGGAAGCAGGACGGCCGAACATATCGGCCATCCTGTCGCTGAGCGGGCAGCACGGCGGGGGCTTCGTTTTTAGGTAAGAACTTCATAATGAGCTAGTATGTGATGCTGCGATCCCCCTCCGTCCTGCAGCCATCCTCACAGTCTCACAGTCTCTCCTTGCTCTGTGCATGGCCGATTGCCGGCACTTGCCTTCCGGTTCCCTTCCCTGCGAGCATTGCGACGGCAGCAAATTGGCGGCAAATTCAAAAGTGTAAATAAAATAAATGACTTGAAACAAAGCTGTGATCTTAATGGATTACATTGTATCAAGTCATTTACCTCAGAAATTCACCTACTGACTTTTACCAGTTCTTTGGCCCGGAAAATTGAGAACGACCATGGCGTCCAAAAAGCGCTCTTTGCGCAAAAACGCTTTTAGACGAACTGGAAAACAGCAGCAGCGAAACTGAGTTACTTGAAGAACTGAGCGATAGCAATTTGTCATCCGGTATGAAAAGTCACGATGACAGCGACAATGCTGCAACTGAGCTCAGCGATGTGCAGACTTGGTGCTCTATTGACTGTGGTACGAATCAGGCAGCACCCCCAAGATTCCCATTTATGGGAGCACCTGGTATAAAGGTTGATATTGACCATGACAACCCCTTGGAATTCCTCCAATTATTTATTTTTTTTTAAACCAGTGAGTTTATTGGACAAAAAAAGGACAATTAGATGATGAACATCATTTACAGAAATAAACACAGTAAATCAACAAGTGTCAACAAGGACCATGCATGTAAATACAGTCGGAACAATGCGCTTTAGTAGGGCATTCCATTTCACATTACGAGCACATAACATACAAAGTAGGATGATCCACCTGCAGGGATCACAACCATGAACAGGGGGTGTCTCAGTTCCCTGTATCCGGGCTCTGGACCCACCTATCCCATATCTTGGTGAATTTAGCTGGATTTCCCCTGTTTTTGTACATGAGTTTATGGTACGGTAGGACAGTATTGACCTCAGCCTTCCATGCACCAAAAGTGGGCGGGGAATCCCGCATCCACCGTCGGGCAATCAACTTCCGGGCTATAAACAATGTGGTCTGCAGGAGGATAAGTAGACCTTTGTCAATGTCCTCATACGGGTATATACCCAGTAGGCACTGTTTGGGGACCAGCTGTACCGGGGAGCCCATTTTGTCATGTAGGAATGTAACAATTTGTTTCCAGTACCCCTGGAGCTGAGGACAACTCCAGAGGAGGTGGAAAAAGGTGCCCACAGCCGTCCGGCACATTGGGCAATTGGGTGACACCTCAGGCCTGTATCTCTGGAGGCCGAGAGGGGTCAGATATGCTCGGTGTAGAATGAAGAGCTGGGTGAGTCTGTCAGAAAGTCTAGGGGACACAGTTTTGCATGACCCCAAGGCGTCATCCCATTCATCGTCATCTATAGTCCCTACATCTTCCTCCCAGGGGGTCTTAGCAGCATAGGCAATCACTGTGGAGCAGGGAGTGTGAAGTTCCGCATAGAGGATGGAGATCATGTGTTGGGGGTCGGTACTCTTGAGGAATTCAATCATGAAGGGGGTCTCCAAGGGAGGGGGAGGGGGAGGGGCCGGGAACTGGGCTCTAAATGCATGTCTGATCTGGCAGTAACGGAAGAGCTTAGAGACCGGGAGGTCATTGGTGGAGCTCAGGTCTATGAATGTGCGCAGAGTCATCCCTTGCAGTAAGTGTGAAAGAAAGTGAATCCCTTTACTACACCAGAGCTCAGAGTCCGGCACGGACACAAACTCTGCCAGGGCCGCGTTATGCCACAGGGGAGTATGAGTGTGAAGGGCAGGGTACTGCAACTTGGTCATGACGACTTCCCAGATCCTACTAAAATGGTACAGCATAGAGTCGGTCTCGCCCGCAATCTCAGAGCCCCGCACCCCCCGGAGGACAACAGTCAGTGGTTCTTCAGTCTATTGGGACCATCTGGGGCACAAGAGCTGTAGAAAACGGGTCCTATCGGTTTTATCTATGTGGAACAGGTGGGATAGTTGGGCGGCCAGGTAGTAAAGGTTGAAATCGGGTAGGGCTACACCTCCCAGATTGGAGGGGTTTTTAAGTTTACGCCAGGCAAGCTTATGCCTACTCTGGCCCCACACAAAGGCTTTAAGGAGGAATTCCATCTGTTTGAAAAATTTTAGAGGCAGGTATATCGGGGAGTGCCAGAGAATATAGAGTATTTTTGGGAGCAGAACCATTTTTATAAGATTCACTCTTCCCATAACACCCAAGGGGAGCTTTGCCCAAATTTGGGTTTTGGCTTTGATCAGGTCATAAATGGGTTGGACGTTGTCCTGGATGTAGTCACGGGGGTGTGACGTGACCAAGACTCCCAGATACTTAATCCTCGACACCCGCTGTAGGGGCAAGGGTGAGGGAGACCGAGGCAGAGAGGGATGATCAAGAGGTAGGATCTGGGACTTGTCCCAGTTCATCTGCAGGCCGGAGTACCTGCCAAAGCGTTCTATCAGTTGCAAGGCCGTGGTAAGAGAAGCGTCCGAGTCCGCCAAGTACAGTAACGTGTCGTCGGCATACATGCTAAGTTTTTCGGTCAGAGATCCCATACGCAGTCCCTCAATACCAGGGTGATTACTAATAGCGATGGCCAGTGGCTCGGCCGCCAATGCGTATAGTAAAGGAGAAAGTGGGCAGCCCTGCCTCGTCCCCCTGGTAAGCGGGAACGATGCAGAGGTCCTGCCATTCGCCAGGATTTTGGCAACCGGAGCACTGTACATCAAGCGGATCCACTTAATGAACCGTGGGCCAAACCCGAACCTCTCCAAGAGAAAGCTCCATTCCACAGAATCAAAAACTTTGGCCGTGTCCAGTGTCACCACAACCCTGCTTCCCAAGTTCTCATGCCGAGCCTGTAAGTTCATATACAGTCTGCGAAGATTAAAAGATGTGTTTTTGCCGAGCATAAAGCCTGTCTGGTCTCCATGTATCAGAGACAAGATGACCCGATTCAAGCGGATTGAAAGAATTTTCGCAAGCACTTTAACGTCTACCTGGAGGAGGGAAATTGGGCGATATGATTCCGGAAATCGGGGGTCCTTGCCCGGCTTAGGGATTAGCACAATCAGCGCCTCTTTCATGGACGTGGGTAGCCTATCTTCCTCAAAGATGGCATGGAACAACTTCAGTAGCTGCGGCAGGAGAAGCTCAGAAAAATGGGCATAGAACTCGATGGGAAGTCCATCCGTACCCAGGGACTTAGACCTGGGGAACCTGGACACGGCCTCAGCAATCTCATCTTCCGTTATCAGAGCCTCCAACTCAGACACCTGGTCATCCGTAAGTCTAGGGAACACAACCCCATCTAGTAGCAGGTGCATGTCCGAGAAGTCACTAGGGGCTCGAGACGTGTATAGATCTGCAAAGAATGAACAGAACCTGTCAGCTACCACTTCAGGGTCAGTCACTAAGTCACCTGTATCCATCTGTAGTGAAATAACAACTGGGGGCCTGTCCTCACAGTGTACCAGATAAGCTAGTAGTTTCCCGGCCCTCTCTCCATGTTCAAAGATCTTCTGGCGTTGGAAAAACAACTTGTTATTGGCCTGTTCAAGCTCAATTTGGGTAACTACCCTCGTCAGTGACCTAAGATGGGAAGCCCCAGCACTGGAGGGGTCAGCTAGAAAAGCAGCCTCCGCCTCCTGAAGATCGGCTACCGCACTGTCGTATGCCGCCGCCGATCTAGTCCTGAAGGCTTTTATTTGGGAAATTAGGGTAGGGCGGGCGTGAAGCTTAAAGGCCTCCCATACCGCCAAGGGAGACGCAGTACCCACATTTTCGCTAAAGTAGCGTTCCCACTGGGTGTCCAGCGAGGCCTCCGCCGGCAATAGCGGCAGCCAGAGCGGTCGCAAGCACCAGGCCGGTGGTGACCTGGCGTGCGGCAGCCCGATCGACACCCAGTAGGGACTGTGGTCCGACAAGGATCTGGGGAGGAACCCCGCAGACACCAGTCTGGGAAGTAAAGTTTTAGAGAGTAAAATCAAATCAATACGAGACATTGAATGATGGGTAGTGGAGAAGCAAGAATATTCCCGTCTTGTAGGATACCTGACCCTCCACGTGTCCACCAGGCCCACACTCTCCATCAGGCGTGCGAACCAGGTGGAGGTGGGGGTCCCACTCGTGTGGGGACTTGTCTGCAGCCTATCAATGCTCGGGTCCATCACGGTATTGAAGTCCCCGAGCCAAACCGCGGGAGTTCCCGGGTTTTGAGCCATATAAGACAATCCCTCCGTGATCACTGACATTGCAAACGGTGGAGGCACATAATAAGCCAATATCAGCCAGGGCTCTCCAAATATCAGCACAGACAAGAAAATAAATCGTCCCTGAGAGTCAACCCGAGATCCCTGGAGCTGGAAGTGGACATACTTGGAGACCAGTATCGCCACCCCCTGCGAGTGGGAGGTGTGGGCAGAGTGATATACCCAACCTATCCAGGGGCGTTTAAGGGATAGGTGCATGCGGCCCTCCAAATGGGTCTCCACCAGAATCAGTATGTCAGGTCTATGTTTTTTCAAGATGGTAAAGGCCGCCGAGCGTTTTACCTTATCCCGCAGGCCTCTGACGTTCCACGTCAATAATTTAATAGTAGCCATAAGGGGGCAGTCTGAATAGGTTGCCAAGTGCGCACAGGGATCTCGGGAAATGCCCTGTCCCGTGGTGACCCCGGGCGCGAGGGCAGCAGCGAAACTGGCCACAAAGGTGAATCGCTCCACGCAGCGCCCGGGCCATCCCCGGGGACACAGTAAGGGAAAAGCAAAGAGATTAGAAAACATGCATGCACGGTCCAATAAACAGTTGCAGTAAAACATAACAGAAAAAAGAAATCCCTAGCCCCCCGCCCTGCACCCACCCCAACTTGTGCGGGCCTGTAGTCCCAAAAAACCCAAAAACAACAGCAAGGCCCCCGCTGTAGCCAGCCAAAAAGAAAGGGGGGGAAGGAAGTTCTTGTGCACGGCGTGAAAGGTTGTCCTCCATGGTAACGCCGGGTGCGGTACGGCACAAAGATCCAATTGCAGGGTGTGGGGAGGGAAAAAGGAGGCCAGCAACACCACACAAGAAAAAAAGGGGAGTCCTGGCCAAACGGGGGCCACACACCTGGCCCCAGCAGGTGTCGGGGGCGAAACAACGCTGGTCAGCATGTCACGTCCTACGTGTTAGGACGTAGCTGGGCTCGCAAGCCCCATCACCATCAACTGGAAACGATCCCTCTCAGCCAGGTGAGGCAAAACATAACTGTTCAGTAGCAGGTGGCTAGGGTATGCGGATAGGATCCGCCCAGTCACGGCTAAGGCAAAGAGTTCAGCAGCTGGCAATAAGGGGGGGAGATGCAGCCGAGACCCGGGCCACAACCATAGTCATAATAAGGGAGTAGCAATTAAAAAAAAAAAGGGAAAGGAAAAAAAAAAGGAGGAGAGTAGAATGAGATAGCAAGCTCCTAATAACAGACAGTTACCGATTCAGGCGCGGGTTTCAAGGTGCTCCAACCACGTTATGACCTCTTTCGGATCGTCAAAAAAATGAACCCGATCCTCGCCTTCAACCCGGAGTCTGGCCGGGTAAAGCATTGCATATTTAAGATGTTTAATCCTGAGTCTGCGTTTGGCCTCCATGAAGTTCTTCCTCTTTCTCTGGACTTCAGCCGAATAGTCTGGGAATATTGCCACCTTGCTGTTTCCCATAGGGATATTTCCCTTCTCCCTTGCCAGACGGAGTATAGTGTCTCGATCTCGGTAATTGAGGAATTTGGCAATAAATGTGCGGGGGGGGTGCTCCCTGGGGTGGAGGGCGGCCTGACAAGCGGTGGGCCCGCTCCACCACAAACGTGGGGGAGAATGATTCCCGGCCATAGGTTTGAATCAGGAGGTCTTCTAAGTAAGTGGTGGGGTCTCTTCCTTCTGATCCCTCAGGGAGCCCTATGAAACAAAGGTTACAGCGTCTCAGTGTAAGGTTCTGGCACTCTCAGTGCCTCCTATCACATCATTTCCGGGTGCTTTCCATCTACCTAGATAGATGAAGCACATATAGGTGTGTTTACCTTTAAGACTGATGCTGTCATCACTGAACGCCGGACTGAACAGCTATTTAAATCACCAGCTCTCACTCACATGTGTTCGTTCAACCTGCTGTGTGCCTAGATGTGCCTTGATGCTAACCTGTCTTGAAGCTCTCATGCTTGCAAGCATACCTCGCTGTCGGAACCACGCTGCGCTGATCCCTGTATCCCGCTACCGGATCATCCGCTCTTGTCGAACCTCTCCTCTGCTACATTGCTACTGGTGATAAGTACCCCACAGGGGAGACCTCAATAACCTTCATACTAAAGCTTACACTGTCTAGCTCTGCATACTAAGGACTGTTACTACATCTGCACTATCTAGATTGCTAGCTCTTGAGCCTACTATCATCTGCTCTTGCACTGGGTTAGTCTCTCCTGTATGTCATCTGCTATCCTATCATCTACTACCATACATGATTGCTAACCTATCTGCATCCCACCTGTTACTATCTCATTCTCAAGAACATTTCTCTCAAGTGTCTGTCACCTATCGTCTCTACTCAACCTGTCTCTTCAGCCTATCACCTCTATACTTCTATATACATAGATCACTCCAGGAACTTCTTATTGAGTGTGTGTATTTACTTGCTGAATTGAGATCATCCACACATGATGAGTCTTTGGGAGTTGGGATTGGTGTCTCAGCGTTTCTCTACATGACTACTGAAGTGGAATATTTCTGCAGCTGTAAATCCACATCCTACATAAAACGCAGGAGCGTTACACTCAGGCGGTTCTCCATGTCATCTTGTTTGGAGAGGATTTGAGACACCTGGTCCTGCAAGCGAGCGGTGGTGTGCTGCAGCGGGGGGAGGGAGTCCTCCATTCCCCCTATCCGATGTTCCGCCTCAGTAACCCTCTCCCGCAGTTGCCTCATGTCTTGTCGGATCAAGGAAATGTCCACTTTTACCTCATCAATTTTGGAGGTTAAGGAGGCCTGGCAAGCGGAGATCGCCTCCAGCACTGTCGCCGTGTCAGCTCCACCTGTCGATCCCGCGTTCATGTTCGGCTCGGCGCCATCTTGGATCGGGGCCTCTCCTGCCTGCCGGCGGAACTTTTCAAGTTTGGCCGCTGCATCTGAGGGTTTCTTTGGCGGCGACATGTCCCGCGGGGTGCCCGGTGTGCACAGGAGAAGGTGGTGGTTCGTGTCAAGCCGAGAGGGTACAGGATAAGAGAGTTAGGATATATGGGTGACGGAGCTCCAGCTACTCACGTCTCACCTCATGCTGCGCCAGGCCACGCCCCCCCTCCAATTATTTTTGACCAATGAGGTTATTGAAAAAATTGATACCGAGACCAACCGGTACAAAGACCAACAATGAGCTACGCATCGGAGGTTTGCAAGATGCAGAAAGTGGGAACCAGTGACCAAAGATGACCTTTGGAAATTTCTGGGCCTAATAATTCTTCAGGGAGTGGTAGGGAAACCCCTGCAGAAGTGGAATTGGACAACCAATTCATTATTCGCCACTCCATTCTTTGGCACGGTCATGTCAGAATACCGATTTTCCCTCATAATGAAATATCTGCACTTTGAAAATAATGAAGAATTTGATAAAACTACCCATCCTGCACCAAAACTAAAAAAATTTGGGAAGTATATAAAATGATTATTCAGAATTTCCAACAGAGCTATGTGCCAGAAAGAGACATCAGCAGAGATGAAAGTCTAATGGCCTAAAAGGGAAGGCTCAGCTGGGTGCAATACATTGCATCAAAGAGGGCACGATTTGGCATAAAATCCTACATGCTGTGTGAATCATCAACTGGCTACATTTGGAAATCGGTGATATACACTGGAAAAGGAACAAAATTTGATGAAAAATACAGTAATTATGGAATGGCAACATCTTCTGTTCTCTCACTGATTGAGCCATTGCTAAATCAGGGCTATTGTGTAACAACGGACAATGTTTATAGGTCTCATGAACTTTGAGGTTCTACTGCGCAACAAAACAAATGCCTATGGAACCGTAAGGGCTAACTGGCGCAACTTGCCGCCAATGTTTGGCAAAAAGAAGCTGAAGACAGGAGAAATGGTTGCCTGATAGAAAGGCAAAATGATGGCACTGCGATGGCGGGATAAAAAAGATGTGTGCCTAATGAGTACAGTGCATAACACCTCCACTGTTATGGTACGCAGGAAAGGTGGGAAAGAAGTCATGAAGCCACAAGTAGTGATAGACTGCAACAGCACCATAGGAGGTGTCGATAGAGCTGACCAAGCAAGGACATTCTACCCAGCTATGAGGAAGCAGCAAAAAAAATACTATAAAAAGATCTTCAGACATCTTCTTGAGCAATGCTTGTGGAATGCATACATTCTGCTCAAAAAAACGAGTGACAAGCCTTTGATTCATGTGGACTTTATTTGGAAAGTTGCCGAAAAAATATTTCGGAGTCACCAAACACCATCAATGGCTGTGAACAGATCTTGACGTCATGCTGTTGGCGTTGTCAACCTGGAATGCCTGACTGGTCGTCACTTCATAGACTACATCCCACCATTTGAGAAAAAGTTGGCACCTAGAAGGATGTGCGTGGTTTGTTGCTCTAAAAGAGATGACAGTGGAAAGAAAATAAGAAAAGAAACCAGATACTATTGTCCCGATTGTGACGTCGGACTTTGTGCAGTCCCATGTTTCAAAATCTTTCATACCCGAGATGTTTACTGAACCTTTATTACAGTGACTAATAATAACGCGCCCCTTGTTTGTACACCCTTGTTTGTCAGTGTTTTTGGTTTGATTATATTATTGAATAACATTTATTATTATATTATAATTTTATGATTTCGTGTTTTAAACTTTATCATACCCGGGATGTCTACTAGACTCCTGTTTGGACAGATTTAGGTGGGTTATTCCTAAGAATTACAGGCCTAAAACAACAGATTTCCATGCAAAACAATGCACTGCTTTTAGCACAAAATTTCTTAAGGAGAAAAACATTGGTTAATGTCTGAAATACAATGGCAAAATACAAATAATATATAGAAAACAAAATTCAAAATATACAAAAAAAAATACAGGTTTAAAATATATAGAACAAGTCAAGTTTAATACATGGGGGGGGGACACTGGTGCTGACCATTAGAGACGTGCACACTAGACTAGATCGAGACGGTGGCACTGCCAAAACTCCCCTATGTCGGACACGGGGGACATTTGCGAGGGGATGCGTTGATACTGCGTAGCAACTATAGCAAGATGTAAATATATACAGTAAACTGTAGGTGTATGTGTGTATATATATATATATTTATATATATATTTACATATGTATATATATTTACAAAGAGAAAGGGAGGGAAGGGTAGGGAAAAAAAATAAAAGGAAGAAGGGCGGAAAGAAACGGGGGGGGGGACAGAGGGGGAGAGGAGAGGGAAAAAAAAGGTCGGGGGGGGTTTAAACAGAATCAAGTTCCCATAAACATTGATGCAAAACTGACCTGAATGCACCGAGCAAGTCACAAGTGGCCGGGGGGGGGGGGGGGGGTAAGGAGAATATACAGAGGTTTCCAAAGATACAAGGGGGATTATACTATCCCCAGATACTGATCAAGGATGAGAAAATTTGCTAAAGACGACTGATGGTGTTAAGACACACAGTGCTTCACATTCCCCCGGAGATCTTGAAAAAAACAGATCCTAGTCAGCTACGATAAAGCAACAACCAGATACATATACATAATGGCCAATGGGCCCATAATCAATTATAAAGAAAAAGGTATCTATGAGTATCTATAAGGACTATTGGTCCCTAAGGGAAGTAGCCCTACGGAAGACCAGCTCTGGGGTTATCCTGATGTATTTGTTAAGAATGTGGTGGTCAGCTAACAGATGCCAGTGATCGGATAAGATGGTTCGGAGTTGATGATGTTGGGCCGAAAATCTGGTAATAATCTTATAACCATATCTGGTTGCCTGGGATTTGGGGGTTCATACAGTAATGAGCTTCTATTACGGGCCAGAGCTCGGTTGAAGGCCTTTCTCAGATTGGTTTGCTACTCTCCTCGACTCCTCGTACCTCCCACTGCATACATGAGTTGCAGCTTGTGCCCTTTGGACACTTGATCGCGACTAGAGCACGCGTGCGAGGCACTCACGCTTGCGCAGTGTGAAGGATCAGACACACTGACGGCGGTCGACCTGGAGCATGGTCGCTGGGTTGGGGATAATTCAAGCAGGCATTTATCTGCTTGAGAGCGTGGTGGATGTCAGCCAGGGGGGATGCCAGAAAGATTGGAGACATAGGTAAGCTGTGGCTCATGGATACCTTTTTCTTTATCATTTAATATGGGCACATTGGCCATTATGTATATGTATCTGGATGTTGCTTCATCTAAGCCTGACTGGGATTGATTTTTTTCTAGATCTCCAGGGCAATGTGAAGCAATCTGTGTCTTAACACCGTGATTCGTCTTTAGCTAATTTACTCATACTTTTTTTTTTTTTTTTTTATAAATTTCTTTTTATTATTTTGCAAGAAACAACAAGACAACAAATTTTTTAGCTATGCAGGGCTTAGTACAGAAAAAAAATCTTCCCACACAAAAACACCAACCCAACTCCCCTTCCAATAATCCCTGACCACCAGGCAAAACACATGACCAAAGGTGGCTGGAGAAAAGGAACAGCGCCAGCATTCCACAGATACCCCCGGGTAAATTCTGGCTAGTTTTGCCGGAGTTTAGTAAATCCTATGTAGGAATTTGAAATGGATTAGGTGATCCCTCACCGATACCAGATGAGTAAAGGGGAAGCTCCACAAATCATCCCATTCCTCCCCTCCAAGATCTGGGACCACTTCCACCCATTGTGCTCTACACTTGCCCACCAAGGGACAGGGAAAAGTTCTTTATATAACTCGGAGTGTTTTTTTCATGGACTCATCTAATAAAACGTTTTCTAGGCTGGACAGCTTAATTTCCACCTTGACAGAGCCAAATTGGGAGGTAAAAGCACGTTGCAGCTGTAAGTATTTAAAGAGGTAGGGATTAGGTAAATTATATCTTCGCTTGAGGTCCGCAAAGGATAACCATTCACCCCTTCTAGTGATATTCCCTAATGTCTTTATCCCTTTAGTTGGCCATATGATGGGGTCTGGAAATTGAAAGAGACGGGGGTTCATCCACAGTGGGGAAGCTGACGAGAAGGAATCGGAGACGGGTTGCAACAGGTTTTAAATGGCCTCTGAGCCCCTATGTATTAGAAGGTGCAGGCTTTCATAGGAGCCCAACAATGCTGTCTCTGATACCGTGGCAGAGTCCCCATCATCCCCAAGAAGCCACCTACGTGCAAAAACCCCTTGCCTGGCCAAAAAGTATTTAAATAGGTCAGAAAGTGCCAATCCGCCTTTTCCCCAAGGTTCCTTTAGGACCCTGAGTCCAATTCTAAGAGAGGCGGCCCCCAAAAGAAATGAGATGAAGAGTCTGTGTATTTTGCAAAAAAACGATTGTGGGACCCAAACAGGGGAGTTGCAAAGAAAATATAGGAATACAGGAAGTATCTTCATTTTGAGAAGATTGATGCATCCCAGTACTGACAATAGAGGATTCCTCCAGGCCTCAGTCTTTCTTTTTATAAAGTCCAGTAATGGTTGTATGTTTAGTGCATAATAGTCTTCAACTCTCGCCCATACCCGGATCCCATACGTAAAGCGGAGACCCATTTCAACTGCATTGTCACATCTGACGCAATGCCAGGGTCTAATGGAAGTATAGTGGACTTATTCCAATTCACGCGCAGGCCCGAACAAATCGCAAATGTATCCAAAATACGAAAAACCGCACAAACGGATAAGTCTGGATCTTTCAAAAACATCTGCATAAAGCTCTAGGCATTCTCTTAAGGATCACATTTCCAATGCACCCATCTCAGAAGAAGAGCGCAGCGCCACCGCCAAAGGTTCAATCATCAAGGAAAACACAAAAGGGGACAGCAGACACCCCTGGCGTGTACCCCTGTCAATATCAAAAAAGTTAGATATAGAGGACCCTATGGCCTAGGAATAATAGGGCGCATGAAACATGCGTTGTATCTATGGCCTATGATGGGCCAGGACCTTGCTCCCATCTAGATGGGTCTCCTGTAGGAGGACAATATGCGGCCAAGCCGCCTTCAGATAGGTAAACATTGCAGCTCTCTTAACTTTATCGTTAAAGCCTCAGATTTTCCAGGACAGTATTTTAACTGACATAGCCATGAGAATCTATCGCATCATGTTGACGATCCCAAAGGATCAGATACATGTAGAACTGTTTAGCTCTATGGTCTGAGAGACAGCACAGCAGTACATAGCAGACATAGAAAATAAAATTCTCCACACAGGGGCACCTGGAACCCATTCGAGCAAATCCTGCAAAACAAACCGAAAACAACAAAAAAAAACTGACATCCAGCTTGTACCCAAAACCCATAGCTAAAGGAATTGTAATGTAGCTAGAACTGTTCTTACACAGTTACATAGATAAAAGTCACTTGAGCCGCAAATAGACAAAGCTTCAGGGAGAAGTCTTGCAAACAAAATCGAAGGGAAGTACCGTATATGCAGGACCAGTATGTAGTCAACTCAGGAGGTCCTGTCATGAAACCTCAGAGGGTTAAGGTAGGCTCCCACCCCTACAGTTAGGATGATGAGGAGAGCATCTGCAGGTTTAACTGCATGGTCACAGGAAACAGAAGAAGAGTTGAAAAGCATAAAGGGCAAAAAGTCAAAGTGAGCAAACCGGTCAAAGAGCTCAGGAAAGCAACTTACTGAAGACTTGCATCTATGTCCCAAATAGCGTAACCACTGGCAAAAAGGTAACTGTTATTGTATATAGACAGTGCTAGATGAAATTGAGTCTGCAGCATCTCCAGAAGATTCAAAACATTTTACAGCACCTTGATATTCAACCCGTAGCTTGCTTGGATACAGCATTACTGTATTTTAAGCCCTTTTTTTGTCGTTGCTTGCAGATTTCGGTGTAGGAATGCCACTTCATCTCCACAACGAAGTCAGGGAATACCATAATCTTTGAATTTTCATATTGTAACACTTCCTACTTGCACGCCTCTGCGAGGATCCTATCTCTGTCAGGAAAATCAGCAGAAACGGCCGTGGCGGGGCTCCTTGAGGGCGGAAACCCGTTGGCACTCTGTGAGCCCTCTCAACCACATAGGTGGGAGAGACATCCAGCAATTGTATTTTAAGAATTGCTCTGCAAACAGGGTGGGCTGAGCCCTTCCGCCTTCTCTGGGAGACCCACCGCTCTAACATTGTTTCGGCGCTGCCTATTGTCTGCATCCTCCATTTTTGCCGCCATCACAGATTTGACTATTATGCATGGTAGCAGTGTCCTCCACCTCTGAGATCCTGTCCTCAGCCCCTGCTAAATGGCTACAGGTTTTGTCCAGGTCGTGCCTGATGAGAGTACACTCCGAGGCCAGAAGATCGATGCGGAGCATCAAGGCAGCCTTGCTGCCATCTATAGCTTTGAGGATCGGCTTAGTGATGTCTGTAGCCTGTGGGTCCCTCTCCCCAGGTGCAGACTCTGCAGCAGTGGACAGAGCAGGGTGAGAAGGCTGAGCGGCACCTTGAGGCAACTGGGCACGACCTCCATCCCAGCTATGTACTTACCAGGAGAAGGGGTGGATACCACACGTGCCCCGGCTCTTCTGAGTCTTCTGATGATGAGGAGGCTGCGGGAGGGATGCTGATTTCTGGTGCACTATTAGCCCACTGTGTTCCCAAGATGAAGGGAAGGCAGATGGTTAGCCTACAGTGGGGGTGACCCCACGCCGGAGTCGGATAAAGGCAGGATATAGAAGAGCTCCAAGGGAACACATCCGACCTCGTTCACATCCTAGCAACTCCCTCAACTTTTTATAATCCTTGATCAGTATGTGAGGATAGTATAATCCCCCTAGTATTTTTGGAACCCTCTCTATATTCTACTTACCCCCCTACTTGTGACTTGCTTGGTGCATTCAGGTCATTTTTGTTTCAATATTTATGAGAGCTTGATTCCCCCCCCCCCTTTTTTTTCTTTTATATCTTTTTTCCCTGCCCTTTATAGTACAGTATATATATTCATATCCTGCTATAGTTGCTATGCAGCATCAATGCATCGCAATTGTCCCCCGCGTCCGCCGTAGAGTAGTGTTGGCGGTGCCATTGTCTCAATCTAGTCTAGTATGTTGGTCTCCAATGGTAGGCACCAGTGTCTTGTCCCCCCATGTATTAAACCTGACTCGTTCTATATTATATACCTATATATTTTTTTTTTTTAAATTTCTTTTGCATTTTGTTTTCTGTATATTATTTGTATTTTGCCATTGCATTTCAGACATTATGCAGTGTGTTCCTCCCGAAGAAGCGGTATCTATCCGCAAAACATGTAGAGGAGTATTTCTCAAGTGAGGACCCACTAAACCTCTTGTCTCCCAATCGGAGTGCACCAAGTATAAAGGAACAATTGTATAGCTAGACAATTTTTCAACACTTTTTTTTTAATTTTAAATCCATGTGTTTCTTGCTGATGTATTTGGATATTCTGTTTTTTTTATCTTTATGTATAAATAAAACACCCTTTATTTTATTCTATGTGTATTGTGTCTGAGGTACCAAGATAGTCTCCAAAAAGAGAGGGGATTTGAACTGTTAGGAGGAACTGTCTTCCGCTCAATTATCCATATGTAGGTGATCTTTTTTTTTATTTATATATTTTTATTAAATTTTTCAAACAATACATAAAGCCATTAAAGGAAAAAATCAGAGAAAAAAAAAAAAACAACAAATAACAAGTAAAATTAGGTTTATACCTCTATACATCTGTGTCAATACCAGCTTTACTGCACCTTAATAGTTCCTAAACCAAAAAGAAAAAAAAAAGGGTAAGGAAGGAGGTCTCTCATTGGGATATTATTATCAAAACATTAAATGAAAAATTTCCCAAAAAATTATCGTGAAGGAAAAACTTGTGAGGAAAAAAAAAAAAAAAAGAGGGGGGGGGGGGGTTCTCTCGTGATATTATCAAATCATTAAGTGACACATTTCCCAAAAAATCAAAAAACTATCGTTAAGGAAAAACTTGTGAGAAAAAAAAAAAACAATTGAGTGCCTCATTGTGTAGTGATTATCAATCCTTGAAGAGACAAGGACTCACTGCTCAAGGTGGTGTAATTGCCTGATGACTCACACAGGTGCATGCCCCGGCTCGCCTCCGTGAAAACTTGATAAAAGAAAAGGAATTGGCAGCACTCCAGGTTGAGTCAAAATCCAGATTTATTGACTGGACATCCAAATTATGACACTCGTGACAAGGTAGACGCGTTTCACACACTGACTGTATGCTTAATCATTACAAAGAAAAATGGATATAACATCTCAATATATACACACACACACACAAAAATCCAATCATCAATTAAAAAACAGGTGATACGGGGGCGTGGCTGAACCGTACATGTGAGAAGACGTGCATTGCCTCGGCTCTGACATCCTGATTGTTAATATCCTGCTAAGTGGACCCGCACACCCGCAAAAATTACTAGGCTGCTTCGGGCCCGTGTCTGCATCGCTCCGGTGTCCGTTCCGGGCGTCAATCCCTCCCGCTCCGCCATGACGAGGAGAAAGGAAGACGGCGCCTCTGCTGCCAAGCAGGCCCAAAATGGCGGCGCCCTGCTTCCTCAGCGCACGAGCCGCGACAAGGAACCCACCGCAATCTCCAAGCTGGGGAAGTTCGTTCGAGACCCTGCAAAACACAAGCCGCTGTCCTCACCTCCAGTCTCCTCGGCTGTTCCTCGGGTGCCTGCTTCCTCTCCCGCGGCTGCGGTGTCCCCTCGCCATGAGGGCCCGGATGAGTCTTTGCAGGAGGCAGTGGTGAGTGCTCTGCCCGGGATCACTACATGCCCGGGTCTGTCGGGGGATGCCGCCCACACTGTCCCTACCATTCAGGACGTCTTAACAGCGGTGCACTCCTACGGTGCCTCTCTTTCTGAGCTATCCACTGAAGTTAGGAGCATGAAGGAGGGTCTGCTACATATCAGACATGACATGCAGAAGATGAGGGAGCGGACCACAGCTTTGGAGGGCCGGGTGAGTGCTGTGGAGGACGATTTACCCCCCTTAATACAAAATGTCCGCATGAACTCCTCAGGGGTCTCTGAGGCGATCAATCGGTTGGAGGACATGGAGAACCGGCTGCGCCACAGTAATCTGCGGCTGGTGGGCATCCCTGAGAAGGCTGAGGGGAAGGCGCCCGTTGAATTCATTGAACAATGGCTACTCACTACTTTTGGGAAAGACAACCTCTCCCCATTTTTCTCTGTGGAGCGGGCGCATAGGGTGCCTTTCCGGGCCCCGCCACCAGGGGGCCCTGATCGACCGTTCCTCTTGAAGCTACTTCATTACAAGGATCGGGATATTATACTGAAGCTTGCCAGGCAGCAGCGTCGTATTGGAAATACAGGGCGCCAGTGTTTCTATCTATCCTGATTTTTCAGCGGCCCTCCAGAAACAGAGGGCTAGGTTTAATGACATTAAGAAACGCCTGCGTGCCATCCCCTTGGTATACTCTATGATGTACCTGGCTAAGCTTCGTGTAGTTGCCAATGGAACTGTCCATTTCTTTGAGACCCCTGCTTGAGCGGCTCACTGGTTGGATCGACAGGCGCGGCACCTGGGAGCGGCTGCGGAATGATCTGCTCTTCAAACAAGTATGGGTCTCTAGTGTTTGATCGGGTCCATCACTCCCCTCTTAGGAGCCTGCTGCTATGATTTGTTTGCCGCACTATGGCTCTGTTGTTCTCACACGTTTTGGGACCCGTGGATATGCAATTACGGGTCTCTGAGTTTGTCCGAGTTAGGGCCCTCTTTATTTACCCCCATGCCCCTCCGGGGCCAGCAAACTGTTCCCTGCGGGGCTTGGATGGCCGTGGCCTTGTTTGCTGCCTGCCATTGACTGTTTTTTGTTCTGTGTGGTTTCTTTTTGTTTTTCTCTCTGTTCTTTTTTTTGGTGAATTCCTACATGATGCCCTCTCTACTGGTGCAGCGTCTCCTGAGTGGGATGCTGTTCTCCCTGTCACACTATTGCTTTTGCTACTCTTACTGCGCAGGCCCCCCCTCGGGGTCCTGGTATACATACCTTTTGGCAGCTTGCCCTGCCCCCCTGCCCAGTTGACTAATCCACATGGCTGCCACTGAAGGTTCGCTGCTCTCCTGGAATGTGCGGGGACTTGGGGACTCTCGTAAACGCACAGCAGTGATGTCATTACTGACGCTCCATGGGCCCACGATGGTATGTCTGCAGGAAACTCACCTCACTACGGACTCGGTCGGGTGCCTCCGCTCGAGGAGGTTCCCGGTTCAATTCCATTCATTCCACAGTCAATACTCTCGGGGGGTATCTATTTTAGTCTCCGCTACTGCGAAGTTTGAATCCCTGGACTCCCTGATAGACTCACAGGGTAGATATATCTTTCTGGTTGGGATGTGGGATGTCTTTAAATGTATTATTGCAAATGTGTATGTTCCCCCTCCATTTTCTTTTGAGGTGCTAGAGTGCCTGTCTCGGTTCATTGGTAAGCACCCCCAGGTCCCGGTTCTAGTGTTGGGAGACTTTAATAATATCCTTGACCCGTCCTTGGATTTACATAAAAAATTCTGCCCAGGAGGATCCAGAACGCCCACTCCCTTTGCCAGATTCATGGGTGAGTTGGGTCTTGTGGATCTTTGGCGCTGTAAACACCCCCTCGAAGCCGGGTTTTCCTGCCACTCCCTGTCTCATTCTACATTGTCCCGCATTGACTTAGCCTTTGGCTCTGATTTGCTACAGTCCCTTGCACCTGAGGTTGAATACCTGGCTAGGGGTCTCTCTGATCACTCCCCGCTACGGGTATGCCTTAAATTTCCAGGCCCTAAGCTGCCGATGCACTGGAAGTTGAACCCATTCTGGCTCCAGCTATTTCCGGACCTAGCCTCCTTCACTGAGCAATTAACGAATTTTTTCACTGACAACAGGCACTCTGCAGCTCCGGGTATAGTGTGGGATACTATGAAAGCTTTTTTACGTGGATTGTGTATTAAGGAGGTGTCAGCCATCAAGTCTAGGAGCAGACGTTGGGCGCTGGATGCTGGTGATGCTGTGCTCCACGCTGAATGTGATTTCCTACACTCCCCCACGCCCGACTCGGAGGCCAGATGGTTGGATGCGCAGCGTTTCTTCCGATCTGTTCAGCATCAGCAGGCGGACCATAAACGTTTCTTCGCTTCTCAGGCACACTTTGAGGAGGGGGAGAAAACGGGTCACATGCTCGCACTCATTTCCAGGGCCCAAAACCCCCCGTCTATCATACATCGCCTGGCTCTTCCTTCGGGTCGGGTGGTGTCTGACACAGCTGATATTTTACGGGGATTCGGGGCTTTTTATTAGGATCTGTACTCCTCTAAGGTCTCCTATGACCCGGAGGACCTCAGACTATTTTTGCAGGGGCTTCACTTGCCGCAGATTTCCAAGGGGGACCGGGCTGTGCTAAACTCCCCCATTAAATTGGAGGAACTCCAGGACGCTATGGCTTCGTTCCCCAACTTCAAGGCGCCGGGTACAGATGGCATCCCCATTGAGCTGTATAAGGCCTTTGGAGGAGTCCTACTTCCTGAGCTGCTTACTGCTCTCCTGGCTGCTTTCGAGGTGGGGGAGCTCTCGCGATCTATGTACGACGCGGTGGTGGTGGTCATCTTGAAGCCAGGGAAGGATCTGACTCGACCTGAATCTTATAGACCAATTTCTCTGCTGCCCACCGATCTGAAGTTGCGGGCTAAGGTCCTAGCTAACAGGTTGTCTAAGGTGATTGCCAAATTGGTTCATGGGGATCAATCTGGGTTTATCTCGGGCCGCTCCACGGCTGCCAATATACGTAGACTGTACCTAAACATGCAATTGCCCCCGGATAATTGTGGACATAGAGCGATACTGTCACTTGATGCTGCTAAAGCTTTTGATAGCGTAGAGTGGCAGTATCTGTGGATGGCCCTTGAGAGCTTTGGCTTCGGTCCCTCCTTCATACGCTGGATTAAGATTCTATATGGGGCGCCCACAGCCTGTTTGCGGATCAACAGCTCTATTTCCCGGTCGTTCCCGCTACACAGGGGCACTAGGCAGGGGTGCCCGCTGTTGCCCCTGCTATTTGCCTTAGCTGTGGAACCCCTGGCGGTGGCTATTAGGGCCGACCCGGATATTATTGGTTTTCGGAGGGGTGAGGGGGAGGACAAAATTGCCTTATATGCGGATGATGCGTTATTATTTTTAGGGGACACCTCGGGCTCCCTGGTCGCCTTGATGCACTTGATTCACAGATTCGGATCCTTCTCTGGCTTTCAGATCAATTGGGACAAATCTGTTTTGCTCCCGTTGGACCCCCTTGGGGTTGCATTGCCCCCTGTGGCGTCGCAGATCTTGGTGGTGGACCAGTTCCGTTACTTGGGTGTGGTTGTCCATCCTGATCTGGGTCGGTATATTAAACTTAATGTTCTCCCGCTGCTGCACAGGTTCAGGGATAAATTGGCTAGCTGGATTAAGTTGCCTCTGTCTGTGGTTGGCAGATGCAACCTGATCAAAATGATCTGGAACCCGCAGTTGTTGTATGTGCTTCACAACTCCCCAGTGTGGATCCCTATTCACATTTTTAAGCAGTTTAACACGGTATACCGTGCTCTTATTTGGAGGAAGCTGTTCCCCAGAATTCGTCTAGAGACATTGCAGGAGTCCAAGGAGAGTGGTGGATTGGCGGTACCGAACCCCTACTACTACTTTCTATCATCCCAGCTGCAGCACTTCACGGGTTGGCTGCCTGGATGATGACTCTGACCCTGTCAGGCGTGTCCTGGCGGCGCACCTGGCAGGGGACTGGTTGAATCCCTGGAAGCGGGCACCCTGAGGCTTTCTCCGGGCTGTCCCACCCTCATGTTACTTGATAAGGTCTGGCAAAGGGCTAGGAGTCACTTTGGTTACTGCGGTTTCTCAAGGTACTCTCGCATTCTAAACAATGTCAACTATCCCGAGTTGGATAAGCTCCGGAATTCCTTGAACTGGGATGGCTACGGAGTGAAATATATTTTGCAGTTGTACCGAGGGGGCGAATTAAAAGATTTCCAAACTCTCCGTGCTGAGTTCGGATTGCCCAATTCCCTTTTTTTTCAGTATTTGCAGTTGCGCCATGCCCTCAGCTCTCAGTCGCGGGGCTCTCCATGGGGTCTCTGTCGTCCGGTTATACTTACTGATCTAGTGACCACTAGGAACAAGAAGGGGCAGATCTCATCCCTGTACTCAGCTTTTATGGAGCAGATCTCGAAAGCCATGTCTTTTAAGTGTAGGGACGCTTGGGCTGCGGATGTAGGTCCCATCACCTCGGAGGAATGGACGGGTATTCTAGAGAATGTCCCTAGGGTGTCCCTGTCCTCCTCGCAAAGGCTTACGCAACTGTTTATTCTCCACCGTACGTACAGGACCCCTCAACGACTGTACAGCTGGCAGAGGAGGGACTCTCCCCTCTGCCCTAGATGCCAGGCGCACACGGGTACCCTACTGCACATGCTGTGGCGGTGCCCAAAGTTGCACCGCTACTGGCATGAGGTTGTGAGAACCATTAACTCGCTTTGGAAACTGACTTTACCTGTAGAGCCGAAACTATGTATTTTGGGTTGGCTGGATGAGGAGCTCTATCAACCTGAGGTACATACTGCGGTGCTCAGGCTTCTCTTCCTGGCCAGGAAGTTGATAGCGCGGCGGTGGATCTCCACCGTAGTGCCGTCTCACACTGACTGGATCGAGGAAGTTAAAGTGCTTCTGAATAGGGAACATCTCACTTACAAACACAGGGGGAATGCACTGAAATTTGATCGCATATGGGGACCGTGGCTGGATGTGCCAGGCCTGGCTCCCACTCACTTGGTTGCCAACAGGTTTCTGGGTGGTGTTATCTCCTCCACATAGTGTAACAGAGTACATGCTTTATAGATCCGGACAGCCTACTGGGGGGCACTGCTTAATGATCACTAGGTAGCATATACCTGTGCTGATGGGACGTACAATGCTGTTTAACTCCACTGGTTGTTTTATCGGAATTCACCTATTATATCCTGTATTACTTGAGATATCATCACCACCACCTTGGTACATGGGTCAGGCTTGGTTTAGTACCCACAACAAAGGGATACGATGATATGTTACGTGCCATTTATAATTTCAATCACCTCGGTGACCCCTGGTCCATGTTTACACCCTTATGTGCCGATGAATATGCTCTCCCCTGTACCTTTGTATTATTGCTTACCGTATGTGATTGATGCTTTATCTCAAGGTGTTGCCCAGCTTTTTCTTTTTCTTTCTGTTTGGTTTTGTTTTGTATTGTTTGTGCAAAAAATTTCAATAAAAACTATCTGATTTAAAAAAAAAAAAAACAGGTGATACAAATAAGGGGTAAAACCATTTTCCTAATTACTGAGGACACTGATAGACCCATAAAACATCTATGTGAGGGGCGTGGCCGGACGGAGACCGAGGCAGAAGTGTGTATCCAGAGCTCCGCCGGTCCTACGAATTAATCCACCTCAATCCTCAGCTTTGGCTGCTTTCTCGGGGGACATCGACACCTACCTAGGGTCCCCCACACCTGGAGAGCGTATTGGGCCAAAAAATTAGAATTTCGGACTACTTGGAGCCGATCGGCGATTGCGGCCTAGGCGGGTCCAAAAGCCGCGGACTCGCCTGAGGCGGCATCCGGCCACGGACTTCCATCCATAGAGCTGATCCGGCTGCACACTGCGGGCCATCGCTGCTGCAGGAGACAAAACGGACCACCTGGAGCAGATTGATAACTGCGGCCTAGCCAAGGCCAGAAGCCGCGGACTCGCCTGAAGCGACCGCCGAGATCCGGTAAGGCCTACCCTCCTCTGGGCCCTCCTTCCTTCTTCCTCCTCCTGGATGCCCCCTCAGCCACTCATCCCCTCCTGCTCCTCACAGAAGGGCCCCCATTGACTCCACAAGCTTCCTACAGCATTGCTGTCCGCCATCTTGGCTGCAGAAGGGGACAGAGACTCTCAGCAGGCAGCGCACCTCTCACCCTAACCTGCAAGCACCCTTACTATAGATTTCTGCTGGCTGCCCTGCTGCTCACCCGCTAGCCCCTCTCTGGAATTCCAGGAAGATTTACACCTGTTGCACATGGCGGGGAACATGTAAGGAGGGGGCTCCCCCACCCGTCCACCCGATATAGCAGCATCTGAAGCAACCTTAAAGGCTCCACTTTGGAGGGGAGTGTCCTGGACATGGCGGAGTGAAGACATATTCTGAGCGAGCTCCAACCATCTCCCTCGATTTCAACATAAATACCTACCTTACCCACGCTTGGCATGAACTCTGGCTGCCGTAGAAGATCACGGAAGTCTCTGCAACCATCCCCGAAGCCCGATCTCCACCGGTTCTTCCCTAAAACCCGATCGGCATCAGCCCGCGCTCACACGGCCGGGCCGAGCGCTGTTCTCTCCCCCTCTGCCACCATGGCGGACACCCCACCGTCACCTGCTGCCTCGGTTCAGTCGGAACCGTGGGCGTTGTCGGGCACTCCTCTCCCTCTTTGCTCCCCGCTGGGACCCTCGCAGCTGCCGCCGGGTCCCGGGATGTAAGCAGATCTGCGGGCCTTGATTCGGGCCTTGCCAACTAAGCAGGACATGGAGGCTTTAGTACAGCGAGTGGAGGAGGCCCACAAGAGGGATTACCAAGCTGTTCAAGCAGATCTTCAGCAGCTCTCAGAGCGGGTGACAGGGGGAGAGTCCTCTCTTTCAGCCTTGGAGGCCCGGGTGTCGCAGTTGGAGCAGGGACACAAGCTACAGGCCCAATATGTGACCTCCATGCAGCTGAAAATGGAGGAGATGGAAGACCGCAGTAGGCGCAATAATCTCCGTCTGCGCGGTCTTCCCGAAGCCACTGAACAGGACTCACTTCAACCTACCCTGCTGTCCATCTGCCATAATCTGGTGCCGACTATCCCTCGGGCTGAACTGGAGTTTGACAGGGTTCACCGAGCTCTCGGCCCGCGCTCCATGGATGCGGACCGGCCCCGGGATGCTATCTGCAGACTCCATCATTAAACCCACAAGGAACTGATCCTCCGGCAGGCCTGGGAATCCGGAGACATAGACTTTGACGGTGCTAAAGTTAAAATCCTCCCGGATCTGTCGAGAGCCACCTTGCAACGCTGGGCACTGATGCGCCCTCTTTTGGACAGGATCCGTCGCACGGGATGCACTTATCGCTGGGGATTCCCCATCTCCCTCACAGTCCGCAAGGGATCGTCATCATTTACATTATCTCACCCGGAGAAGCTGCCAGATCTTTTTACCTTCCTCAATGTTGAGCCCATCCGGGTCCCGAACTGGCTCCAGCACCTACCAACCCCCCCTCGGCGGCCTCCGAACTCTTCCAACCGGGGCAGCGGCCTTCCGCCCCGCACCCCCAGAAGCCGGAGGAGACTGGTTCCTGAGATGCCGCAGGAGGTGAGAGAAGACTGACTTTCATGCTCTCCTCTGCTTTACTAACTGATGCCATGCCACCCTGGTCCGGTGCTATTGTTCCTCCCCGGCTGGTTGATGTGACGGCCGTTTGCCATCTCTACCCATGTTTTTGGATGCCGGGCCTGCTTCACCCCGCCGCGGCCCTTGGCCCTCGATGGCCTGCTGTCACGCTGCCCTCCCCGTGCCTGAGAGGGTCTTGTCCCCTGCCCTGTGACTTTCAACCCTGACGCTCCTGTTGCCCCCCCCTCCTCTACCTGGATATTCCTATCCCCCTGCTTGGGGGACCCACGGAACATGCCGATGTCTCCTGGAGTGGAACCCCCCACCCTGTGCACTCGCCTAGACTGTCCCACCCACCCGTATCCGCACCTTGGTGGACCCCTGCTGTCCCGGGGAACCTTGGGGTCTGCTGGCCTGGGCTCCGCTGCGGTGTGCCTGATTCTTCTCTGTCCCAGCACGGGAGGACATTGGTTACAGTGACTGTCTTTTGAGTTCCGTGCCGGCTGTTCCTGCGGACTTTCCAAGGTTCTGGTATACATCTCGTGATTTGCTTTTGCTGACCTACTTGACAGCTGGGTATGGAGTTATGTGGGGTCTGTTCTCGATGGGAGGGGGGCTCTAGGGGGACGGCTGGTTTACATGGGGGGCCCGAACTCTGGGGGAGGATGGAGCTGTTTTCCCCTCTCCTCCCCTAGATGCTTCTTAACGGGGATCGGGCCGCTGCTGTTACTGCGGTCTCTTGGTTGGGTGCCCGTTGACGCCATTGGGAGAGTGCAGTCTTGTGCTGTGGGGGGGGGGGGTGGTGTCCCTGCTCTGCTTGGGGGGGGGAGGTCCCGGGCTACTGGGTTCCGTGTCCGGCATCACCATCCATTGGGGTGGCACTTTGGTGCCTGCTTCTCGTAGTGTTTATGGTCATGCCTGGTCGGTGCCCAGTAGGGCTAGACATGATATGTCCTGTTTCTAATGTTGGGTGGTTATGGCATCTCCTTACTGTGCTGGTTCCTTTCTTTTTTTATTTTTCTTCATGTTTAGATCTTGCGGCTGTCCCTGGGGTGCGCCTTGAGTGATTTCCTCGGGCTCATTCCTTGGACACACTAGGTTCTATGGTTTACTGCGATTTTATTTTATTTTTATTTTTTTTTCTATTCACATTAATGTTATGGTATAATATGGTTTCATGCTGAGGGAGCTCTGGTACCGGAGCTCGACTCTCTCGCTGTGTTTGGTTCTACCCCCCACTTAGGCCTACACCCTAGAGGGTTCTCTCCCTTATTTGGGTGTCTCTATTGTCTTCTCCCTTTGTTTTCCTCCCCCTGCCAACGCTCTCCTCTATCCCTTCTTTTCTCCCTTCAGTAGACCGCGGCACACTACTCCCGTGTGATTGCACTCTCCCTGTCACCTACCC
Source organism: Pelophylax lessonae (assembly GCF_965119305.1). NCBI lineage: Eukaryota > Metazoa > Chordata > Amphibia > Anura > Ranidae > Pelophylax > Pelophylax lessonae. The sequence continues at coordinate 472,497,890 of NC_138770.1, read as the reverse complement.
TCACTTCCCTGTCCCCCTCTTCCTGCCCCCTGCTGCTCTTTCCTACCTCCTCATACCCACTTTCTTACACCTGTCTGCTCCCTACCTGCTTCTACTTAACTCTCTGCCCCTACCGTTATGGATCCTGTTCGCGTGTCCACCTGGAATGCCAGGGGCCTTAATGCGCCCGAAAAGAGGCGAATGCTCATGGGTGACCTGCGGCGTTCGCGTTCCGACATCGCATTCATACAGGAGACCCACTTTCGCTCGGGAGGCTTGCCCTTCCTTCAGAATAGGTTCTTCCCTACTGCATATCACGCTACCAACAATGTCTCTAAGTCTAGGGGGGTATCCATCCTTCTTTCAAGTAATATCCCTTGGTCCTTGCTTGATAGGAAGACAGACCCGCACGGGCGTTTCCTCTTTCTCAAGGGACGTATCGGCGGCCAGCTGGTGACACTCGCCAATGTATATGCGCCAAACTCCCATCAAGACTCGTTTCTGCGGAAAACGCTGCTGTCTCTGATGGATTTTGCAGAGGGGAAGCTGATTGTGGGTGGCGACTGGAATCTACCCTTGGACCCATTGGTGGATATGTCTTCTGGGGTTTCCTCTGTCTCTCGGGGCACCCGGACGCAAGTTACCAAACTGCTTAGGGAACTTCAATTGGTGGATGCTTGGCGCATCCTGCATGCTGGAGAGCGCGATTACTCGTTCTACTCTAATCCCCATAACGTTTATTCCCGTATCGATTTCTTCTTGGTTCCCCACCGCCTTCTTTCCTCTGTGGTTGGTATAGAAATCGGTTCCATCACATGGTCAGATCATGCCCCGGTGACTATGGAGGTGAATCTTGGGGGACCCAACCGAGAGTCAGACTGGCATTGGAAACTGAATGAGAGTCTGCTACAAGACCCCGTGGTACTGGCGGACGTCTCCCAACAGCTCCAGTCCTATTTCCAACTAAACGACACCCCGGACAGTGACCCGGGGGTGGTCTGGGAGGCCCATAAGTGTAATGTTCCGGTACCTTTGGTACCCTAAATTACACTTTCCACAAGTGTATGCGCCCTACCATTTACTTTTGGAAAGGTGCGCATACACCTTTAAGACTGGAGCTGTCATCACTCAGCGCCGGACTAGATGGCTATTTAAGGCGTCGGTTCTCACTCACATGTGTTCGTTCAAACACCCTTACCTGGATGCTAACCTTGCTTGAAGCTTCCATGCTTGCAAGCTTACTTCGCTGACGGAACCTCGCTGCGCTGATCCCTGTATCCCGCTACTGGATCATCCGCCTCTCCTGAACCACCCTTCGGCTGTATCGCTAATAGTGCTAAGTACCCCGCAGGGGAATTCTCTATAAACTTATACTAAGCTTACACTATCTAGCTCTGCATAGTAAAGACTGTTTATCACATCTGCATAACTAGATTGCTAGCTCTTGAGACTACTGCTACTTTTCTGCACTGGGTTGATCTCTTTTGTATGTCCACCTGCTATTCTATCATCTGCTATCATACAACATTGCTAAACCTTCCTGCATCCATCTGCTACTGTCTCACCTTCAAGTGTCTATCACCTACCACCTCCACTCAACCTATCCCTCAACCTTCATCATTGTGTTACCACATACATAAAGTCACTCTAGGAACCAGCTTGCTAATTGTGTGTATTTACTGGCTGAAATAAGGCCTTCCACACATGATGAGTCATTGAGGTTGGGAATGGTATCTCAGCATATCTCTTACATGATTACTGACGTGGAACTATTTCTGCAGCTGAAAATCCACACCATATAAAAACGCAGGAGCGTTACAGATTGAACGAACCCCAAATGGATTCAGCAGAAATAACCACTCAGGTGACACAATTAAAACAGCAAGTATCTGCGTTAATACACGCACTTGCTGAATTAAAAGAAGACAATCAGGCTCTGTCGCAGCAGGTAATTAGACTGACACAACTTACCTCTGCTCAGTCCCCTGAACCCAAGATAAATCCCCCTTTGGTATTTACAGGCGATTGCAAAAAATTTCGCGAATTTAAAAACGCATGTGAGTTACTTTTTTTGTTAAAACCTCGTACCTACCTTACTGATCACATTAAGGTTTGTACTATTATTTCTTACCTATCAAACGATCCTCGAGCCTGGGCAGATTCTCTTTTTGAGAAAAACGACCAGCTTCTCAACTCCTATGCCTTGTTCCTGGCAGAGCTCACTAGCCTATATGATGACCCCAATAGGCAGAGTACTGCTGATCTTCAGTTAAGATCCTTGAAACAAGGAAGGAGGCCTGTAGAAGACTTTGTCGCACAGTTCAAGAGATGGACCCTTGATTCAGAATGGAATGATGCATCTCTGAAAACCCAATTTAGGCTTGGCCTATCAGAAGCCGTTAAGGACGAGCTCGCCCGAGCGGATCTGCCAAAAACCCTGGATGCACTAATACAACTCAGTATTACCATAGATAGAAGACTACGAGAAAGAAAGGCTGAAAAGATGGGAATGCCATTATCCGTTTCCTCTCGGAGTCTGGCCGTTGACCCCGCTCCTATGGAGATAGGAACCATACGCCCACCGCTATCAACTATGGAAAAAGCCAAAAGACGAAATGAAAATCTCTGCTTGTACTGTGCATCCCCGGATCACAAGATAAACGTCTGTCCCCTAGTCAACAAAAAGAAGGATGAGTGTTCACATGTCTCCCTAGGAGGATTGACAACTTCATTCACTAACCCCTACATTTCTGTTTTTTTGACATTACAGTGGGACCAGAACAGGATTACTACTAAGGCCATGATTGACACAGGATCTTGTGGAAATTATATGGATATATGTTTTGCTGCTTTAAATAAAATTCCTATTATTTCTAAACTCAAACCTGTCTCAGTAAGTCTTATTACCGGTGTTCCGTTATCCTCTGGTCCGATCACCGATCAGACACAAGCGCTTCTAGTCACTATTAACGAGTCTCATAGGGAGACTTCTACCTTCGATTTAATACCATCACCCCATTTTCCCATTGTGTTGGGACTTCCCTGGTTGCACACACACCAACCAACCTTAGATTGGAAGAAACGGTCCTTGACCTTCCTTTCTTGTTTTTGCGAGAAAACGTGTAACCTCCCGTTTTCCGGGAAGATTCTGTCTATGGTGACAGATGAGATTGCACCACTATGTTATCAGGATCTTTCTGAGGTTTTTCTTGAGAAAAATGCTCAAGCATTACCTCCTCATCGAGACTATGATTGTAGCATTGATCTACTCCCAAATAGCAAATTGCCGTTCGGTCATGTTTATCCTTTTTCACAGGATGAACTTGCCCATCTCAAAACCTATTTGGATGAGAACTTGGAAAAAGGTTTTATTAGACCTTCCACTTCTTCCACAGCAGCAGGACTCTTTTTTGTTCGCAATAAAGATTCAAGTCTCAGACCTATCATCGACTACAGGAAATTGAATGCTATCACAATAAAAGATCGCTATCCTCTACCGCTTATCCCTGAGCTCATTGAGCAGGTGCGTGGAGCTACCTATTTTTCAAAATTAGACCTGAAGGGAGCATATAATCTCATTCGAATCCGTGATGGACACGAGTGGAAGACTGCATTCAGAACTAGATACGGATTGTTCGAATATCTTGTGATGCCATTCGGCCTATGCAATGCCCCTGCAGTTTTCCAACGATTTATAAACGATATTTTTAAAGACTTACTAGATGTCTGTGTTGTGGTATATCTGGACGATATACTTATATATTCACGGACCCTGTCTGAACACATAAGACATGTAAGACTTGTATTATCGAGATTGCTTGCACATAATCTTTATGTGAAGCTGAAGAAATGCTTGTTCCATAAAGATGAGGTACTCTTTCTAGGCTACATCATATCCAAAACAGGAATCGAGATGGACATGAGTAAAATATCCTGCATTCAGGATTGGCCTACACCAACTACACGCAAAGCGCTACAGCGATTCCTGGGATTTTCAAATTTCTACAGGAAGTTCATAAAAAACATTTCTGCTATTGTGAGACCCCTCACACAGCTCACTAGCATAAAAATACCATTTAAATGGTCAGAAGAAGCAAATAAGGCTTTCCACTTGTTAAAGACAAGGTTTACTTCCGCTCCCATATTACGCCATCCAGACCCATCCCTCCAATACATTCTGGAGGTAGATGCGTCAAACATGGCAGTAGGAGCAATACTCTCCCAACGACCAACCCACACTTCACCACTTCATCCAGTCGCCTTTTTTTCTAAATCCCTGAGCAGTCCCGAGATAAATTACCCCGTGGGTGAAAAGGAACTGCTTGCTATAAAATTGGCTCTGGAGAATTGGCGACATTTACTCGAAGGCACCCAACTACCAATAATTATATACACGGACCATAAAAACCTCCAATATCTTCAGACTAGCAAAACTCTCTCGCATCGACAGGTACGATGGTCACTATTCTTTCTAAGGTTTAACTTCCTAGTGACCTACACACCTGCAGATAAAAACAAAAAGGCGGATGCACTATCACGACTAACTGAAGAAAACTACTTTGAAATCCCTTCTGTTCCTATAATACCTCACAAACGCATTATTGGAGTTGTCCGTTCCTTAAAGGAAGAGGTTCTGCATGGTATAAGTTTGGATTCACCCCCACCACAACTAAATACTGATGCAGAAGGCTTCCTTTACTACAACGACAAACTTTACATACCACCTACCCTACGCACCAAGATCTTGGAATTATCGCATGATGTGCCTATGGCAGGACATATGGGTATGACAAAGACTTTCAATTTGATTTCTCGACAATTCTGGTGGCCTGACATGAAAACATCTATACAAAAATTCGTCTCTTCATGCAATGTCTGTGCCAGGTCCAAAATTGACACTACGAGACCATCCGGTCTACTATGCAGTCTACCAATACCCCAAACTCCATGGGAGGTTTTGTCATTGGACTTCATCGTAGAATTGCCTCCTTCCAAAGGATTTAATACCATCTTGGTGTCAGTGGACCATCTGACAAAAATGGCACATTTCATTGCTATTCGCAGACTACCTTCGTCCAAACAAACGGCAGAACTCCTGATGAAACATGTCTTCAGATTACATGGTATCCCAAAAACTCTTTTGTCTGACCGTGGATCCCAATTTATTTCTAAATTCTGGCAAGAACTATGTCACATACTACGGATTGAGCGGAAGCTCACTTCTCCTTACCATCCGCAGACCAACGGACAGACTGAAAGAGTCAACCAATGCATCGAGCAGTATTTACGTTGTTACACTTCTTACCAACAGGATGATTGGTTGGATCTTCTCCCCCTGGCAGAATTTGCCTACAACAACGCAACTCACAGTACAACCAAGCAGAGTCCGTTCTACTTGAACTATGGGTTCCATCCCTCTATTCTCCCTCCACGCATCCTTCCTTCAAATAACCCAGTAGCCTCAGACTATCTTTCCCAAATAAAGGATTCTCTGGGTTTACTAAATACTACCATTGCACACGCTCACAGTCAACAAAAGAAGTACTATGATCTTCGTAGAAGACCTTCTCCACAGTATACTATCGGGGACCTCGTTTGGCTCTCAACAAAAAACTTGAGACTGAAGATCCCTAGCAAAAAGCTTGGACCTCTGTTCTTGGGACCTTTCCCAATCAAGAAACTTATTGGAAAAGCTGCAGTGCAGCTTACATTGCCAATGGACCTAAAAATCCATCCCATTTTCCATGTGTCGCTACTAAAACCCCATGTTCTGGACCAAGGAATAAGGCCTAATATTCCACCTCCCCCTCCTGTACAAGTTGAAGGTGGAGAAGAATACAAGATAAAAGAGATTCTGGATTCTCGTATCTACAGAAGAAGACTTCAGTACTTGGTTAGATGGAAGAACTATGGGCCCCAAGACGACACCTGGCTAAACACCTCTGACATACATGCCCCTAGATTAATCCGCAATTTTCATGCGAGATACCCAGACAAACCAGCTCCAGAGGCCTTCAGGAGCAGGCCTTAAGGGGGGGTATTGTAATGTTCCGGTACCTTTGGTACCCTAAATTACACTTTCCACAAGTGTATGCGCCCTACCATTTACTTTTGGAAAGGTGCGCATACACCTTTAAGACTGGAGCTGTCATCACTCAGCGCCGGACTAGATGGCTATTTAAGGCGTCGGTTCTCACTCACATGTGTTCGTTCAAACACCCTTACCTGGATGCTAACCTTGGTTGAAGCTTCCATGCTTGCAAGCTTACTTCGCTGACGGAACCTCGCTGCGCTGATCCCTGTATCCCGCTACTGGATCATCCGCCTCTCCTGAACCACCCTTCGGCTGTATCGCTAATAGTGTTAAGTACCCCGCAGGGGAATTCTCTATAAACTTATACTAAGCTTACACTATCTAGCTCTGCATAGTAAAGACTGTTTATCACATCTGCATAACTAGATTGCTAGCTCTTGAGACTACTGCTACTTTTCTGCACTGGGTTGATCTCTTTTGTATGTCCACCTGCTATTCTATCATCTGCTATCATACAACATTGCTAAACCTTCCTGCATCCATCTGCTACTGTCTCACCTTCAAGTGTCTATCACCTACCACCTCCACTCAACCTATCCCTCAACCTTCATCATTGTGTTACCACATACATAAAGTCACTCTAGGAACCAGCTTGCTAATTGTGTGTATTTACTGGCTGAAATAAGACCTTCCACACATGATGAGTCATTGAGGTTGGGAATGGTATCTCAGCATATCTCTTACATGATTACTGACGTGGAACTATTTCTGCAGCTGAAAATCCACACCATATAAAAACGCAGGAGCGTTACAATAAGGCCGTCATTCGGGGAGTACCGATCACACATGGCGCACGCATCAAGAGAGATAGGGAAAAACAATTGACCAGACTTTTGGCGGATATCGCTCGCCTGGAGGACCAGCACAAGCGGCATATGGATGCTGCGTCAGGGGCTGAGTTATCGGGCCTGCGGTCCCAGGTAGCGGAGTTGTTGAAATACCGCGCTAAAGCGGCTTTACAGCGTTGTAGGCGGTTCCATTATGAGTCTGGCGATAAATGTGGGCGCATGTTGGCCAGGGCCCTTAGGGAGCAGCGGTTGTCCGCATACATCCCTTTCGTGACTGATGCTGGCGGCCATAAGTTACATATGCCTAGGGAAATCGCCCAGCGGTTTGGGGACTTTTACTCGTCCTTATATCATTTACCCCGTGATCGGTCCCATGATGCTGCGGTCGCCTCCTACTTGGACTCAGTTGCTCTGCCTAGGTTCCCTTCACCAGAGAGTGAGGCTTTAGAGGAGGACTTTACTGAGGACGAGCTCTCCATGGCCCTTAAGTCGACGAAAAAGGGTAAGGCCCCTGGACCAGATGGTCTGACAATCCTTTATTACCAGCTGCTACAAGCCCATCTTTTCCCTCATATGCTCAAGGTGTTCAATGAGATCGGGAAATCCTCCTCCTTCCACGCGGACTCTTTACTGGCACACATCTCCGTGATCCCTAAGGAGGGGAAGGACCCCGCGGCCTGTGGGAGCTACAGGCCGATCTCTTTATTGAATGCTGATCTTAAGCTTTTCACCAAAATGGTGGCGTCTCGGCTGCAACCACTTCTCCCAGATCTGATCCACTTGGACCAGGTCGGGTTTATCTCCTCCAGGGAAGCCAGAGACAACACCATCAGGGCCTTGAACATGATCCACCTTGCCAAGACCACTGGCACCCCCACGGTGCTACTCAGTACTGATGCCGAGAAGGCTTTTGATCGGGTGAGCTGGCCTTTCATGTTGGGGGTACTGCAGCGTTATGGTGCTGGCTCTCGCATGCTGGCCTGGATTGCAGGTGTTTATACGTGCCCACGTGCAATGGTGAAGGCGAATGGAGTATTCTCACGACCCTTTGGCATATACAATGGCACCAGACAGGGTTGCCCCCTTTCGCCCTTACTGTTCGCCCTTTCCCTGGAGCCTTTCCTGTCTAGGGTCCGCCTCAATGCTGATCTCTGGACTCTCAGTGGGCTCCACCTCATATAAGGTCTCGGCTTACGCCGATGATCTTCTTTTTTCCCTGACCAACCCCTTGATCTCCCTACCTAACCTGCTCCGCGAATTTGAACTATATGGTGCAGTCTCGCACCTCAAGATCAACTACACTAAGTCTGCGGCAATGGGGATCTCTCTACCCGCCCGACTTTTGGACACCCTTAGCCACAGCTTTTCTTTTAAGTGGACTTCGTCTGCCCTGAAGTACTTGGGGACCCTTCTGCGTCCTGACCCAGCTAATGTGTTCCGGCTGAACTTTCCGCCTCTCCTAGCTGCCACGCGTGCTCTTCTGGACAAGTGGTCCTCCGGCCTGCACTCCTGGTTTGGGCGTTGCAGTATCCTTAAAATGTCTATCCTGCCGAAGTTTTTATTTCTGTTTCAGGCCTTGCCGGTGTTGATCCCTGCGGCCTTCTTTAAACAGGTGAATGCGGTTTTCACCAGATTTATCTGGGCTGGCCGTCGCCCCAGGCTTCGGGGGAAGATACTCACAATGCCTAAGGCTTACGGTGGGGTGGCGGCCCCTGATGTCCGACGGTACTACCAGGCTACCCATTTGAATAGACTGGTGGACTGGTGCAGACACTCTACCCTGAAATTGTGGACGACTCTTGAGATGTCCCAATGTCCTGTGCACCTCCCGGGCGCCCCGTGGCATGTCGGCTCGGTACCGATGGAGGTCCGACGACACCCCTTGATCGGCCCGACCCTCAGGGTCTGTGCTGCAGCCCTAGCCTTAGACGACTCCCGAAGGGTGGCCTCACCTATGTTCCCGATTCTGGGGAACCGAGCCTTCCCGTCGGGATGTGGTAGCGGGCGTTTCCGTACCTTGCTGGAGATGGGACGCTTCCGGGTGTCCCACTTCGGCTCTGGGGTGGCCTGGCCTTCCCTTATACAGCTGACGGCGGCTGACGGTCCCTTCATGCTCTCACGATGGCAGGCTCTCCAGCTGCTGCATTTTTTTCGAGAACTGGGTTCTCACTCCTCCTTTGAGAGACCGCTGACTACTTTGGAAGCCCTCTTTTCATGCGATACCCCTCTTCCGCACGCTTTATCTCAAATCTATGCCTTGCTCTCGGAACCCAGAGATGACTTTGTTCTGCCCGGCATCCTGAAATGGGAGAAGGAGCTGCAAAGGACTTTCTCACTATCTCAGCGTCGGAATATTATCCGCTTCTCCCTGAAGTCCTCAATCTGTACTCGCCTCCAGGAGGTCAACTATAAGGTGTTGACACACTGGTACTATACTCCAACGAGAGTGGCGGGTTTCTTCCCGGAGGCATCGGACAGATGTTGGCAGGGTCGGAAGGACCGTGGGACGATGCTCCATGTTTTCTGGAGCTGCCCCTTGTTGAGCGACTTCTGGAGTCAGGTGAGAGAGGTATCCCAGCGGATGACCGACTATGTTCTCCGGGATGACCCGGCACTCTTTCTCCTCCACTGCTCCTCTCTTCAACCGGACCGCTACAAAAAATCGATTTTACGCCACCTCTTTAATGCGGCAAAGGCCTGCATAGGTGCATGCTGGAAGTCCACCGCTCCGCCGTCCACGCGGCTCTGGTTGTCTAGAATCAAGCAGATTAACGACTTTGAGGACCTGGTACTGACCTTGAAGGGCAGGAGGGAACTCTATACGGCTACGTGGGGCTGCTGGAATGGGTTTGTCCTGTCGGACGACGGCAGGGCTCTGCAGGGGGCCGCTTGCTGACCCACCCGACCTATGCAGCCGACACCTCGCACGGGATCCATCGGACCTCTTTCCCTTTCTACTTCTGCCTGCTCTCCCCCTTCTTTCCCCTTGCTGCTCTGTGGTAGGCGCCCGGCCAGCTTTGCCTGCTGGCTCCTACTGTCTTCCCCTGAATCTTGCCCTGCCCTTCCTAGTCCCCCTTTCCTGGATACTCCTTTCCTCACCTCTTGGCCCCTTTGTCCTCCCCTTATGTGATCCATGTCTTTTCCCAATGTGTTGTAAGCCCCCTCTTTTTTGGGTTTCTTAGTGAGAATAGTTTATTTTCAGTTATCTCCTTGTTTACATTACTCATTATCTAGCATTGCCCTGCTGTGAGATGTTCCATACTGAGTGTGGATCTACTGTAGTCTTCAAACACTTCTGAGGATCGTACTGCTTTTTAATGTCCTTTGATGACGAAAGTAGATCTGATGTTTAATGTTTTTACTGTCTGGCATTGTTATATTGCTGCACTGTAATCATCTTTCTCACTAGCCTAATGTATTTTGGTTTTGTACGCTTCAACGCGGCTATGTTTGAACGTATGTATCTTACTTGTACTCTTTCTTACCTTTAATAAAAACTAATTTGAAAAAAAAAAAAAACATCTATGTGAAACCAGTGAAAAATCAAATGTGAATGCTGTGACACAATTGTGTATGAAAAAAATATATAAATGCAATAAATCTGATAAAATCTAAATATGTATAAACTATGTGTGAAAATTAAATGTATTGTGATTAAAGATATGGATAAAATTACCATTATTTAATAATATGTGTCAATTATAAAATGAGAATAAAAGCGCAAAAAAAATGCACAAAAAATATACAAAAATACAAGGAATAGTGAATATATATATTGATATCTGTACAATCCGATTATGTGAATATAAAACTATGAAATAGTTTGTTATTAAATTTTCAATTTTAAAAAGAATTTTTTAAATAATGGTAATTTTATCCATATCTTTAATCACAATACATTTAATTTTCACACATAGTTTATACATATTTAGATTTTATCAGATTTTTTGCATTTATATATTTTTTCATACACAATTGTGTCACAGCATTCACATTTGATTTTTCACTGGTTTCACATAGATGTTTTATGGGTCTATCAGTGTCCTCGGTAATTAGGAAAATGGTTTTACCCCTTATTTGTATCACCTGTTTTTTAATTGATGATTGGATTTTTGTGTGTGTATATATTGAGATGTTATATCCATTTTTCTTTGTAATGATTATCAATCCTTTAAGGGGAAAATTTCCCAAAATTGACGGGAAGGGAGAGAAAAAAAAAAGGGGGAGGGGGGGAAGGTCTGTCAAAATTTAGATAACAATTGGAACCTACATATTGAAGAAATTTTTTTTTAGAAAATTTAACAAATCTGATACACAGTAAACATTTAAACTAAACAAGTAAAACCATTATATACGGACCATGAAATTCCATCGTCCACTGGTGAACATCTATACATAGCCCATGGCAAACAAGTAAACCTTACATGATCCTGAATCTCTGCGGCAGCATAAACACAGTTCCATGTATCAGATTGTAAGAATAGTTAATAATAACTCGCGCTCGTACTTCATTATGTCAGAATATTTATACTGCTCTGAATATAACATTGTCTATTTATGTCAATAAGCAAAGATCTGTGAGGAAGGAGCATCTTCACTTATTTCCACAAATCAATATGTAGTGAATTATTTTTAATTGATTAATTTCTTTTTAAAAGCATATACCAATCTTAGTGAGTACAGTCTACAGTATGGAATACACAAAAATATTTATTCACCAGACATGTATTCACAATATATGATCAAACAAGAAATGACACAAAAAGATAACTCTACAGAAAATACTAACTTCAAACAATCAATGCAATGTGATGTTTAGCTCAATAATGAAAGTGAAACTGAAACAAAGTGAAAGCAAAACGAAAGCAAGATTACCATTTCTCCAGGTATAGCATAAACCATAGGTAAGTGTTCTATATAAACAGACCACAATTGTCTGCGAATCTGTCATGGTCTTACCTTCTTGCTGTTCTCCTTCGTTTGACATGTGCTGGCGGCCATCTTGGTTTCTGGGTTTCTTGTAGCCTCCCACCCTGCGGCTCCTCCTTCCCACTGGGAGGAGCTGGATGCCTAGCTCATATATATAGGAGGTCTGTGGCTTCAGTTCCCTGCTTGGTCCTCCTGTGTTCACATGCTTCTAAGACTGCTGCTACTTCTGGTTCCTGTTCCTGGCTTCGTCTGACTACCCTGCTGGTTCCTGATCCTGGCTTCGTCTGACTACCCTGCTGGTTCCTGATCCTGGCTTCGTCTGACTACCCTGCTGGTTCCTGACCCCTGGCTTCGCAAAGACTCTGCATCGGTTTCGCCATCCGTTTGGACTTTTGCTTTATAGCTTGTTTTTCAATAAAGCTTTCTTATTTTCACTTATCTGTTGTTGTACGTCTGGTTCATGGTTCCGTGACATTAGGACCAAGCCATGAATTCTGACGGTACAGGGCCATCCTCGCTACCCACGCTGGTTGCCAGACTTGATCAGCAGGATCACCTGTTGGGTCGGTTCGCCGTGGCGTTGCAAACCCTGCTTGAACGCACGGCACCACAGGCCACGAATTCTGACGGTACAGGGCCATCCTCACTACCCACGCTGGTTGCCAGACTTGATCAGCAGGATCACCTGTTGGGTCAGTTCGCCGTGGCGTTGCAAACCCTGCTTGAACGCACGGTTCATTTCGCTCCCGTTGCCGATGGGTCGGTTGTCGCTCCTGGGCCCGCTCCTACTGCCGCTCCGGTTGTTGCGCCAGAGTCTACCCCGACACCTGTTGTTGCGCCTGCAGTGTTTCGGGGTATGTCCGGTTCTGCCCCCCTTCCACAGCGCTTTGGGGGAGAGCCAACTCAGTGCCGAGGTTTCCTTAACCAGGTGGGCATTTATTTCGAGTTGCTGCCACATGCCTTTCCTACTGAGAGATCAAAGGTGGGCTTCTTAATCTCGCTGCTCTCGGACAAGGCCTTGGCCTGGGCCAGCCCTTTATGGGAGAACAACAATCCGGTGGTTGCCGAGTTTTCCGGTTTTGTTGCTTCTCTTCGGAAGGTATTCGATGTGCCGGCTCGTGCTGCCTCTGCTGCGAAGCTCCTTATGTCCATCAGACAGGGTTCACGATCCGTAGCTGAATACGCCATTGAGTTTCATACCCTGGCAGCAGAGGTGGGCTGGAATAATGAGGCTCTGGTCGCTGCTTTCTCTCATGGTCTCTCGGATGCCTTGAAGGATGAGGTTGCAGCTAAGGACCTACCAGTGGAGCTCGAGTCTCTTATTTCTTTCCTGATGTTGATTGACACCAGACTCAGGGAGAGACCTTCCTTTAAGGAGAGTCTGCGGAGGCCTCCTAACAGATTGGCGCCTACCTTTGTTGTCCCACCCGTGCCTCCCTCTCCTCCCACGCCTCCTGGGGATGACTTGTCTGGGGGTGAAACCATGCAGCTGGGGTTTGCTCGCCTGTCCGAGGGGGAGAGGGTACTCCGGAGACGCGAGGGCCGATGCATGTACTGTGGTCTCGGTGGGCATTTTCGGTTGGCATGTCCGAACCGTCCGGGAAACGCTCGCACCTGAGATCCTGTCGGGGGCAGATCTTGGGTGGAGTCTCCTCGTCCCCGGTTTCCCGTGTTGACAAACCACTGATCACTGTTGTCCTCTCCTGGGTCGGGGGCTCGGTGACGACCCAGGCGTTGGTGGACTCTGGTGCTGGTGGTTTGTTCATTGATAGTGTGTTCGCTGCCGCCAATTCCATTCCTCTGCAGGCTCGAGGTTCTCCTCTGGCTCTTGAGGCGATAGACGGCAGACCCCTTCTGCCGCCACACGTGACTCATGAGACCCTTTCCAGTGGGGTTAGCCATTGGTGCCGTCCACTGAGAGTCGGTCTGCTTCCAGGTTATTTCGTCTCCACACTACTCGGTGGTCTTGGGGTACCCCTGGCTCCAGAAGCATAATCCGATTTTCGATTGGAGATCGGCCGAGATCCTCTCGTGGTCACCGCAGTGTGGGGCTAGTTGCATCCATGGGCCTGTCAAGTTGCTGTGTACTTCCTCGGACTCTCTGTTGCCCCCTGAATACGAGGAGTACCGGGATGTATTCGATAAGGTGCGCGCGGTTGCCCTACCTCCGCACCGCCCATACGATTGTGCCATCGAGTTACAATCTGGTGCCGTTCCTCCTCGTGGCAAAGTCTATCCACTGTCGGTAGCGGAGAATGAGGCCATGGAGGAGTACGTGAGGGAGGCGCTTTCACGCGGACACATTCGCAAATCCTCGTCCCCGGCAGGGGCTGGATTTTTCTTTGTGAAAAAGAAGGGCGGTGAGTTGAGGCCTTGCATCGATTACAGGGGTCTCAAATCGCATCACGATCAAGAACGCTTACCCGATACCCTTGATTTCCGAGCTGTTCGATCGCCTTAAAGGGGCCACGGTCTTTACCAAACTCGACCTGAGGGCGGCATATAACCTCGTAAGGATCAAGGCGGGCGATGAGTGGAAGACCGCGTTTAACACCAGGACCGGTCATTATGAATCCTTGGTTATGCCCTTTGGGCTGTGCAATGCGCCCGCAGTCTTTCAGGAATTCATCAACGATGTTTTCCGTGACCTGTTGCAGCAGTGTGTGGTGGTCTACCTGGATGACATCTTGGTATATTCTGAGTCCATGGAGACCCACATTCTGGATGTCAAACAAGTGTTGCAACGGTTACGAGAGAACAAGCTGTTCGGTAAGCTTGAGAAATGCGAATTTCACCGATCCCAGGTAACCTTCTTAGGTTACATCATTTCCGCTGAGGGGTTCTCCATGGATCCTGAGAAGGTTTCGGCTGTCTTACAGTGGCCCCAGCCCAGTGGTCTTCGCTCCCTGCAGCGCTTTTTGGGCTTCGCCAATTATTATCGGAAGTTCATCAGGGACTTTTCCATGCTAGCCAAGCCTCTCACGGATCTGACCAGGAAGGGCAGTAATTCCCAGGTCTGGCCGCCCGAGGCCATCCGAGCTTTTGAGGCTCTAAAGTCCGCCTTTGTGTCGGCTCCGATTCTGTCGCATCCCAACCCTGGGTTGCCCTTTGTCCTCGAGGTGGACGCGTCTGAGACGGGAGTAGGCGCCCTTCTGTCTCAGCGTAGAACACCAGAGGGTCCTCTGCTTCCTTGTGGGTTTTACTCCCGGAAACTGTCTTCCGCGGAGTGCAACTACCAGATTGGTGACAGGGAGTTATTGGCCATCGTGCAGGCTCTTAAAGAATGGAGGCACTTGCTCGAGGGTTCGGTGGTTCCGGTCCTCATCCTGACGGACCACAAGAATCTGACCTACCTCTCTGAGGCCAAGAGATTGACACCACGTCAGGCCAGATGGGCTCTGTTCTTGTCACGTTTTAATTACATGGTCTCCTACCTACCCGGTTCCAAGAACATCAGGGCGGATGCCTTATCACGGCAGTACTCCGACCTGTCCAGGGAGGAGTCGATTCCGACCTCGGTCATACCTCCGAATCAGATCCTGGCTGCCATTCGCACCAGCCTGACCTCTCCCCTGGGTGAGCAGATTTTGGCGGCTCAATCTGGTGCTCCCTCTGGGAGACCCAACGGCAGATGTTTTGTGCCTGAGGAGTTGCGCACTCGGTTGTTGCGAACCTACCATAACTCCAAGACCGCGGGGCATCCTGGAAAGAATCAGCTGTCCTGGGCTGTTTCACGTCTGTTCTGGTGGCCTTCCCTACGTTCCGACATCGCCGCATATGTAGCGGCATGCTCCGTTTGTGCCCAGAGTAAGTCCCCTCGGCACCTTCCGTTGGGCCTTCTGCAACCCTTAGCCACCGGGGAGCGCCCATGGTCACACCTGGGGATGGATTTCATTGTGGACCTCCCTGCATCCCGAGGCCATACGGTCATTCTCATGATTGTGGATCGGTTTTCCAAAATGTGCCACTGTGTTCCTCTCAAGAAGTTACCCTCTGCACAGGAGTTGGCCACGATTTTTGCCAGGGAGGTCTTCCGGTTGCACGGTTTGCCCAAGGAGATTGTGTCGGATCGGGGGAGTCAGTTTGTGTCCAGGTTCTGGCGCGCCTTTTGCTCCCAGTTGGGGATTCATCTCTCCTTCTCCTCGGCCTACCACCCTCAGTCCAATGGGGCCGCAGAACGATCCAATCAGGCCTTGGAGCAATTCCTTCGTTGCTATGTCTCAGATCACCAAGACAATTGGGTTGACCTCCTGCCTTGGGCTGAGTTTGCCAGGAACACGGCGGTGAACTCTTGCTCTGGGACGTCTCCCTTCATGGCCAACTATGGGTTCCAACCTGCCGTGTTACCGGAGGTATTCTCTCCCCAGGATATTCCGGCTGTGGAGGATCACCTTTCCGTCCTACGTGCTTCTTGGGTACAGATTTAGAAGTCCCTTGAGGTCTCTGCGCAGCGCCAGAGACTCCAGGCTGATCGCAGACGAGCGCCTGCTCCTTCCTACCAGGCCGGAGACCGTGTATGGTTGTCCACCCGCAACCTCAACCTTCGAGTGCCCACTCCCAAGCTGGCGCCTCGCTTTGTTGGTCCCTTCCGAGTGCTTCGCAGGGTAAACCCGGTAGCCTATGCCCTTGCGCTTCCTCCTGGCATGCGGATCTCCAACGTGTTTCATGTCTCCCTGTTGAAGCCTCTGGTGTGTAATCGTTTCACTTCCTCGGTTCCTCTGCCTCGTCCGGTCCGAGTGGGCAATCGTGAGGAGTATGAGGTGAGCAATATCCTGGACTCACGCCTGGTCTGCGGTCGGGTGCAGTTTTTGGTTCATTGGCGTGGTTATGGTCCAGAGGAGCGTTCCTGGGTTCCCTCCGCAGATGTCCATGCTCCTGCCTTGCTCCGAGCCTTCCACGCACGCTTCCCTCAGAAACCGTTCTTTACTCCGCGGAGGAGGGGCCCTTGAGGGGGAGGTACTGTCATGGTCTTACCTTCTTGCTGTTCTCCTTCGTTTGACATGTGCTGGTGGCCATCTTGGTTTCTGGGTTTCTTGTAGCCTCCCACCCTGCGGCTCCTCCTTCCTACTGGGAGGAGCTGGATGCCTAGCTCATATATATAGGAGGTCTGTGACTTCAGTTCCCTGCTTGGTCCTCCTGTGTTCACATGCTTCTAAGACTGCTGCTACTTCTGGTTCCTGTTCCTGGCTTCGTCTGACTACCCTGCTGGTTCCTGATCCTGGCTTCGTCTGACTACCCTGCTGGTTCCTGATCCTGGCTTCGTCTGACTACCCTGCTGGTTCCTGACCCCTGGCTTCGCAAAGACTCTGCATCGGTTTCGCCATCCGTTTGGACTTTTGCTTTATAGCTTGTTTTTCAATAAAGCTTTCTTATTTTCACTTATCTGTTGTACGTCTGGTTCATGGTTCCGTGACAGAATCGCATAGCCAAAGGCCACTTCACTGCAGATGGAGTGAGAATAAGCCATGCAAAACGGAAGACTTAAAATCGCAAATAATGCGCTAAATCTGATATTAATAAAAATGTATGAAAACAAAAATCAGCTTTTTAGAGAAAAATCTACTATGGTTTATACGGCTGGGATTGTAATCTTATTACCCTTAAATATAAAACATAAAAGGAGGGAAATAAACAATATTGAATAAAATCAAATAACATAGCAAGATTATATTTACCACACTTAAGATGGCTGCTAGCTGCAAATGGTCATTACCAGAGTCCTAAGATGGATGCCTTTCTTAAGATGGTGGACAGTGAGGGAGGAGTTTCGTTTGGCGTCCCTCAAAGTTTCAGATGAATGATGGAGCAAGATGGAGTATGTCTGGATGAGTATATAAATGGATGTAGTAGTGTGTGTGATGTATGTGTGATGTATGTTCGGCAATGTCATGTGTCCTGTCTCACATCTGGGTTCTCTCTTTTATATGGTATGAACAAAGGGCTATTAAAATTACCATAAGATAAACCCAGAGGGAGGAACACTATCCCCATTGGTTGGGATATTCTATACCTTAACTGGTGAGGTCATAGTCACACCTCTTTAATAATTAACCCAATGTTTTGTATAATAAAGTTAAATGATGATTTCTCTATGTTCAAGATTAACTATAAAACACAACATAAAACTTTGTCCATTCTCTTAGTACATACATAAATGTCCATCTAATCTCCATCATTCACCCTGGCAAGTAATGCCATTTCAATAATTATATTTTTAATACAATATAATATTTCTATATTGGAAATATCTAAATTACCCCAAGACTGCATTTGGTATTTCATCCAAAGAGGGCAGTATTATACCGTTCATTCGATTTTGTATTTAACAATAATTAGAATATATCCTTATCTGATGACCTTATTGACCTCTTGCTAGTGAAAGTCCATTAATTATTTGAATTCTGCCATTACTGTCAGACATAGCGTCTGGTTTGTAGTATTTATGATACCTTAAACACTTAAACACAAACTTCTCTGAAATGAGGTAATTAGTGACGAGATACACATGTTCTTACACTTAAAAGAAATGTATTCTAAGTAAGACTACTACCGTAAGAATATAAACCCAAAATGTAATATAACATTCCTAAATATATATGTATATGCCTTACATAATATAATGACATAATTATGGCTAATATCTTCTCACACATAATAATGTATCTTAAAAATATATAGTGTAAATGAACCTATTGTTCATCTTTAAAAATACAGACAATTAAAGAGACATCACCCCCTTACATCTGGTACAGCGTCAGGCTGTAATGTTCCGGTACCTATGGTACCCTTGTTCCTATATTTCTCCTCTCTTTGCGTCCCATCTTGTATATACAAAGGACGCATACACCTTTAAGACCGGATGACATCACTGCCGAGCGCCGCTATGAGCGGCTATTTCAATCGCCGGTTTGCTCTCACTCATCGCTCGTTCAAACCCACATGTTCATCGCACCTACGCCTGAGAAGTTGGAGCTGCTGACATACCTTCCTTGCTGAACTAAGCCGGAAACCTCGCTGGTGATCCGTATCCCGCTACGGGATCACCCCTCTCCTCTGGACATTGTATTTCCTAACCTATCTAAGTGATAAGTACCCCGCAGGGGATTCTTACTAACCAATCTCCTACTGTCCTCTACTGCAATTACCAAGACTATCTGTATCTATCTATTCACTATCATCTGCATAAGACTGTTAGCTCTTGGGACTACCTTGAACTATCCTTGCACTAGGTTACTCTGTCTAAAGTATACTCCATCTGTGTCCTCTTACCATCTGCACTATACTTGACATCAGAACCTATCTGCTTACCATCACCTGCAACTCTCCTATACTACTTCTAGTGCTCACCATACAATAGCCTGTCTCTCATCTATATATCCTCATATACTCTATCCCTCCATTAAACATCTATTAATATATATATAGTATATAACAGACTGTACACGGTGATGAAGTCCTGAGAGTTGGATATGTTGTTCAACAGATTCTCTACAAGGCTACTGAGTGTAATAATTCTGCAGCTGTAAATCCATCCGCAAACAAAAACGCATGAACGTTACACAGGCTGACTGAGTCTTATCTAAAAGACCGTCAGTTTTCCACTTATTTATGACTACATAGATACAGAAATATCTGCTGAAATTATAAGACCCTATTGTAAGAGAAATTTTCTTTAACAAGTACATATGAACTTCCCTTCACCTTAAACAAAATGGAAGCTGTGCTGTTCAAAATCTATATATGCATAAGATGGAATATACATGGCTTTTTAAATCCATTTTTTTTTCTCTAATTTTTAATCACCCCAATACACCTGACAAGATGGTTCGCCTATCAGTCAACACAGCTGACAGGAGGTATTAAAAAACCAAGGGCAGAGAGCCCACAGCCACAAACAGGACAGACAGCAGGCGACAAAAAAAAGAAGAAGAAAAGAACGAGAAAAAGGGAAAAACAAAGAAAGATGGGGAGAGAATAAAAAAAAAAAAAGGTTGGGGGGGGGGGGGGGAAGGAGAGGGACTTATGGTGTGACCAAAAAGTTGCAACATCACAAAATAGCACGGATCATGACTACTCATCTAAAAGCTCAGTGTATTTCTTAGATTGGGTGAAGGCAAGCCAGCATGCCCACATCTTATAAGCCTGGGAGCCTTGACCCCTGAAAACGTAGGTAATGTCTTCCAGGGGATACGTATGGTCAACAGAACGCAGCCAGAGAGCTATAGGTGGAGCCCCTGGATTCTTCCAATATAAAGGAATGAGAGCCTTAGCCGCATTGAGGAGGTGAGGTGTAATTGACCTTCTATACCTATGGGGCGGGACCGTCGTACCATGAAATAGGACAGACCATGGGTTAGCAGCAATAGGGGAACCCTAGATAATTTCTATGAGTGATAGCACCGAGGACCAATAAGTACATATGATCGGGCACGACCACCATATATGAGCATGTGTGGCAGGTTGACCACAACCCCTCCAGCACAGAGGGGAAGAGGAAGGAAACATACGATGCAATCTCACCGGTGAAAAATGCCATCTCATAAGAAGTTTGTAGTTCATCTCCGCTGTTTTAGCAGAGATTGCAGAAGAGGGGCAAAGGGTAAGTATAGAATTAGTCACGGAGTCCGTGAGTGGCAGTTGCAAGTCAGTTTCCCAGTGTTGCAAAGAGGGCAACTGTTGGATAGGCTCCATGGCGATGAGCGCTTTATACATTTGGGACAAAGCACCTTTTTGAGGATGATCAGAGACCAGGAGTTTTTCTACCGGGTTCAGTGAGCTCAGAGTACGTAGGGGTTGTGGAAGGCTTTTGACAAACTGCCTCAGTTGGTTATATTGCCAAAGGTCTCGAAAAGACGATGCAGAGTGATGAGGAAAAGTGGATGCAGGGAAGATTCCCTGAGGGGAGGAGACATGGTGTAACAGAGTATTTGTAGAATACGGCAGCCAATGTTGAAAAGAGAGATCATGCAGGCCCAGGATTAAATAATTATGGCCTAGGAGAGGCATCAAGGGTGAATTGTAGTGTAGCTTGAAACGTTTGTGCCATGTGTCCCAGGTATGGAAAACAGAGGTGGATAAGGGAGACGTTCCAGGTGAGTAAATTCTACACTTAGGAGGAATCCAAAGTTGACGATACAAAGAAGTCTCAGCAAGATCATATTCTAACTGCACCCACAACTTAGTACCTAGGTTATGTTTCCAGTCCAGGACCCGGGTCATAATAGATGCTTGTAGATATTTCTCAAAACCTGGCACCGCCAGTCCCCCATGCATCTTGGCATGCATCAAACTATTTCCAGCTATTCAGGGGGCTGATCGGCACCAGATATAGGACATCACTAGGGAGGATAGTAACTTCACAAAATTTTTTGGAACATTAAAAGGTAACATTTGAAACAACAAGAGCACCCTGGGTAGCACGTTCATCTTGACCACGTTCACTCTCCCAGTCCAAGAGGTCGCCAAATGATTCCACTTACTCAGGTCGGCCCTAACTCCATTAAGGAGAGGAACATAATTTGCCACCGAGGTATCACAAATGTTCGCAGTGAGGTGGACACCTAAATATTTAAGGGAGCAAGATTGCCACGCAAATGGAAAAGATGGTCGGAGTCTGTCAACCACAGAATGGGGAACAGAAACATTCAAGATCTCCGATTTGGATAGATTTATCTTAAAATTAGAAAGAAAGCTATATCTATGGAGTTCTGATAGGAGATTGGGGAGAGAGATAAGGGGCTGCTGAACATAAAATAAAATATCATAGGCATACGCTGCATATTTATTTTCAGAAGGTCCTATAATAATACCATGAACAGAGGGGTTAGCTCGAATATGAGCCAGGTAGGGTTCTAAAGAAACAACGAAAAGGATGGAAGACAAAGGGCATCCCTGTCGTGTGCCATTAAATAACGTAAAAGGGGAACTAAGGATACCATTCACATAAATCTGCGCAGTGGGGGAGCGGTAAAGGGCGGCTATCATGTAAAGGAGTCTGGGACCCACGCCCATAGCTTGGAGGGTGGACATAAACTCCCAGTCCACCCTATCAAACGCCTTCTCAGCATCTGTGGAAAGCAGTAGGGTGGGTTGGGAGGTCCCTCCAACATGGGACAACAGAGAAAGCGTACGGGAGACATTATCTCTGGCCTCTTGGCCAGAAATAAAACCCGTTTGGCTTTTGTCAATAAGATCTGATAAAAATGGGAGCAGCCTAGCCCCGAGTGCTTTAGCATAGACCTTTACGTCTATATTTAAGAGGGAAATGGGGTGGTAACTGCTACAGAGACTGGGATCTTTGCCCTCCTTGGGAATTACAGTAACATGAGCATGCAACGTCTCTGGGCGAAGGACGCCCCCATCAGGGAGAAGATTAACGTACAAGGCCAGGTGCGGTAACAGAGTGTCAACATATGTTTTATAATAAAGGATAGAGAACCCGTCAGGGCCGGGAGCCTTGCCCGTGGGCATATATAGGTGATCTAACTAAAGGTTTGTTGGGCTAGGTATGTATTTTTGCTGATGACACAAAGGTGTGTAATAGGTTTGATATCCCTGGAGGTGTCTGTAACATGGAACATAATTTGGCACTGCTGGAATATTGGTCGAAGCAGTGGAGACTGCAGTTAAAAGGTTTCTAAATGTAAAATATTGCATCTAGGGAAAATAATTTAGAAAAAAGAGCAAGTACAACATTGGGGATATAGTGTTGGCCAGGTTTTGGGGATCAAACATATCGAGAGCAACTTCAAGAACTTAATATGTACAGTCTGGAGGAAAAAAGGAAAGGGGGGGACATGATTGAAACCTTTAAATACATCACGGGGGTGAATAAGGTTTAGGAGGGCAGTTTATCAATAAAAAACTAAAATCAAGAACACGGGGACATGACCTTAAACTAATTGGAGGAAAGTTCAAAAATAATCTTAGAAAGTATTATTTTACTGAAAGGGTAGTTGATGCTGGTTGCTCATTACCAGCAGAGATAGTGAGACAGTCAACATTAAATGGCTTCAAACATGCTTGGGACAAGCATAGATCTATACTATGACAAAAAAGTTAACTAAAAATAAAAAAAAATAGGCAGACTTGATGGACTACTTAGTCTTTTAGTGCCGGTTCACACTGGGGCGACCTGTGAGGCGACCTGGTCGCCTCACAGGTCGCCGCAGGTCGCCTCCCATAGGGAAGCTGCGGACCTGTTCTAATAGGAGCGACACAAGTCGCTCCGACCTAGAAAAAGGGTCCGGAGCTTCTTTGGGGCGACCAGGAGGCGACCGCCATAGACTTCAATGTTATGAAGTCCGTGGCGGCCGCTCCGAGGTTGCGGCGCGCTGCTCGCACCGCGATCTCGGAGGTCGCCCCTACAAGTAGCGTCGCGGTAATGTGAACCGGCGCTTACTGACGTCTTTTTTTATGTTTCTATGTTTAAAAATTTAAAAACAATACAGATTGATACAATTATTTACATCAAGCATTAATAACTGTTGCCAATTAAAAAAATGTTCAGCTACAAACAAGGGCTTGTGTACTTTTTCCATCAATTACCTTGATTGTTTAAACCATTTCTTCTGTAAGATTATGGTAGTGCAACATGTATGTACAGTATATTCTGTTAAAGACAACTTCAAATAAAGTGGTGCCTTACAGCTCCCTCCCCTCTCCCTTCAACATAAGCCCCTGAAGTAAATACCTTCGGTCCTGCTCTTGAAATATGCATTGTGTGGCCTTTGCCTGCCACTTCACAGCCAATAACTGAAAATTGTCTGAGTTCATCTTAGCCCTGCACCTACTGCTTGCATGCCATGGCCTCTTTCATTTTAGGCAAATTGAATGTCCTTCAGTATGGACCCAAATATAGGATGGACTAAGGTTGCCATGTGCACAATGAGGATTTCTGGAGTAGGAGGAGGGGCTGTATGGTATGACCTCATAGCATGTGAAGTTGCCTTTCAGTGTTTTTATCAGTGTCTTTAGTGCTTCCTTCAAAAATGTAGATAATTGTTATGTCATCTTTTTCCAGAATAAATGTGAAGCTGGTCGTAACAGATCCATGTCAGACAAGGATGAAAACATTTCAAAGCAATGCAAACTCTTTTCAAGACCTTTATACCAGTCATGTGACAATGAATCCTCCTTTGATTGTAATGATAGCCAAAATTCTGCACAAGGTCTGCTGAAACCTTTAGAAATCGCTTCTATTTTAAACGGTCTTCAAGGTATATATACATGTTCAGATGTTTGCTTCTGTGATATTAATCATCTCTGAATAAATACTTTGCTTGTGTAGAACCTAAAATAATATTTCTTATTCGTTCATTGACTGACACAGCTTCATATCTTCTATGACAGATGGGTTATGCTGCTCTTCCTAGGAGTAGGACACTAGGTGGAAAAGGGTTAACAAAGCTTGACTACGCCTATAGGGCAGTCCCAGTGGTAAACTACCACTTCCTGCTCTACAAACTCAGTTTTTTTTCTGCCTAGTCAGGAGTAAGGACCTAGCTCCTTGCTGGGATCTCTGGTCCTGGCTTTCTTTTCCTTTTTTAAACTGACCTTTTTTACTTTTGTTGTTTTTTATTCTACAATCAAGTCTGTTCCTGTGAGAACTACTATCAACTGCCGGACTGGGTGACGCAGTGGATATCCTAGATCCTTATGGTCCCCTGGCCAGCGAGCGCGTGCATGCCTCAGCTCTGCACTAGATCGGCCGTGACATAGCCCTACTGGACGTAGAATGCCTGTGAGCGCGACACCTCACGAGAACGCATACAACCTTTTTGCGGCCTGAGTCGCAGTGTACCTCTGGCTGCAGCACCCCCCATTCCAAGATGGGGAGGTGTTCTGCCCGGAGTGGTGGGTAGTGCCCCCTCTCCCTCGGGAAAACTTGGGGTGGACGTGGGTCCCTCCCAGGGTCGGTAGGTCCCCCATAGGTCCTTCCTACCCAGCAGCAACCCCCCCCCCCTCACTAACGGACCTTTAGCACACCCCCTCCCTGTCCCCTTTTAAGGATAAGGAGAAATTTAATTTTTATTAATTGCAATATTCTCTGTGTGGTGTGGGTGAGCTGTCACTGGAGGGGGGAGAGAGCGCGCTGTCAATGGCTCCTCTGGCTGTTTGTGGGTTTTTTTGTGCCCTGGAGGGGGCTTCCTGTGTAGGCCCCCCTAGCTGCTGTCAGTATTTAGGGTCCCTGTGTGGCGGGAATAGCGTGCCTCATCGCATGGCACTGCCATTTCGCCGGTGACTATATGAGGAGGGGCAGCGGCCATGTTTTTGGTGGCTCCTATATGTTATACTGGCGGCCATTTTCTTGAAGCCTGTTCAGCAGGGGGCCTCTAGTGTCAGCTCTGCTATTTCTTCTTCCCCTGGATCGGCGTTCTGCAAGCTGTTGGCGCTTTTTCTCGCTCTCTCTCTCCCTGTTGAATTGTTTGGTGGTGAGTCCTGGGGTGGTATATCTCCCAGGTGACAGCTTTGGGGGGTGCTTTTACAGCGTGCCTTATATTTCTATATTATTTTTACTAACGGTCCCCAGGTTTTCATGGAGCCCCTAGAACACGTGTCACCACCAGACCCGCTCTCAGAAGCTGTGAGACCTCTGGGTCTCAGACTGCCATGGCAGCAGTCCTGCAGTCTTTGGTGTCAAAAGTGGACATGGTTCTCCAAAAGAGACCTAGTAAAAAGCGCCCTCCGCCTTCACCTGGTTCCTCTGCTTCCTCAGATTCTGAGGCTGATTTGGCCGCTGCGGACGCGAGTCACCCCACGGGGTCAACGTCCACTCACTTTGAGTGCTCTGACAGTGAGGATGATTCCTCTTCCACTACTTCTGCGCAAGAAAAGGTGCTTGTGGAGGCACTGATTGTATCAGTGCGGGAAACTTTAAAAAAGGAGGACACAGCTGAGGCTGCATCGGCTGTGACGGGTGCAATTTGGCACCCACAGACCATCCAAGGTGACTAAGGTGTTCCCCTTTTCCTGCCTATTTTGAGGAGATTGTCGCAAGTCAGTGGGGGTTCCGGAAAGCTTTTCGCTAGGAGGTACCCTTTTGAGGAGTCCCTCCTAAAGAAACTGACAGTGCCCCCCTGGTGGACTCTCAAGTTTCTAGGCTAAATTAAGTCACATTACCACCAGTGGAGGACACCCCATCCTTTAAAGACTCTGCAGATAGGAAGGTTGAATCTCTGGTCCGCCATCTTTTTACTGTGGCAGGTTCAATATTGAGGCCGGTGTTTGCCATAACTTTGGTAAAGATTTTACCCTAGGATTTGAAAGAGGGTCAACACCTCATGAACTGGCGGAGCTGGTTGACCAGTTCTTACAGGGGTTGCACTATATTTGGGATGCCTCCCTAGATGCGGCCCCTTTAGCCTGCAGGGTGTCGGTGACAGCGATGACTCTGCAACGCATGATCGGGTTGAAATGCTGGTCTGCAGACCAGGCCTCCAAAAAGGTGCTGACAGATCTCCGTAGGGGACCGTTTGTTTGGAGCTTCCATGGAGGAGATCATTAAAAGTCCCATGGGGGGCAAGAGAACCCTGCTTCCGCAGGTTACAAAAAAACAGAGAGCCTTGCTGCAAACGTGGTCCTGTCTTTTGGCCCTTTCGTCCCGCAGGCTCCCAGGACAAGGATTCTAAACCCTCCCGCTCCTTCTCAGGAGTTTCCAAGAGACCCTGGGTTGGTAAGTCTAAGTTGGGCTCTGCTGGTCTCATGGACAAGCCCTCTTTTGTCTGAAGTGGCGCCCTCACCCGTCCTTGTGGGGTTGGGACATCTTAGTTCCTTTCCGGACCCGTGAAACTCTTTCATTCAAGACAAATGGGTCCACGAGTTGATCCGGTCCGGTTACAAGATCGAGTTTCGATCCTTTCCCCCGGCAAGGTTCTAAATGTCCAACCTGCACCTGTCCCCGGATCGGCCTCAGGGCCTTTTTGGGGCGGTTCAGGATCTACTGTCACAAGGCGTCATTGTACCAGTTCCAGAGTCGGAACGTTTTTAGGGGTTTTATTCAAACCTATTCACGGTTCCCAGGAAGGAGGGCAAGGTTCATCCAATCCTGGACCTCAAGGCCCTGTACCACTTTGTGTGGGTTCAGAAATTCCAAATGGAGTCCATTCGCACAGTCGTGACTTCCCTTCATCAAGGGGATTTTCTGGCCTCAATCAATATCAAGGACGCTTACCTTCATGTTCCAATCTATGTTGGGCATCAGCGTTTTCTTCGCTCTGCCGCAAGCGTGGAGCACTATCAATTCGTGGCGTTACCTTTTGGTCTCACCTCAGCTCCTCGGGTGTTCACAAAAGTGTTGGCCACGGTGTTAGCCTTACTCAGGCAACGGGGGATCTCGGTTTTTGGTTTACCTGAACGATCTTCTTCTGAGAGCAGAGGAGTCATCTGTTCTGCAGGAAGATCTGGACATTATGGTGCGAACTCTGCAGGATTTCAGCTGGACTCTGAATTTTCAAAAGTAGCCTTGACCCCGTCCAACAAGCTGGACTACCTGGGTCTGATTCTGGATTCAGTCTCAGCCTGGATGTTTCTTCCAGAAACAAAACTGTTGAAATTGCAGCATGCAATTCGGCTCCTGTTGTCCAATCGCCGATAGTCTCTCAGGACTTACTTGCAGGTACTGGGTCTAATGGTCTCCACCTTTTAAGCGGTTCCATTTGCTCAGTTCCTTACCAGACCTCTGCAAAAAGAGATTCTAGCCAAATGGGACAAGAATCCAGGGTCATTTGACAATCTGATCCTGTTGAGCCAGGGTACGAGGGGATCACTAATATAGTGGCTTTGTTCCCTGGTGATTCGACAGGGAAAATATTTTCTTCCCTTGTACTGGACAGTGGTTACCACGGATGCCAGCCTGTCGGGGTGGGGAGGTGCCCTGGGCACGGCATTAGCCCATCCTGGAAATTCAAGCGATCAGTCTTTGCCTGTCCCAGTGGATGAATCATCTACTGGGGTGTCCAGTAAGGATTCAATCAGACAACGCCATGGCTGTGGCATATGTCAATCACCAAGGGGGCACCAAAAGTGCCCTGGCAGCCAAGGAAGTGGCCGGCATTCTAAGGTGGGCAGAACGCTTGTTCCAACCCTCTCTGCTTTGCACATTCCAGGGGTGGAAAATTGTCAGATGGACTCAGTCGAGAGGCACTGAGTCCGGGCGAATGATCCCTTTACCCAGAAGTGCTTCTACAACTGTGTCTCCCTTGGGGGACCCTAGATGTGGACCTGTTAGCCTCCCATCTCAACCGGAAGGTTCCGAGGTTTGTGGCAAGGTCTTGAGACCTGCTGGCAGACGCCGCAGATGCTGTGGTGGCCCCATGGGGCCTTTAATGTCTAATTTATGCCTTTCCTCCACTACAGCTTCTGCCGAGACTGTTGCACAGAATCAAGGCGGAAGGGATTCCAGTAATTCTGGTGGCCCCAGACTGGCCTCGCCGGGCTTGGTACACAGGCCTGGTAAGACTGGTAGCCAATGCCCCCTGGTGGCTTCCTCCCAGAGAAGATCTGTTGTCCCAAGGGCCAATCTTTCATCCTGCTTTACGGTCGCTGGCTTTAATGGCCTGGCTATTGAAAGCCAGGTATTGAAGGATAGGGGATTGTCAGATTCGGTGATTCCTACTCTGTTAAAAGCTAGGAAATCTACTTCTCTGAAGATTTACCATCAAGTTTGGAAGTCATACATTACTTGGTGAGAGTCTGGGGGGGGGGGGGGGATTTCCCTCGTTCTTTTTCGGTATCACGTCTGCTGGATTTTCTACAAAGAGGTGTAGATCAAGGTTTGGCCCTTGGCACCATTTAGGACCAGATTTCAGCCTGGACAATTTTCTTCGAATGGGCGTAAGACACAAATTCTTTGGTTCACACCTTCGTGCTGGGAGTTTGCCACTTGGCTCCTCCAGTATGGTCCCTGGTCCCCCTGTGAGATCTTAATCTGGTACTGTCGGTTCTTCAAAAACCACTCTTTGAAAATATTTGTGAACTTCCTCTGCTCACTTTGTCACAGAAAGTGCCTTTCTTGGTAGCTATTACTTCTGCATGCAGGGTCTCTGAGCTGGCTGCGTTGTCCTGTCGGTGCTACGTCCCTGTCAGTCTTTCCCTCTTACGGTAGTTTCGAGGTTTCATTTAAATTGCCTTCCATGTGTCCTAAGCCAAAACATTTAAAAGAAATTCAAAATAAATCATCTCTCGCGCTAAAATAAATGAAATATATATATATAAGGAATGCCTCTGCTTCAATAAAAAAATAGAACTGTATATAAAGTGAAATCACAGCTAGTTATGTGAAACCACCAGCAGTGCACGTGAAAAATGAAAAACAATGTGATTAATTGACTATGTAACAGAATAAATATTCCTATCACCAGGAGTATTAAAATGAATAATCAAGGGAAAAAAAAAAAATATATATATATATATATATATATATATATGTATGTATATATATATATGTATGTATATATAAATAAATCAGTCTTATTACCGTTCTATGATGGATCGGAGACTTTGGAACAAGTAACAGCCAGATGGCATGTGAAATATGCACTGTCTCATATATGTGGGGACAGTGATATATCTGTGAGCATTTCATTTATATCTGATTTGTGCATAAAGTTGTTATGTTTTGGTTACTGCAACCCGGACCAAGTTGACCAAAAAATTAAGGGTTTTATGGTAGAACTTAATTGCTGGTTGAATAGATTGATGTAAATCATTCTATAACCAATCCAGGTAGGTAACAGAGGGGTTATGTTATGTCCACCAGGCTAGACACTTCCACATCATTCCCCTATGACGAATCGAGCACCTTTCAATGG
Source organism: Pelophylax lessonae (assembly GCF_965119305.1). Taxonomy (NCBI): domain Eukaryota; kingdom Metazoa; phylum Chordata; class Amphibia; order Anura; family Ranidae; genus Pelophylax; species Pelophylax lessonae. The sequence goes on along the minus strand of NC_138770.1, from coordinate 472,468,290 downwards.
GTTAATAGCCCAAACATTGAGAGTTGATAAGCCGGTGTGCCGGGATGTGTAGCCACCCCCTTGTGATGAAACACGTTGGGGCGTGGTTACACGGTAACCGGACTTACATTCAGCAGACGATAGGACAATTCCCTGGAGTCATTGTAAACAGCGTGGAGGTGGTGAGGACTCTGGATCGAAATTAATTGTTGATAATGTGTCAAGCTCTGTTTTTACTGATTACAAATGAGTGGATTACAGCTCTTTTTTAAATAAATGTTGAAGTTATTACGTTATCACTCTAGTGGAGCTTTTCTTCTTACATGTTACTTGCAGAGTGACCATTAGAGGAAGAGACAGGAGATGATCTAATCCATCTAGAGGATTCACATTTTACTCTCCATATCCACTTTTTTGCCTAACCATGCAAATGGGGGGCATTTATATCTGGTGAGTGTCCATCTGATGGGAGTGGAGGTTATAATGCACAGCGGTGGCAGTGATCTTTGGTGATTTACTAGTTCTTCATTCACGGGGATTTCGCTCATGCCTCTAGTTTTGGATTTTTTAAAATTCTATCACATTTTTGGACCATGCACTTATTACGATAATACTGTAATTTTGGACTGATTTATATCTTTATTTTTCTTTGATTACTAATTTTAATACTCCTAGTGATAGGAACATTTATTCTAAAAATTAATCACATTGTTTTTCATTTTTCACTTGCTCTGCTGGTTGTTTCACATAATTAGCTGCGATTACACTTTATATACAATCCAAAAAAAATTGCCTTGCATTCCTTGGATGTGGTCCGGCCATCAGGGTGTACTTGACGGCGACTGTCGATTCGCAAATCTGATTCCTTGTTTATCCTTACGGATGGTCCCCGCAAGGGGCGGGCTGCATCTGCTGCGACCAATTCCAGATGAATCAGGCAGACGATGGTGCAGGCCTATTTGATTAAGGGGCAGGTTCCTCCTTTCCCTTTTAAGGCGCATTCTATGAGGGCAATTAGTGCCTCCTGGGCCTTCCGTTATCATGTATCAGTGGTCCAGGTTTGGAAGACGGCCACCTGGTTTTGCAGGCCACTGTGGCAGAAACTTTTGCCTCCTGAGGGTGTTTTTTCTGGTAGGGGAGCTCCTGTTGTTCCTGGTTAAGCTCCTGATTTACCTGTTTGGCTAAGTTTAGCCCTTTATGGGAAATATGTTTTTTGCTAGGTTTTTCCCACCCCCTCATGCTGACGTCCCATCTGTCGAAGAAGATATGAAGCAGTGTCCGTCAGTGAACGAAAGAGAAAACTGGATGTTTGTCTTACTGTAAAATCCTTTTCTCTGATGTTCATTGACGGACACATTCATTGACGGACACAGCACCCACCCCTCTGTGGAATTGGGTTATGTATTCTACTGACACTGCTTGTTACAAAACTGAGTTCCAAAACTGAGTTCCTAGAGCAGGAAGTGGGAGTATACCCCCTGGGACTGCCCTATCGGCATAGTCAAGCTTTGTTAACCCTTTTCCACCTAGTGTCCTATTCCTAGGAAGAGCAGCATAGCCCATCTGTCAAAGAAGCTGTGTCATATGAAGCTCTGTCATATGAAGCTGTGTCCGTCAATGAACATCCGAGAAAAGGATTTTACGGTAATTCAAAAATCCCATTTTTCTGCATGCTATCTTAGACCCTCCTCTATTATTTTCATACCTGTTATACTCTTTTAATTTGGCACTGTGTATTGTATAATAGATTGAGTAAACGCTAAAGAAAAGTTCATCAGATTTAAAGTGTAAACCGTAGCAATTAACTTATCTTATATGCTCCGTTTTGATCTGAGAAATATACCTATGAAAACCTTTTTGTTTTGTATGATCAGTAAGTGCAAAAAAAATACCTGTTGCCCGCCCTCCCAGGATTCAAATTAGTAGAGTGCACAGTGGGTTATTTTGAACAGTCTTATTACCCCTGCTCAGTCTACCTCTGTAAACTACAAAACACCTTACCCGTGTTATTGAGCTATAGAGAAGGGGAGGTTTTTATAGAGATTTCACTTCATAGAGTGAATGTCGTTATCCTAGGAAAGGATTTATGTTACTGGCCGGACTACCAGGTGGAAATAAAGGAAACATTTTTTGGGGGGGGGCGGAGGGGTTAGACACACATTTTAGTAATTTACAAGTAATCATATTTTAAAAAGGAACCCCAGACATTAGGGATTTTTATTTCTTGGATAGAATGCATAAGGGTTAGAACCTCTCCTAGGTTTTTATCGCTGTCTGTGACCCTGTTGGATATATTTACCACCACTTTTTACCTTGGTAACTCAATAGAAATGAAAAAAAAAATGTACATATATTTCCCACTATACTAATAAAATGAGATTCTTAAGCAATATAATATAAAATTGGTTGCTTTAGGGCCAGTTCACACCATTGAAACGCAGTCCGGATGAGTTACAGATGCTTTTCCGCAAGTGCAACCAATCAGCAGTAATGATGTGTTTGATGCAGACTAGTGCATTTTTTCCTCCTCTTTTTTCTTAAGCTTAAATAAGGACGTGTTACAGTGCGTTTTTGGTGTGTTTCACAGCGCTCCAGTGCATTTTTAAAGAATTTGACAGCGTTCCAGTACATTCCAGTGCAGGAAAATGCAGCATGTTCTATTTTTTTTTTCTGGAACTGGAACGCACTGGAACTGCAAGCACTGGTGTGAACTACGCCATTGAAAACCATATAACCTACTGTTCATGTGTTTTTGATGCAGAAAAAAACACACTGGACTGCATGTGGTGTAAACTAGCCCTTAAAGTTGATCTATTGGAAAAAGTGACTATTACAGTCTCCCCTTGATGACCTGTTAATCATGCAGGTAACTCCATTACTTTTCCACTTCCTCCATAAGAGTAATTAATGCAAATCTTTGTGGTTCTGTAATAATATCTCTTTAAATGTTTTTTTTTTTTTTTTTTTATGGAGCTACTGTCAGAAGCTGATTTTTTACTTGATAACAGCCCCTTGCAATCGTATGCGTTGAAAGCATTGAAACTAGGCCAATTAGTGTCCTGCATATAATGATACTGACAGGGAACAAGCTGACAGGAAAAGCAAGAGATGGCTTCAACAGGCTGGAGTGGTGTCAGCTGCATATTCCCTAAAATGTATTTAAATCTTAAAAACAAACTTCTCTTATATAATCCTTTTGGTCTGCTAAATATACCATTAATTGTTTTGTTTTATCTGTTCGATAGGTGCAAAAATACCTGGTTATTTTGCTAGAAATCCTATTTGTTTAAAACTTCCTGTATTATTTGGCTGTGCACAGGGTGGAGTTATGGAGATAATGGGTGAACAGGAAGAAGAGAGGTCTGTTTTTCTTTTTTTTTTTTTTTTTTTTAAATCAGGAATAAAGTTTATTGAGCAATAAAAGGCAAATATAGCAAATACTACCAAGATACTGTACCTGCCAGTAGTGGAATTCAAGGTTACCTATAAGCTATACTAAGTATTTCTCTGTCGCTCATTGACAGACGCAGACTTCTTGATTGATATCAGTAGGGTTATACTGCCCCCTACAGGAGTAGGACACTAGGCAGAAAAAAAGTTCTGGCTACACCTATGGGCAGTCCCAGGGGGCATACCCTCTCACTTCCTGCTATAGGATGCCAGTTTTTTTCTGCCTAGTCAGGAGTAAGGACCTAAGTTCCTTGCTGGGATCTCTGGTCCTGGCAAGCTTTTTTAGATAATTTTGTTTTTTAGCTAGTTTTTTTCTCCGGATTGTTCCTGTGAGATCTACAAGCAATTATGCCAGATCTGGGGGTCGAGCTGGATGTTTAGATCCAGTGGTCACCCCAGACGGCCAACGAGTGCGTGCAGGCCCTAGCTCCGCACTGGGTCGGCCGCGACATAGTCCCACTGGACGGGGACTGGCCCCGCGAGTTAAACCTTTTGCCAGATCGCTTACGGCCGGTCTGAGCCCGAGTCGCAGCGTCCTTTTTTGCTAACAGCCCCCCCACCTCGGTGGAGAGGGGTTCTGTCAGGAGTTGGCGCCTGCCTGTTCCAGGATGGTGAGTAACATGTTCCCCCTCTCCCCCTGATGGGTTTTGGGGTGGATGCGGGCCCCTCCCTGGGATGGTCGGACCCTCACAATCCCGGGTTCCCCTCTGTCCTGTGATGCACCCAAGCCTGTCTGCCCCTGCCCTTGCCCCTGCCCCCCCTCACTGCTGGGGATGTTGGGATGTGACTCCAGGGGGCTGCATCTGGGTTACAGGCTGCAGATGGGGGCGGGGGGAGTGCGCCGCCGGTGACGGCCTAACGATCGTGCGGGGGGGGGGTTGCTACCTGTTTTATCAGGCCCATCTGCCAATCGATCCGTGGGTAGACACGGGGGGGGGCCCTATTTTCTTGTAGCCTTCATGTGCTCTGCATGGCGGCGGTCATCTTGGTACACCCAGCTCGTATTTCAGTGCATGAGTTTCACTGTATGGGAGATCCTGGAGGTGTGTATGTGGGTGGAGCCCCTCCCCAGACCCAGGCGCAATACTCTGCAGACATTCCTTTGGAAGAGGATCGCTGCTGACACGTGTGGCTGAGACACTCTGGGCCTTCTGGTGCATCTGACTGCGGGTTGGTGAGCCTTGGGGGTCTCTCTCTCTCTCTGCTGGGGGGTCTCTAGTGCATGCTGCCTGACCACTAGGGGGTGCTATAGCGCGGTGGGACGATTAAAAAAAAAACATTTTCTCAAAATTTGCTAACGGGCTGCCCTGGTGTAACATGGACCCTGCTGAACATGTGTCCCCACCTGACCCCCTCGAGGTGGCCGCAGGTTTCCCGGCTGGCTATAGATGCACTTTCAGTGGTCCTGGAATCGTTCGTGTCCTGGCTGGAGGTGGCCTTTAAATGGCGAGGTGCTAATAAACGCCCTCCGCCTACCCCTGCCTCATCTGATGCCTCAGAATCTAGGTCTGCATCAGTCGCTGTTGGCACTGGTCTCCCTGTCAGGTCTTCTGCCTCACGCCCTGTCTTCCCTGATAATGAGGATGTCCTTTCTGCCTTCGCTGCCTCGCAAGACTAGGCGCCGGTGGACGCACTGTTAGTGTCTGTGCGTGATACTGTTAAATTGGAGGACGCAGCTGCGACTGAGGCGCAGGCTACATTGTCGCTCATGAGCCTTTCAGAGCAGCAAAGGTTTTTCCTTTTCCTGCGTACTTGGCCAATATGCTCAAAAAAGATTAGGACCATCCAAAATGTTCCTCTGGGATTTGGACACTGCTCCCAGCCTGAGCGGATGCTAGGCGCTATCATTTTGCAGGGTCCCTCATTAACAAGTGGACTGTGCCACCTACGGTGGATCCGCCGGTCTGCAGACTGCATGGAGCTACTGTGATCCTGGTGGAGGTTCCCCCATCCTGTGAGGATCCGGTGGATCGGAGGGCGGAATCTGTGTCCTGCACTATGTCTCCCTGGCAGGGTCTGCTTTAAGACTGGCGTTTCTGGGTGCCCTGTTGTCGCACACATTGACTGAATGGGCTACACTACTACACCGTGACCTGGAGGGGAGACTACTCCTCCTTGCTGTTTCGTGGCTGCTGGACCAACTGGTGCAAGGGCTGCAGTAGTTTGTGCTCCTGCATTGGACACTGCTCCCATGCTGGGCCATTTGTCCTTTTGGGCAGTGGTCCTCCAGCACATATTGTGGCTGAAGTGTTGGTCTGCGGATCAGCTTTAGATGATAGCTTAACTGATCTTCCCCTCCGGGGAATCGCCTGTTATGGGCTACCTTGGCTGACTTTTCAAAGTCTCACTGGGGGTTAAAATACCTTTCTCCCATAGGCTACCAAGGTTGAGGACCCCCGTCACTGGCGAGGACCCTCCTTTTCAGCACATAGGGAGTTCTCTCGTCCCTCATGGTCAGTCGATAAGGCAAAGTCCTTCAAGGCTCCCTTGTGGGGTTGCAAGCGACCCTGGTCTGGAAAACAAGAATCAAATCTCTCCAGACCTGCGGACAAGGCCACTTCGGCCTGAAGGTGCACCCCCACCCACATCTGAGGTGGGGGGATGTCTTTGCCAGTTCCCGGACCCGTGGCTCTCCTTGATAAGAGACAGCATCCAATCCTGGACTTAATGAGCTGAATTTTTTCGTGCTGGTTCAAAATCCAAGATGGAATCCATCGCACGGTGGTGGCCTCCCTGCATCGGACTTTCTGCCCTCCGTGGCTATCAATGATGCCTGCCTTCACATCCCCTATTCGCAGGACACCAACCTTTTCTGCGCTTTGCAGTGGGAGTGGCCCATTATCTATTTGTGGCGTTACCCTTTGGTCTCGCTTCTGCTCCTCGGGTCTTCACATAGGTGTTTGGCTCTAGTTCTGGCGCTGTTGTGACAGTGGGGACTATCGGTCGTGAAGACTGGCCTATCTGGGCCTGACTTGGCCTCTACCTTAACCAGGGTGTTTCTTCCTTCGGACACACTCCACGAGCTCTGGACTGCGATCAGCTGTTGCTGTCCAGCAAATAGTCGTCCCTTCGGGCCTGGATGTGAGTTCTGGGACTGATGGTGTCGTCCTTCGAGGCGGTCCCTTTCGCTCATTCCGCACGAGAATCCTCCAGAAGGACAACCTTCTCAAATTGAACAATAATCACATTTCCCTGGACAATCCTATCCAGCTGAGCCTGGTGCCCAGGCAGTCACTGATATGGTGGCTCCAGTCCCTGTGTCAGGGAATCCCTGTGAGACATCTGGGGCGTGGCCGTGCACAGGCTATTCCCAGAAGAATGACTAATGGGCGTGTCGCCAGACGGGCTATTTAAAGGAAGTTCAATCCTGTTTCCTTTGCTGACTGATCTTCAGCTGTTTCCTGTGACCTGATGATACCTGTATGCTTCCCTGTTGCTGACCTGGCGTGTTCTGAACTTGGACTTGGATTCTGCTTCTGCTTCTCTGCTAAACCTGACCCGGCTCCGTCCCTGACTTTGGCTCTGCTTACGATTTGGTACCCTGCTGCACCGCCTGTTGATGACCCTGTCTTTCCTACTACTCTGACTCTGTCTCGAACCTTGTCTCTCAGAGCTACCAGAGTGCTTGCCTGGCTATCTGCTGCACCTGTTCCATACATCATTGCATATTCCAGTTTCCGGGATCCGGACAAGCAGCCTATCCTGATCCATCAACAACCACAGGCACTCGTGTCCCTCCTGGCCCTTGACACCCTCTGTCTCACCTTCAGTGGGGTCTGGGCAGGAGATATAAGAGAGGCCGACCTTGTCAACTCAGACTCCTCCCAGGTACGTGACACCCTGATGCTCCAGGGAAGTCACTCCTTTTCGATTTATTGGTCTATAGCTACCACGGATGTCAGTCTATCTGGGTGGGGAGGGGTTCTCGTGGATTTTCTGTTCAGGGAGTCTGGTCCCTGGAAGTATCCAGGTTGGCCTCTTACTGTGCTGGAACTGAGAGCGATCAGTCTTGCCTGTTTCGCTGGACCGAACATCTTCGGGATTGTCCAGTGCGCTTTCAATCGGACAATGCCATGGCCGTGGCTTATGTCAATTGCTGAGGGGATACCATAAGTGCCCCTCCGGCCTTGGAAGTGGCCGGAATCCTCTGATGGGCGGAAGGCTTGTTCCAGCTTTCTCCGCTGTTCCCTTTTCAGGAGTGGGAAATGGGCTGGCGGATTTCCTCAGTCGACGGATCTTGGATCTAGGAGAATGGTCTCTCCATCCGGAGGTGTTCCACCAGTTGTGCCCTATTTGGGGCACTCCAGATAGGGATCTGTTGGCGTCCCGGATTAACAGTAATGTACAGCGGGTTGTGGCCCGCTCCCGGGATTCTCGGGTAGACGCCACTGACGTGCTGGTGGCCCCGTGGGGTCTGTATGCTGTATGCCTTTCCTCCTCTCAGGTTACTACTGAGACTGCTTTGCGGGATAGAGGTGGAAGGGATTCCGGTCATTCTCCCAGACTGGCCTCGTTGGGCTTGGTACGCTGACCTGGTTGGGCTAGTCGTGGACGCTCCCTGGGGACTTCCTCTTAGGGAGGACCTACTGTCAGGGGCCAATCTTCCATCCTGTTTTACGGTCGATGGCTTTGATTGCTTGTCTGTTTATAGCCGGGTGCTGAAGAAAAGGGGATTGTCTGCTTCAGTCATTCCTACTCTGCTCACACTAAGGAAAGCGACTCCTAGAACGATCAATCATTCCACGTAGGAAGTCATATATTGCGTGGTGTGCGTCTGTTGGGGTTCCCCCAAGCTCTTGCTCGGTGGCTCGATTGTTTGATTTTTTCCACGGGGAGTTTATCAAAAGTTGGCCTCGAGTATATCGAGGGTCATGTCTCGGCCTTGGCAATATTCTTCCTAAGGCTATTGGCCACCTTTTTCCCTGGTGCATACTAAATCCAGTGGGTGCGACACCTGGTATCTCTGGTGCAACCTCCGTTACCACCTTGGGACTCTAATTGGTTGTCACGTACCTGGTCCTGAAGCCAAAATGCTGAGAGGGCTCTCCTTGCAGCTGAGTGCTCAGTGTCCCTTAAGGTGGTAACAGGAAGCACGAAGCCCAAAGTAGCAGGGATTGCCAGCTGTGCCCCAGATGAGGGTTGGTGGTAGGGAGATCTCTCTGCAGGTGAACACTAGAGTAGGTGAGCACTAGGACTCAGGAGTGCTGAGGATGTTGCAGACTGCACACGGCTGGAAGTAGTTTGTAATGGAAAGTGCAGCTGGCAGGATCAACAGGTCAGTACTGGAGGCAGGTACTGCAGGCTGGGTACAGCAGGTGTGCACCGAGGCGGATCACAGCAGACAAGGCACAGCCGAAGGCATAGTCGGGGACAGAAGCAGAGGTCAGTAAGCCAGTGGTCAGCAGATCAGATAGCAGAGTCGTGGTTAGGCAAGCCAGGGTCATACACAGGGCAGATGACAAGAGAAGATCCGTGAACAATCCGAGGTCAGAGCTGGGAGCGAGACAAGAGGAATCCAAGAGCAAGCCGGGTTGATAACAGGTGATCAGAATCGGCAGCAAAAACAGGAACAGGAAGCAGGAAACAGGAAGCTGAAGACCAGTCAGCAATGTTCATGTGCCACAGATATCCTTTTAAAGGCCAGAGGGTGCTGGGATTGGACGTATACTTTGTGCACCAGCACGCACACATCTTCGCCCTAGCGAACATGCGTTTGCAATACGTGTGTGCGTATTCATGCTGGCGCGGCCATGTTGAGAACTGGCTAATGTGCCAGGTCTATGAGTGATTATTCTCCGGCTAGTTCCCTTACATTGGTGCTGTCGGTTCATCAGAACCCTCCCTTTGCAAATTTTCAGGGGATTCCCCTGCTTACCTTGTCCCAGAAGGTGGCCTTTCTTTGTGGCTATTACTTCTGCGTGCAGGGTGTACTGGCGGTGTTGTCCTGTCATTCTTCCTATCTGATGGTTCATAGGGATACAGTGATACCTCGTCCGGAACCGTCCTTCCTTCCGAAGGTGGTTTCCGTTTTTCATTTCCATGAAGTTGTCTTGTTTGCCTCCTTGTGTCCTCAGCCTACACATCCGAAAAATTGCATGCATGCTTTGGTTGTGGTTCGGGCAATCTGGGTGTACCTGGCAACTATTGACTTTTTTCGCAAGTCAGATTCCTTTTTTGTGCTCACGGATGGCCCTGGGAAAGGGTTGCCTGCATCGGCTGCTACTGTTTCCAGATGGGTCAGGCGGACGGTGGTACATGATTATTCAATAAGGGTCAGGTTCCTCCTTTCCCTGTGAAAGCGCATTCTGCTCGGGCACTTAACTGTGATTGGCTGTGGCTTGAGGTGTAGGAACAGTGATCAACGGTCCTACATAGTAGAACCGTATGATCACGGTTTCTACACAGGGGAGAATGACAGGCGGCTTGTTTACATCAGTCGCCTGCCTTTCTCCCTCTGCACCGACGATCGCCGAGTGACCGGCGGACATCGGGTCCGCCGGTCACACGTGCTGAGGGGTCCGCTCCTCCGGGGGCTCGCGCTCGCTCCCTAGACCCTCGCAGGCTAGCGACGTAGTACTTTGCCTGTGAGGGGCTGACCGCCGCAGTAAATAGTCGTGCGGCGGTCGGCAAGCGGTTAAAGTCCCCCCTAGTATCAGACGCCCCTCCCAGCCAGAAGCTCCAGCACTCTATCTATGAAAGTGATCTGTTGGGAGTTGGGGGCGTACAACGTGGCAAAGGTATAAGTCTGACCCTCAATGGTACCTTTGAGAAACACAAAACGGCCCCGTGGATCGGAGTGATGCGCAAACATCAGGAAGGGGCAGGTTTTGTGAATTGCAATGGCTGTCCCCCGTGATTTAGGCATCATCGAGGTGCTCAAATACCACTGAGGGTACAGGTGGGTCGGCAATTTGGGGGTGGAAGAGGCCGTAAAGTGAGTCTCCTGCAAAAAGACTACCTGCGCCTTGAAACGCTTTAACTCCAACCATAATCGGCTACGTTTATTGGGGGAGCAAAGACCCCGGACATTGTAGGACACTACCTTAACTTCAGCCATGATGCCAGAAAGATATCCACCAGAAGTACAGCCACAGGAACAGGGAGCCAGGTACTTGCAGACCGGGGCCTAAAGGAGAAAAAAAGGGTGGGGGGCAGAGAGAAAATGACTACACCAAAAAAAAAACATGAAGTAAACATGGAGCCATAAAAAGTCATGAGAACATAACGCATTTTAACCTGGACGGATACTCCAGGCGATGGGGCCAGAGTGGGGCAGGAGGCCCACCCCTGGACCCATGTCCAGTGACATGGCTGACCCCGGCAGACCCCCCACAAGGGAGAGGCCGCCCAGGCCAGGCATGGCGCCCAAAATCGGGCATTCACCCATGGCCCAAAGGGAATAAGGGCACGGCCTACGTAGTCAGACATGAGGAGCAGGAGCCCGCACAGCCCCCGCATAACAATGCGATACAAACCAGGAACCCAAGGATGTGTAGTAAACCCCAAAAACCACACTGCTCGATTCAAGCAGCAACTACAGGGAAGCCCCAGGAGGGGGCCACCCCCAACAGGAGTCCGGGGCAAAGGTGAAGTCAGGCAGTCTGCAAGAAAGGAGGGGGCATAAAACCAGGCAAGGGAGTTCAGGCTGGACTGGCACGGGGCACAGGGTCAAAGGGGGCCCCGCCCGATTGGCGTTTGCGAACCTCGATAGCCTCTCTGGGCCCGGGCAGGAAGCCAGGGATCTGCCAACTGTGGGACAGCAACATTCAAGTCCTGGCGCCAGTCTACAAAATCCACCGGGCCCAAGTCCGGGCGGGACGGGAAGCTGGGGAGGTCATCTTTTGTCCGCAGCACCGCAGATTTGCCATCACGTTCAGCTTGCAAGATGGAGGGGAAACCCCAGCGATAAGTAGCTCCCGCGGCCCTCAGTGATTCTAAAAGGGGCTGGAGCGCCCGCCGTTGCATGAGAGTGCGTCTAGAGAGATCCTGATAAAAGAACAGGTGGGCTCCATCAAAGTCAAAAAAGGGGCGTATGCGCATACGCTGCATAATCTGTTCCTTAATGCCATAGCGGTGCAATTTGCAAATAATGTCCCTGGGATTGTCCACATCCTGGGATGGCGGCCGGAGCGCCCTGTGGGCCCTGTCAATCTCCATAGGGGCTGAAGTAGGTAAATCCAAGATCTCCCTAAAGATATCCTGCAGGGTGGGGACAATATCTCTGACAGCTGTAGCCTCAGGCATCCCCCTGATCCTTATATTAGAACGGCGACTGCGGTTCTCATAATCATCCATCTGGCAAAGGAGGGCCTCAATACGCTGGTCCTGTGCTTTAAACCTTTCTTGGAACTGTGTCAGTACAGGGAGGGAATCATCAACCCTCTGCTCCAGGGACTCCAGCCGGGTGCCCAAGTTGGTAGTGTCAGTTTTCAGTTGCTCAATGTCCTGCTTAAAGGTCGTCTCCACTCTACAGATAAAGCGGTCCAAGTCAGCCTTAGTGGGGAGGGCCCAGATATGCTGCCGCAGGTCTCTGTACCCAAGCAAGTCAGAGGCATCGGAGCCTTGGTCTAGGGAGGCGTTGGATCCTGGGGAAGGTGGGGGTGCAGTGTCACCAGCCTGTGCGACGGAATCGGGGAAGCTCCAGGCTGTGTAGAGTCGGCGGCCGCAGCAGCATCCCGCGAGTCACGGCCGGGCGCCATCTTGGAGGAGTCAGCACGCAGGCCCCGATCTTCAGTGAAGAAACAGCTAATGGAAGCTCTGGATGACCTGGTGGAGCCCCGAGGCTGTGACTGGGCTCTCTTGCGTTGTGACATAGGGTTGGGATGTAGCGGGAGCAGATGGTTCGACCGGTATCAGGCTATGAAAGCGGCGGGAGCTGAAGAGCCGTGCGTCCTCACTCGATCATGTCCAAGCCAAACCCCCCAGTACTATATTTTTTATTAAAAAAAAGTAGTGAATTTATAAAGTACTTCACTATATGAGGTCTTCTTGTACATGACCTGGGAATTGCATATACAATTGATGGATGGGAACCATACATGAGCCTGTATCAATTTACTGAAAACATTGCATCAATGGGAGAGATGATCCAGGAATAACCTTTGATGAGACCGGTAAGCAGGATTTGCCTGGCTGAGGGAAAACCTTGTTAACAATACGCTGGTTACCCCTGCAGGGGTGCCGAGCCCTGGTGAGTGCGGAATATATTGAAAGGGGAGCACTGGTTTCCTCACCCGACACTCAGTACCTGGATCACCTTGAGAATCACCCATCAACGTTATTTGAAGCTTTTATTCACAATAAAATCACTTTATGGACTTTTTACCTCATACTTTTATAAATTTACAGCCACAGTCTCCACCTTATTGGTTTGTTTATACTGTCACATTTTTTGAGAGATTGCACCCAACCACTTTTAGCCTTTATCATATTTATTTACTATCACCAACGGAACATTTGGATCCACTTAACACTGAGTCACCTTGTACCTATTATCGTTTACTCAACATACTTTTGTATCCCATTTATTTATTTACTGGTTTGGATATTATTGTACTCAAATCGGTCACCTGTTGCCCACTAAGCACTTTATATTTATATAATTATCTAATATTTTCTTTGCGTCATATTATCACAACACCATCACTTTATGCATTTTTTATACTGCTGATGATTTGTGCTATGCCTTAATTTTAATATATTTATTGTGGTGTTAAATACCCTATTAATATTATTGTAATATAATCAGACCCCTATACTTTTAGGCAGTGCCACCCACCTCACTATCCTCACACTAAAATAAGTATTTGATCCCCAAGCAAAACACGACTTAGCACTTGGTGGAAAAACCCTTGTTGGCAAGCACAGAGGTAAGACGTTTCTTGTAGTTGGTGACCAGGTTTGCACACATCTCAGGAGGGATTTTGGTTCACTCTTCTTTACAGATCTTCTCTAAATCCTTAAGGTTTCTTGGCTGTCGCTTGGCAACTCGAAGTTTCAGCTTCTTCCATACATTTTCTAAAGGCCACTCCGATGACCCTAATGTGCTTCTTCTTGAGCCACTCCTTTGTTGCCTTAGCGGTATGTTTTTGGTCATTGCATTGTCATGGTCATTGTCATGCTGAAAGACTCACCCATCTTCAGGTGTTCTGGTTGAGGGAAGAAGGTTCTTCTTCCACTATTTTATAATATATGGCCCCAAAGCATAATGTTTCCATCTGCTTGCTTGACTGTAGGGATGGTATTTTTAAGGCCATAGTCAGCATTTTCCTCCTCCAAACATGGAGAGCCCCCCTCCTCAAGAAGACACATCTGTAGTGGCAGTTTTTTGTATATTAACATGTAACTCCATCCTCCTTTTTAAAACCCACTTTAAAAAAAAATTTCATGTTGAGTATTTTTTTGCTCCATTGTATGCTTTTACCAGGAATCTGATTATATATTATATCTGACTTAATTTATCAGCTTCCTCCTCAAATTATTCTAAAGAACAGTTTCTATGGGCCCTTCATTAGAGGCCCACCATAAATCATTAGAGGCTATTGATTTTCTCAACTTTGCTTTCACTTGCCCTTTCCAGGTGACAGCTACAGTCAAATACAAAAAAAATCCACCTGCTTTTTCCTCACCATTAAAGTTGATTTCAGATTGCTCTAATTTCCCTTCAGTATGCCAGTAAGATTTAATAACTCCCCCTTGTTGTCTGGCAAAAAAAGTAGTATGTCATTAATGTATCGATACCAGACCAACACCAATGCTGAAGCAAACAGCAGTGTCCAGTGATCTTTGGGATGAAATGTGCAATAAAGTGAAACAGGGCTGCGGTGACAGATGTGGGACCCAACAGAGGCAGTGACTTCACTGCCATCCTTTTAGCTCTGATAGACTTTGTCTGTTCCCCAGACTGCAGAGCAAAAGGTTTCTTTTAGGGTTGCACCAATACCGTTTTTTTTATCGGTGAGTACAGGTACAGATACTTTCAGTCAAGAACTTGCTGATACGGAGTATTCTCGTCCGAATTCAAAGTATTGATACACGCTCAAATGCTTGGTATCGGCATTGGGGCATCCCTAGTTTCTTTAATTTTATTTTTCTGCACATTTAAAAAAAATGTTCTTGATCTAGTACAACAATGTAGCCCACCTCATTATATTGTTGTAAATCTATTAGTACTTACCTCTCTCCTCTAGTTAAATTGTCAAGTCTCTATTTTATCAAAATCAATCCTGGTCAGATCTAGTACCACTGAATGTACAAATAGTATCCTATTATGTATATTCATAGATGGAAACATTTTTGACTTCTTCCTATATTTTAAATTTGTTTCAATACATCTTGCCTTACTAGTAGACTTTACAGTATTATTGTGCTTTATTTTCCAGCTCATTTGATTCTAGCCACTGATCCATATCATTTAAATCCTCTATGCTACTATATTTTTCTTTTTGTTTTAAATACTCTATAGAGCTGTTTTTCAGGATTTTGCTTTCTTTTTAATATTTATATCTGGATATACTGTATAATGTGTGTATATATTTTAGGATATTTTATGTAATCGGTATACAGTTTGAGTTGAAACATGGCAGATTTAAGATACTATTATGCATAGAGTTGGTCTAGAGCAGGGGTCCTCAAACTATGGCCCGCGGGCCGCATCCGGCTCCCCAGGGTCCTGAATCAGGCCAGCCGGCAATCGCAGAACCCAGGAGCGGACTGGGCTGATGTCAGGTCATCTGACCTAAAGCAGAGCATTTCGAGCAGAGGAGGATTTAACTTCCTCCTCCTCCCTCGCTCCGCCCTGAGTGGTTTAGCTCCACCCATCTCCTCCATCATCTCAGTCGGCATTGGTTAGAGGGGAAAGAACTGCCAGGACTCGAGAGCTGTTGTCTGGTCTGAAGTGAGACTGACTGAGCGCTAGGGATGGATCATGTATGTCATGGGGAGCCAGGCACTGCAGAGAGACGCATACAAAGAGGGGTTCATGCTCTTTAACTAGTCCTAACTAGTTAAGGACTACAGGCCCCAGCATGAACCCATGAGATCCAAGGGGTTCATGCTGGGACTAGTAGTTCCTTTAATTTTTTTGGGGGGGGGGATGTCACATCCTTAGATCTCAGGGGTTCATGCTGGGACTATTAGTCCATCACTTTTGGGAGTTATGAACTTCCTAAAAGTGAAGAACTGCAAGCTCCAGCATGAACCCCTCAGAGCTGAGGACGTAACACCCTCTTCTAACTAGTAAAGGACTACAAGTCCCAACATGAACCCCTGAGATCTAAGAATGTGACCCCTTAGATCTCATGGGTCCATGCTGGGACTTGTAGTTAATCATTCACTAGTTGAAGGGGTCAGGTCTTCAGCTCTGAGGGGTTCATACAGGGACTTGTCTGCACTGCTTGCACTTCAGTTCCTTAGGCCAGTGTTTCTCAACTCCGGTCCTCAGGGCACACTAACAGGCCAGATTTTAAGTATTACCTTGGGAAAATGCAGACTAGAATACTGCAATCACTAATCATCAAATGATATCACCTGTGATGTATTTCAGTCTTCTTGCAAACCTGGCCTGTTAGTGTGCCCTGAGGACTGGAGTTGAGAAACAGTGCCTTAGGCCATGGTGGTACAAGTCCCCCAGGGGAAATTAATTGCTTACCAGAGCAGGAAGGTATTTAATGTGCTTATCTGGTGTAAATAACAGAGCGAGCAGGTATTTAATGTGCATATATGTGCATCTGTACACATGTGCATAGGAATTTATTCATATTTTTTTGAACTATAGTCTGGTCCCCAACAGTGTCTGAGGGACAGTGAACTGGCCCCCTGTTTAAAAAGTTTGAGGACCCCCTGTCTAGAGGTTTTCCCTAAGAGTGCAGGGGGGGCCTGATGATTGGGAAGCGTGAGGTTATCGTGGGTGTGACCAGAGGCCCCTGATAGATGCCTCCAGGCATAATTTCAGTGCATGGAATTAAGATGCACACATTTCCCTCTTCTGAAGCAGCTGCCCTGGTTCCAGTGAAACCGGTCAAGTACTGGGATGGTTCTTTTTATGATAGGGAACATATTTGTACTGCTTGGCACAGTGCTTTTTGTATAATATAGTTATACAGTACATGAATATTATGTTTTTTTTTAGAAATATTTGAACTATTTGTTTTGGCTCACAAACGTTAATATGCACAGTTTCTAGTGATAGGCAACATATTGCATATCTTATTGGATAAGCATTGAACGGCTGGGGATGCTTATGAGATATGCTGTTTGTGGAACACTTTTGAAAAAGTCACAATTACAACCAATACAGAAATGTGTCTGGTGGAATTGTTTGATGCTTTTAACCTTTTTGTGGTGGAATAATTTATGCTAGGAGCTTCTACTCTCTATTTTTTTGGATGGGATATGCGGGATAAGCCTCTGTGTACTGGGTATTAAAATATAAGCATTGTTTGATCATCTTTAAACAAAGGGCCAGACAAATCTCGTGAGTTATTTGATTTACATGATGCTACTTGGGTAGTGGAGCACTGGCCCTTTGTCACTCTGAAGCATTGATTTTGCACACTATTAAACAAAAAGGAGGATATGTGTAATGGTCACTGGCCGATTATATGGACCTATAATGTGATGCAATGAACTTTACTCCTTACTTACCTCAACTATCCCTTATACTGTAGGTGTAGGTAAAGTCCTAGGTCTAAACATAGTTAGTCCTTCTATATTGACAATATGCTCATAATATACATATAACTAATAAAACTACAGTAGATTCGAAAGGTGTTGACAAAAGTCATACAACAATTATATATAAAATTATTTCTCCATCATTCATTGACGGAAGCAGTTCTCTCTGATTCATATCAGTAGGATAATACTGCCCCCTACAGGAGTAGGACACTAGGCAGAATAAAGTTCTGGCTACACCTATGGGCAGTCCCGGAGGGTACACCCTCTCTCTTCCTGCATAGGATGCCAGTTTTTAATCTGCCTAGTCAGGAGTAAGGACCTAGTTCCTTGCTGGGATCTTTGGTCCTGGCATTGAAGTAATTTTTTTATGTAGATTTTTTTTTTTAGCTAGTCGTTTTTCCTGTGAGATCTTCTAGCAATTATCGAGCGTGTGCAGGCCTTAGCTCCATGCTGGGTCGGCCGCGACATGGTCCCGCTGGACGGGGACTGGCCCCGCAAGTTAAAAGTCTCGCCAGGACGCACACGACAGGTTCTAGGCTGATGTCGCAGCTTTCCTATTTGGCCGCCAGCCCCTCTACTCCGGTGGCGTGGGGTCCT
The DNA here is from genome assembly GCF_965119305.1 of Pelophylax lessonae. NCBI lineage: Eukaryota > Metazoa > Chordata > Amphibia > Anura > Ranidae > Pelophylax > Pelophylax lessonae. The sequence goes on along the minus strand of NC_138770.1, from coordinate 472,450,587 downwards.
GTCATGAGATGGCACCCGCCTATGTTCCCGGTATGTTGAGTAAACGTCCCCCCCTTACCTGGCGGATTTTGGGGTGGACGCTGACCCTCTCTCTGTGATGGTCGACCCTCACACTCCAGGGTTCCCTCTGTCCTGTTGTGACCCCCCCCTCCTCTCCACACCCCCCCTCCCACGTGGGGGACTGTTTGGGCCTACCTGAGGCAGGGGCCTAGTGTGCAGGCTGCATGGGGGGCCGGGGAGTGCGCTGTCTGCGGCGCTCAGCCGATCCTGCAGGGGGGGGCCCCTGTGGGCCCCAATTACCGCGATTAGCGGGGCCCCCATTTTGTTGTGGCCTCTGTCTGCTTCTATGGGAGCGGCCATCTTGGTACACCCGTTTTCTGCCATTTTGCTGTAGATTTTTTGCTGTGGAGACAGTGTGTTATGAGGGTGGTCTCTCCCTCTCTGTGGGGGTCTTTTAGCGTGCACCTGACCTCTGCGGGGCGCTGTAGCGCTATGGGGCTGCTTAAAAAAAAAAGTAATTTTTTTTTAAAGTTGCTGGCGGGTTCCTCAGGTTCAGTATGGACCCTGCAGGCCATCTGTTCCCACCTGACCCCCTCACGGAGGCCACAGGGCCTCCTGGATCTCCACTGTCCGTCTATGCCTTTTTCGGCAGTTTGAGAAGCATTTGGGCCCGGGTGAAGGTGGTAGGTGCACTGAGACGTTTCTCCGCCTACCCCTGCCTCATCTGATGTCTCAGAGTCTGAGTCTGGCTCAGCCGCTGCAGACGTGGGGCCTCCCTGCCGGGTCTGTTACCTCTCACCCTGTCTCCTCGGATGATGATGACATTTCTACCTCCCCTGCCACGTGCCAGTGAAGGAATCCCCGTCCTGTAAGGACTTGGGGGATAGGATGGCGCGGGCTGTGGCCTGCGATCTGTACTCCCTGGCGTAGTCTGAACTGGGAACAGTGTTTATGTTTTCCCTTGCCACTCTGCCTTATGGGCGGAGTTCCACCGCCATGACTTGGTGTGGGGCATGTCCCTCTTGCCCTGGGGGAGCTGTTGGACCAGCTGGCACAGGAGCTGCAATTTGTTTGTGATGCCGCACTGGTCAGGGCTCCCTTGTATGGGTCACCTTGTTTTCGGCGGTGGTTATCCAGCGTCTACTTGACCGTAGTGTTGGTCTTTGGATCAAACTTCTATGACGGTCTTAATGGATCTCCCTGTTCAGGGGGATTGACTGTTGGCGCTGCCCGGGATGACATTATATAAGGGCCTCACGGGGGGGGAAGAGTGTTTTCCTCCACAGGCTAACAAGGGTAAGGGTCTTCATCGCAGTCAGTGTTCTTCCCTTTCGGCTCGCAAACAGTTTCTTTATCCCTCGAGGATGGTCGTTGTGGCGAAGTCCTTCCAGACTTCCGCGTGTGGTTCCAAACGACCTGGTCTGGAGAACATGAGATCATTTTTTCCAGACCTTCGGACTAGGCCTACTCGGCCTGAAGGTGCTTCCTCATCCATCTAGGGGGTTGGGGGGGGGGGGTCCTTGCCGGTCGAGGACTTGCGGCTGGCCCGGATCCCAGGCTGCGGGATTCAGGAGGTCATGCGATCCGTTTATTTCCAGTAAGTTTTTTTCCCTTCCAATGTACGGCTGTCCCCGGATCGCTTACTGGCGCTCTGTGGGGCAGTTCAGCCTCTGGTTCAACAAGCTGGACAAACTGGTCCTTTGATGGTTCCGTGCAAATCAAAAATTCAAGTTGGTATCGGTTTACACAGCGGTGGCTTCCCTGCATCAGGGGGATTACTGGCCTCTATAGACATCAAGCTGCCTACCTTCACATCCTGTTATGTTCGGGACACCTACAGGTTCTCTGTTTTTTGCCCTGGGGAAGGATCTCTATCGGTTTGTGGTGTTGCCCTTGGGTCTCGCTTAAGCTACTAGGGTCTTCACAAAGGTGTGACTCCGGTCCTGGCGCTGTTGCGGCAGCAGGGCGTATCGGTCTGGGGTTCGTGGCCGATCTGCTTCTCAGGTGGAGTCTCCTACTGTGCTGACAAATGGATTTGGAAGTCACCACGAGAACTCTGGAGGAGTTCAGGTGGGTTCGGAATGTTCAGAAGTCATCCATGGACTCGCCCTCAGTCAGGGTGTTCTCTCCCTCAGAGGAAAAGACTCTTGGAACTTTAGACTTCGGTTCATGTCCCGCATATGGTCGTCCCTTCGGACCTGTGTGCGAGTTCTGGGACGGATGGTGCCATCTTTCAAGAAGGTCCCTTTCGCTCAATCCCTCTTGGGGATCCCCCAGAAGGTGATCCTTCTCGAATGGGACTAGAATCCAAACTCTCTGGACTACGGATCCGGCTGAGCTGGCTGACCAGGGAGTCTTGAGCTGGTATCCTCCCTCTCCTTTTTCCTGAACACTTATCATCGTGGATGCAAGCCTGTCTGGGTGGAAAGGAGTCCTTGGCAGGTTCTCTGCTTTAAGAGTATGGTCCCTGGAGGATCCAGGTTACTGATCAATGTCCTGGGGCTGAGAGCGATCCGGCATTGCCTGGTTCACTGGATCGGGCAGCTGGCCGATGCACGTTCAATCGACTACGCCATAACCGTGGCTTATGTCATTCACTAAGGGGGCACCAAGGGTGTCCTTGCGGCCTTGGATGTGTCAATTCTTCGTTGGACAGTGCGCCTTGTTCCAGCTCTCCCGCTGTTCCCTTTTCAGGTGCGCAAACCTTGGCGGGCGGATTGCCTCAGTCGACAGGCCTTGAATGCAGGGGAATGGTCCCTTCATCTGGAGGCGTTTCTGCAGTTGTGCCTTCGTTGGGGGCGCTCCAGACGTGAACCTATTGGCGTCGCATCTACAGGATAGTGCTGCGGTTTGTGGCCCACTCCCGGGACCTTCTGGCGGGAGCAATGGTGGCACCATGGGTTCTGTCATGGGCAAGAACATTCGCTAGCTTCAACTTGAACAATGCAGTGGAGTTTAGCATGGTCATCTGCGCACAGCTGCCGCAGGCATGGTCGTGTGTGCGTGCTCACGGATGGGCCAAGGTCAGTCTCAGCTGCGGTCTGCTTTTCCTCCTCCCAAGTTGCTGCCAAGAATTTTTCGCAGGATTGAGGCGGATGGGATTCCGGTCTTTCGCGTGGCTCTGGACGGGCCTCGCCGAGCTTGGTACGCCGGCCTGGTCAGGCTGGTCGTAGACGCTCCTTGGAGAATTCCTCTCGGGGAGGAGTTATTGTCTCCAGGGCGCATCTTCCGTCCGACTTTGCGGTCACTGACTTTGCCGGACTTGGCTGTTGAATGCCAGGTGCTGAAGTATGGGGGTTTGGCTGCTTCAGTGATTTTTGCCCTGCTTGAAGCATGGGAAGCGACTTCTAGGGTGATTTTTGTTCATCATACGAGACAGTCATATATTGCGTGGGCTCCCCCTCGCTCTTGGTGGCCCGGATCTTGGCTTCCTTCAATGGGGAGTCGATCACAAGTTGGCCTTGAGTACTGTCAAGGGTCAAGTTGGCCTTGAGTACTGTCAAGGGCCGTTGGCCGCTTGTGCCCTGGTGCGTGACTTCTTCCAGGGGGTGCAACACTTGGTGCTTCCGGTGGGACCTCCGTCACCCACTGGGGACCTTGATTTGGTGCAGTCAGTTCTTTTAGATCCTCTGTTTGCGAGTATTCAAGGGTATTACTTGCCTACCTTATTACAGAAGGTGGCCTTCTTGGTTGCTGTCATTCTGCATGCAGGTTTTGGCACTGGCGACATTGTCCGGTTGTTCTCCCTATATGTTGATCATGGGGCCAAGTGGTACTTCGTCCGGATCCGTCCTTCCCTCTGAAGGTGGTTTCTGGTGTTCACTTGCCCTCTGAAGGTGGTTTCTGGTGTTCGCTTGCACGGGGACATTGTATTCCTATCTTGTGTCCTGAGCCCTCACATCCTAAGGAATGTGCATTGCTTACTCTGTTTAGAGTGTCGGCACTCCAGGTGTGCTTTGTGACTACTGAGTCTTTTCGTGAGTCAGGCTCGCTCTCTGTACATACGGATGGCCCGTGAACAGGACTGCATGCGTCTGCTGCGTCTATTCCCGGATGGATCGGACAGATGGTGGTGCAGGTTTATTCAATTAGGGGTCAGGTCCTACCTTTCCCTGTTTCGGCGCATTCTACTCGGGCGCCTAGTGCTTCCTGGGCTTTTCGCCTTGTGGGCATCTGTGCTTCAGGTTGCAAGTCGGCTACCTGGTAGTCTTTTCACACAGTTACCCCGTTTTATAAGGTGGATGTGCTGGCATCTGCAGATGCCGCTTTTCAGCCGCAAGGTTTTTTTGCTGGCTGCTGTTTGGAGGGCTTTTGGCCTTCCTTGAGGGTGCTTACTGTAGTTTTCAGGTGGGCCTCATCTTTTGTGCTGATGAGTCCTATGTTGCCTGGTCAGCTATGTTTGGCCTTGGGGACTTGTTCTTTTCTGCTGTTCCCATCCCTCATTTTTTTGGCACTGCTTTGGGACATCCCTACTGATATGAATCAGAGTGAACTGCGTCCGTCAATGAACAATGATTTTTGACTTACCGTAAAATTCTTTTCTCAAGTTCATTGACAGGCGCAGTACCCGCCCCTCTATTTTGAGTTGGGTTGGTGTTACTTTTCTGACACCGCTTTGATACAAAACTGGCATCCTATGCAGGAAGAGAGAGGGTGTACCCTCCGGGACTGCCCAGAACTTTTTTCTGCCTAGTGTCCTACTCCTGTAGGGGGCTGTATTACCCTACTGATATGAATCAGAGAGAACTGCGTTCGTCAATGAACTTAAGAGAAAAGGATTTTACGGTAAGTCAAAAATCCAGTTATTGTGAAAATATTATTTTGTTAAAAAAAATATATGAATATAACCTAAACATACATATAAAATACAGAAAAAAAAGACAGTTTGATAGAATAGTCATATAGCATGCATATGGGACACCATTACTCCATTACACCATTACAATTTTAAATATGTTTTTGTTTTATTAAAGTGATATATTTTTTATTGTCTTTTGAACAGCTACAGAAATTTATGAAGACCGTATTAAACTGGATCAGAATATGAATACAAATGAAAAAGACTTTATTATGAGTAATATCAAGAATGACCTGGCAACAAGAGCAGAAGGAAAGAGAAGTCAAGGAACAGAAGATATTAGTGTAGACAAAATTGACTGCAAAGAAAAACAAGAAGAGTCTTCAGATGAGACAGACTATGAATTGGAGACTCCTAGGAGGAAGAAATTTGTAAATAACTTTGACAAAATAGCCAAATCTCATATTAAATCTGGTAAAAGGAAATTTATTTCATGTGGCAAAGGTTTAAATGCAAGCATAAATGATAAAAGTATCTGCTGCAAAGAGATAACCGATAGGTTTGATGCTGACATTATTATGTCCTCTGATGAAGAGGAACAACCAAAGCCAAAAGTTCCATTGCTACAAAAGTGTAATGGTGTGGATGACAAAAAACAAAAATTGCAAACAGCAAGGTTATATACAAGTTTACAGGATGTGTCAGATAAAAAAGCCAAAACAAATTCTCCAGAAGAAAGGCTGAGAGCCAAAGACCCCAAAGATGTTTGGTCAAGTATCCAGGGACAATGGCCTAAAAAGACTTTGAAGGAACTTTTTTCTGATTCAGATACAGAGGGAGCTTCATCTCCACATCACAAGGATTTAGAAGATGCTCCTAATGATTCAACTTTTCAGTCAGTTAGTAATGAAACCAGAGATTTGTCTGTGGAATTTCTAAAACCTATGACTCACACCTCTGAACTGAAACCAGCTGATGAGAAAATGGTTGAATTAGGTAAAAATAAAGTGGACTTACCCAGCAGTGGAAGTAATTCTGTACTGAATACACCTCCTACAACACCAGAATCTACCTCTTCCAGGGAATATAGAAGACCACAGTTAACATTTCAAATATTCGAACATGCAGAAGCAAATCAGGAAGAAGTAGAAAGCCAGAAAAGTGAAAGTAACAGTACAACTGAGTTGGATAGCGTTACCTGTGAACTACAAGGTCTCCAGTTTGAAGGAAACCTTTCTCTAACAGGATTTGAAGTTGGTATCAACTCCAGTAGTAGTAATCACCTAGAAAGAGAGAGCAAGGAAAAAGGTAAACTGCATAGGTTTTGTTAATACAGACTAACTGTATTTTAATGTTTGTAATTGATAATAATACTGTCAGGCAGAGCAATGCCACTTACAAAACAACTTGTGGGTATAGATGTTAGACGTGTGAGTGTAGCTGCTCGGTCCCGCCCACCCCCGACACCGCCGCTGAGTTTTGACAGCTGGCTTTTTCCCTGCAAGCAGTTACATTACCTGTCAGTTTTACACACTAAGGGGCTCTTGCAAGCCTCACCATCTGCTGCATGTGAAACTTCACCTCTCCTCTGTGCACCTTGCTCTGTCCTCCCCTCCACCTGGCTTCTTCCTCCCATCCACCTGCCTCCATCCTCCCCTCCACCTAGCTGCAACACCTCCTCTCCTCTGTGCACCTTGCTCTGTCCTACCCTCCACCTGGCTTCCTCCTCCCATACACCTGGCTCCATCCTTCCCTCTACCTAGCTGCAACACCTCCTCTCCTCTATTCACCTGGCTCTGTCCTTCCCTCCACTTGGCTTCCTCCTCCCATCCACCTGGCTCTATCCTCCCCTCTACCAACTGCAACACCACCTCTCCTCTGTGCACCTTGCTCTGTCCTACCCTCCACTTGGTTGTATGGCCTCACTCCTCTGTGCACCTGGCTCTGTCCTCCCCTCCACCTGGCTCCATCCTCCCCTCCACCTGGCTGCAACACCTCTCCTCTGTGCACCTTGCTCCATCCTCCCTTCAACCTGACTATTATATGTTCCCACACCACAAAAAGAAAAAAAAGTGCAGTGCTAACTCACTAATCAATAACTTAATACCCTCTAATGTATGGTAATCTCAATAAACTTCAATATTACCACAATACCGGTCTTTGTGATATACAGTATACCTTCACTTATAATACACATCAAACTGAAAGTAAAACATAAAAAATTAAACTTAGCAGGGATGGTAGAGATCCCTCCTATAGATATTTGCCATACAGATTAACTTCAAGTGAAATAATTCCTTTAATATGTGATTACACATGTATTACACATCAAAAAAAGAATAGGACTTAACTTTTTTTAAAACTTAGCAGGGGTGTTGGAAACCCCTCTACAGATATTTTCAATACACATTAACTTCATGTACAATAATTCGCATTAAAAAGTAAATAAAACATAAAATTAGGTGTTACAATCTAAAAAAAAAAAAAAAAATCCAAAGTGCAATAATGGTGAGAGCCTCCTAACAAAAATTTTTTTGCCATTAAAGTTAATTTGTATTGCAATAATCTGGTGGGGGATTTCCACCACCCCTGCTAAGTTTTAAGATATTTTTATGTCTTATTCTCCTTTTGATGTGTATTACTTGTGAAATTACATATCACTGAAATTATTGCACTTGTTTCCGATTTTAGGTGCTGAAAGCGGTACAATTATTTTGCATGTAATTTTTAAGGACGAGCAGCCCAAACCAACTATTTATACATATGATTTTTTTTTTTACTGTGCGTTCTTCTTTATAACATCTCGGGTATGATAAAGTTTGAAACACAAAATTATAATATAATAAATAACTATAAATAAGTTAAAGTGTGTGTATGTATATATATATATATATATATATATATATATATATATATACACACACATACATACATATACACATACACATATATAAAGTATATCTTACATTGAAACTGCAGGCAAGGGCACTGGGGGGCAAACTAATGTCAATTTATTTTATTTCGTAATGTAATCCAATAGGATTACAATATATCAGTGTGTTTTACTTTTCAAATTTGCTGTCGGTTCCACCCCCCTGCGACGGGATGCTCGCAGGGAATGGAAGCCGGGGCACACAGCATCAGGCGGAAGATCTGGCCGCCGTATGCTGCAGGAATACATCGCGGGATCCCGGGAACAAGGTAAGTAACCTCATTCAGGATCCAGCGATGCTCCCTGGCGGTACCCCGAGTGTGGCTCGGGGTTACCGCTAATGGCACTGAAATTCTAATATTGAGGTTTGCTGCGATTACCATACATTAGAGGGTTGTACTATTATTAACCACTTGCTGACCATCCGCCGCAGTTTTTGTGGCCTTACGCCGATCGCACGCATGGTGCTGGGGGTGAGTGCGCGCCACCCCTACTAGGCAGCGGGGAGGCCGATCCATGGGACCGGCAGCCGCGATTGCCGCTGGGCACCCATGATCGCTCCCCGCTGAGAGAGGAGGACGGTCAGCTGTTGTAAACACAGCTGACCGTTCTTCTCTCTGAAATGATCACAGAACGCCTGTGATCCTTCTATATATGATCACAGATCTCTGTGGTAATTTCACAAGCCCATCCCCCATAGAGTTAGTAAACACTCCCCTAGCCTCACACTTAACCCTTTGATCACTCCTAGGTTAACCCCTTCCCTGCCAATGTCATTATTACAGTAACAGTGCATATTTTTAGCATTGATTACTCCCAAAAATGTCAGTTAGGGGTCCGATATGTCGGCTGCAATGTCGCAGTCCCTCTAAAAATTAGCAGAAGGTCTCACGACCGCAATGTAACACAGTGCTGAATTGCAACAAATGGCCTGGTCATTAGGGGGAAAATCCTTACAGTCCAGAACTGGTTAAGTTATTGATTAATCACTTCAGCCCTGGAAGGTTTACCCCCTTTCATGACCAGGTCGTTTATGATACTGCTTAATTTTAACTGGCAATTACATGGATGTGCGGCGCTGTACCCAAATAAAAATTATGTAATTTATTAATTACAGTTAAGTTATTGATTAGTAAGGTAGCCTTGAACTTTTTTGTTTTTTTCACATGCCGATTTTTACTTGTGCCACATGCCGATGTTTATTAATGCCACATGCCGATCTTTAGTATAATAGGCAATTATAACGCTACTACTCACAACAAACTACTGAAAGTTAAAATAAAACTGTGCCAGTAAAAGGCTTGTTCCCACACCACAATAAGCATAAAAACTGTGACTGGACACAGCGGGAGCCAATCAGCGGGTCCAGGAGACACGATGTCCGTTGGGACCCGCCAATCGTTCACAGGAGAGACAGAACAGCGATCTGCCTATGTAAATAAGGCAGACCGCCGTTCAGTCAGAGGAAGATGGAGATCATGTGCCAAGCAAAAACACGGATCTCTGCCTTCCCCTAATTAAGCCCCCCCCTCCACACACACAGTTAGATAGCACTCCCTAGGAGTCTTCTTAACCCTCTTATCGCCCCTGATGTTAACCCCTTTCCTGCCAGTGTCATCAGTACAGTGACAGTGCAATTATTTTCTAGCACTTATCGCTGTATTAGTGTCACTTAGGTGTCCAATTTGTCCGCCACAATGCTGCAGTCCTGCTAAAAATTGTTGATCACCGCCATTACTAGTAAAAATAAAAATTCCTCAAAAATATACCATAGTTTGTAGACGCTATAACGCAAACCAATTAGTATACACTTATTGTGATTTTCTTTACCAAAAATATGTAGTAGAATACGTATTGGCCTAAATTGTTGAATATAGTAGATTTTTTACATTTTTTTATTGGGTATGTATTATAGCATAAAGTAAAAAATATTGTTTTTTTTTTTTTTTTTCAAAATGGTCGGTCTTTTTTTGTTTATAACACAAAAAAAAAAAAAAACGGCAGAGGTAATCAAATACCACCAAAAAAAAAAAGAAAGCTTTATTTGTACGAAAAAAATTCCATACATTTTATTTGGGTACAGCGTCGCAGGTCCGCGCAATTGTCAGTTAAATTAGCGCAGTGCGGTTTTACAAAAAATGGCCTAGTCATGAAGGGGGGGGGGTAAACCTTCCGGGCTGAATGAATGAATAGCCTCTGAACTCTCCCGGGTCGCACTTACCTGTAAGAAGAAATACTTACCTTGAAAAGTTCTTCTCCAGCGTTGCCATCTCAGGTGTGGGCATCTGAAGCCACAGCGTCCCTCTTCGTGTCTTCTTCCGTGAAGTCGGAGTCCCACAATGCACTGCGCCGGCCCCGCTCGTCACTTCTGGTGCAGGCGCGGCATCCCTGCACAGCTTCTGGGCATGCCCAGAAGCCGTTTAGCAGGGAATGCCGCGCCTGAACCGGAAGGGACGAGCAGGGCTGGTGCAGGCGCATTGACTCCTGGGAGCGATGACGTTCAGCTCCCAGGAGTCATCACAAACCGGAACGGCGCAGGCCACAGAGGGAGGAAGTGGAAGGAAGGTGAGTATATTTTCTTCTATAATAAAAGGTAAGTGACCAAAAAAAAAAAAAAAAATCAGCAGTATCCATTTCTTTTTCAGGTTGCACTCAGCAAGCGGATGGCCCAAAAATCGATTTTTTTCGATTTTGAGGCCGGAACTCCGCTTTAATAGTGTAACCCTCTTATGTATAGTAATCTCAAACTGCAATATTACCACAATACTAGTCTCTGTGATGTTTATTTTCAGCTGGATGTGTATGTGAGAATACATAAGTATTTGCAATACAGATTAACTTCAAGTACAATAATTCCAGTGATATAAAATGTCACATGTATTACACAACAAAAGGAGAATAAGGCATAAAAATTAACCAAGTGCACCAACTTTTTAGTTGGGAGGTTCACACCAGTATGGCACTTAAAAATACTGTGTGCGACTCTGGGTGTGGTTTCCGCCATCCTTAATAACTATATCTAAAAATCACCAATACTCCTATTAGGACTTTGAAAAGCAACTTATAATCAAACAATAAGACTAAATTATCAGCATTTATTTTATTAGTTTTAAAGAGTTGAAATCACATATATTGACAGTACACATAACATTTTATAAAATATTGTAAAAAATTTGAGTCATCAAAGAATGCGGTACAAATAATATCCCCCACAGCTGGTAATGTAGCTTTCAGTCTTGAATTACCTGGTTAGCCCACTCAGTTTAGGGACTCCAACGTGTTACGAAATGCTTTTAACAAATATCCTCCTCAGGGATAAGATACCATTTTGGAATAAAAAGTGATATTTTACTCTCCACATAATAAAATTTAAACAGTATCTCACAAAAGTGAGTACACCCCTCACATTTTTGTAAATATTTTATTATATCTTTTCATGTGACAACACTGAAGAAATGACACCCCGCTACAATGTAAAGTAGTGAGTTTACAGCTTGTATAACAGTGTAACTTTGTTGTCCCCTCAAAATATCTCAGCACACAGAAATTAATGTCTAAACTGCTGGCAACAAAAGTGAGTACATCCCTTAGTCAAAATGTCAGAATTAGGCCTAATTAGCCATTTTCCCTCCTGTAACATGGGGGACCATTAGCTCAGTGGCAGATGCGTTTTTCCAGTGATTCACTGTAGTCAGGATTGCGGTTTAAGGACATGGCAGCCCATTTTTATTAAAAGGCAAAAATAAACTGTCCGTAACATAGTTTCCCACGCAGGGGTTCTTCTCCAGTAAATATATATCAAACTGAAAATGCTAGCCCACCTGGCTCTCTCGCTGTAGCAGTACCTCTGCTCTTGGTGCTGGTCACACAGACCATGGACTCACTGAAGCTGACAGCTTCACTGTGGCCTTGGTCCTCAGGCCATCTCCTGTCTCCTCAGACACACACCTGCTCTGGCTTCCACCTGCAGCCACTGACTCCCCATGAACAGACCGCCTGTCTGTTAGATGAAGCAGTCTCCAACTGGGAGCCCTGAGGTCTTCCTAGACCTTCATTATAAGGGCTGTGTGCACCTGAGCACACACCCTGCTGGTCATCCACAAAACATGGACACAGAGTTGGAGATTCCGTCCCTCCCAAGACACTATGAAATCTACAAACTACAAAGCCCCTTTCAGGACTACCAAAACCTGGAGAAAGCAGCAACAGAAGTTTTCTCCACTGCACATCTAGTAGTCCTGCACAGAGCCAATGTGCACACTCTGCGTCCTTTAAATTACCAATTTCACCGTTACAGAGTCTTGACCTGTCACATATCCCCCCCCCTTGTTTTGACCCAGTAGGGGGCGTAACACACCAGCCCGAATTCCAGATCGGGACACCTCTGCGCCAGCTATCAGCTGCGTGGGCCCAATCTTTTTCCCGGGTGCGTTTCCAGGCACGCCCTATCCTAAATTGCAACGGGGTCCTACACTTTTGGATACCCAGTTTTCCTTTATCCACTTCTACCCGAACTAGAGACAGGATTTCTGCTGTTTGCTGGTCCACGTTCAGCCCTTCCATCTCATGAGGTCTACTGGGTGAGACAGTATCCGTGCCATTTACTAATCCCTGCTCAGCCACACGTCGGACCTCACTAGCAGACGTGTTCTCTGTCACCGCATCAGGCGGAGAGACCTTCGATGTCTCAATCAGCTCTCCAGAGAGCCTTCCATACATAGAAACATAGAAACATATAATGTGTCGGCAGATAAGAACCATTTGGCCCATCTAGTCTGCCCAATATATCTGAATCCTATGAATAGTCCCTGGCCCTATCTTATATGAAGGATAGCCTTATGCCTATCCCATGCATGCTTAAACTCCTTCACTGTATTTGCAGCTACCACTTCTGCAGGAAGGTTATTCCATGCATCCACTACTCTCTCAGTAAAGTAATACTTCCTCATATTACTTTTAAACCTTTGCCCCTCTAATTTTAAACTGTGTCCTCTTGTGGTAGTTTTTCTTCTTTTAAATATGCTCTCCTCCTTTACCGAGTTGATTCCCTTTATGTATTTAAAAGTTTCTATCATATCCCCTCTGTCTCTTCTTTCTTCCAAGCTATACATGTTAAGGTCCTTTAACCTCTCCTGGTAAGTTTTTTCCTGCAATCCATGTACTAGTTTAGTAGCTCTTCTCTGAACTCTTTCTAGAGTATCTATATCCTTCTGGAGATATGGCCTCCAGTACTGCGCACAATACTCCAAGTGAGGTCTCACCAGTGTTCTGTACAGCGGCATAAGCACTTCTCTCTTTCTACTGCTTATACCTCTCCCTATACATCCAAGCATTCTGCTGGCATTTCGTGTTGCTCTATTACATTGTCTTCCCACCTTTAAGTCTTCTGAAATAATTACTCCTAAATCCCTTTCCTCAGATACTGAGGTCAGGACTGTGTCAAATATTCTATATTCTGCCCTTGGGTTTTTACGCCCCAGGTGCATTATCTTGCACTTATCCACATTAAATTTCAGTTGCCAGAGTTCTGACCATTCTTCTAGTTTTCCTAAATCCTTTTCCATTTGGCGTTTCCCTCCAGGAACATCAACCCTGTTACATATCTTTGTGTCATCAGCAAAAAGACAAACCTTACCATCGAAGCCTTTTGCAATATCACTTATGAAGATATTAAACAAAATTGGTCCCAGTACAGATCCCTGAGGTACCCCACTGGTAACGTGACCTTGTTCTGAATGTTCTCCATTGACTACAACCCTCTGTTGTCTGTCACTCAGCCACTGCCTAATCCACTCAACAATATGGGAGTCCATGCTCAATGACTGTGTAAGGTTCTGGCACTCTCAGTGCCTCCTATCACATTATTTCCGGGTGATTTCCATCTACCTAGATAGAAGAAACACATATAGGTGTGTTTCCCTTTAAGACTGATGCTGTCATCACTCAGCGCCGGACTGGATGGCTATTTAAATCGCCGGTTCTCACTCACATGTGTTCGTTCAAACACCCTTACCTGGATGCTAACTTGGCTTGAAGCTTTCGTGCTTGCAAGCATACCTCGCTGACGGAACCTCGCTGCGCTGATCCCTGTATCCCGCTTCCGGATCATCCGCTCCTCCTGAACCAACCTTCGGCTGTATTGCTATTAGTGCTAAGTACCCCGCAGGGGAACCCTCTATAAACTTATACTAAGCTTACACTATCTAGCTCTGCATAGTAAAGACTATTTATCACATCTGCATATCTAGATTGCTAGCTCTTGAGACTACTTCTACTTATTCCTGCACTGGGTTGATCTCTCTTGTATGTCCACCTGCTACTCTGTCATCTGCTACCATACATGATTGCTAAACCTACCTGCATCCATCTGCTACTGTCTTACCTTCAAGTGTCTGTCACCTACCACCTCCACTCAACCTGTCTCTTAAATCTTCATCACTGTGTTACTACATACATAAAGTCACTCTAGGAACCAGCTTGTTGAGTGTGTGTATTTACTAGCTGAATTAAGACCTTCCACACATGATGAGTCATTGAGGTTGGGAATGGTATCTCAGCATCTCTCTTACATGACTACTGAAGTGGAATATTTCTGCAGCTGAAAATCCACACCATACATGAAACGCAGGAGCGTTACAGACTGCAGTTTATTGATAAGTCTTCTATGTGGGACAGTGTCAAAAGCCTTACTAAAATCTAGATATGAAATGTCTACTGCACCTCCACCGTCTATTATTTTAGTCACCCAGTCAAAAAAATCTATAAGATTTGTTTGACATGATCTCCCTGAAGTAAACCCATGTTGTTTTTCATCTTGCAATCCATGGGATTTAAGATGTTCCACAATCCTATCCTTTAATAGGGTTTCCATTAATTTGCCTACTATTGATGTCAGACTCACTGGTCTATAGTTGCTCGATTCCTCCCTACTGCCTTTCTTGTGAATGGGCACGACATTTGCCAATTTCCAATCTTCCGGGACGACTCCTGTTACTAATGATTGGTTAAATAAATCTGTTAATGGTTTTGCCAGCTCACCACTAAGCTCTTTTAATAATTTTGGGTGTATCTCATCAGGACCCTGTGACATATTTGTCTTCACTTTAGACAGCAATCTTAGAACGTCTTCCTCTGTAAAGACACATGCATCAAACGATTCATTAGTCATCCTTTCAGGTGGAGGTCCTTCTCCTTTTTCTTCTGTAAAAACAGAAGTATTCATTAAGGCAGTCGGCTAGCCCTTTATTCTCTTCTACATACCTTCCGTCCTTTGTTTTTAATTTAGTTATTCCTTGTTTTAATTTCCTTTTTTCATTTATATATCTGAAGAATGTCTTATCCCCCTTTTTCATAGACTGAGCTAGTTTTTCTTCTGCCTGCGCTTTAGAAGTTCTTATAACTTGCTTGGCCTCTTTCTGCCTAATCTTGTAGATTTCCTTATCTTCATTGCTCTGGGTTTTTTTATAATTACAAAATGCTAGCTTTTTATTTTTAATGATTTGGGCCACTTCTGCTGAGTACCACAGTGGTCTCTTCCTTTTTTTCTTTTACTGACAAGTCTAATGCAATTTTCTGTTGCCTTCAATAATGCACCTTTTAAGTAGTCCCATTTCTCCTGGACTCCATGTAATCCGTTCCAGTCTGATAAGGACTCATTTATGACCAATTTCATTTTTGAAAAGTCTGTTTTTCTAAAATCTAAAACTTTTGTTTTTGTGTGGTGTGACTCTTTCACAGTTATATTAAAACACACTGACTGGTGATCACTAGATCCCAAGGTTTTGCCTACAATGACATCATATACCGAATCCCCATTTGTGAATACCAAATCCAAAATGGCCTCCCTCCGGGTTGGCTCCTCAACCACTTGTTGCAGAGACAACCCCAGTAGGGAATTTAGAATATCTGTACTCCTGGTAGAACTTGCTATTTTGGTTTTCCAGTTTATATCTGGAAGATTGAAATCTCCCATAATGATAACTTCTCCTTTCATACCAAACAGGATCTGGAAACACCCTCATAAAGAACTGTGAGATCACTTGCCTCACTAATAAAAAGCACTGTACCAACCAGTTCCACTGGTGATTTAGGTTACCCAGCACAGCTTGTACTACCTGACTCCACCTATTGGTACTCTGCAATACCAACATACCTGACTTGAATGGAGGCACCCAGGTATATAAGGAATGTGCTTTTATCAGTTCCAATAACACACTTGTCATTTTAATACCCTCTGCATCGATATACAACACCTTTTTCGTGACTTTTTCCTCACCATTGACGTGGAGGGGCTCATCCACTGCAGCTTGAGGGGCTGAGAAATTTAAAGGGGCCTCTATCTCACAGGAGGTAGTCATCACAGCCTGATGCTCCCCTGGAACACTGTCAGATGTATGTCTCACACTCATCCCCTCCAACTCAACAACAATGAGCCTCTGCATATCAACACCAGTCACATGGTCACCTTGACACTTGACATTAAGAGGTTGGGCTGTGGACACCATATTGTAACGCTCCTGCGTTTTACGTATGATGTGGATTTTCAGCTGCAGAAATATTCCACTTCAGTAGTCATGCAGAGAAACGCTGAGACACCATTCCCAACTCTCAATGACTCATCATGTGTGGATGATCTCAATTCAGCAAGTAAATACACACACTCAATAAGATGTTTCCTAGAGTGACTTATGTATATAGTAACACAGTGATGATGGGCTGAAGAGACAGGTTGGGTAGAGATGGTAGATGACAGACACTTGAAAGGAAATGTTCTTGAAAGTAATATAGTAGCAGATGGGATGCAGATAGGTTTAGCAATCATGTATGGTAGTAGATGACAGAGTAGCAGGTTTACATACAAGAGAGATCAACCCAGTGCAAGAACAGGTGGTAGTAGGCTCAAGAGCTAGCAATCTTAGATAATGCAGATGTAGTAATAGTCCTTAGTATGCAGAGCTAGATAGTGTAAGCTTTAGTATAAAGGTTATAGAGGTTTCCCCTGTGGGGTACTTATCACTAATAGCAATGTAGCAGAGGAGAGGTTCGGCAAGAGCGGATGATCCGGTAGCGGGATACAGGGATCAGCGCAGCGTGGTTCCGACAGCGAGGTATGCTTGCAAGCATGTGAGCTTCAAGACAGGTTAGCATCAAGGCACAAAGCAGTTTGAACGAACACATGTGAGTGAGAGACGGCGATCTAAATAGCCATCCAGTCCGGCGCTCAGTGATGACAGCATCAGTCTTAAAGGTGTATGCGCACCTTACCAAAAGAGAATGGTGGGGCGCATACACTTATGAAAGAGTAATTAGGGTACCCAAAGGTACCAGAACATTACACACATCTGCCATGCATGCGCCCTTAATCGGTCCTTCTGACTGGAAGGGAACAACCGTTGCAGGCACCAATGCTACCTCAGCCACTGGCTGCTCTGCGATCCCTCCTTCTGGCATAGCAGGTGTTGTTTCCACACCCTTTTCACATGTCAGAGCCTTGTCTAGCATGGCTATCAATTCTTTGGCCCAACTATCCCAATCCATTGTGCCTCCGTCCTGGGTGCTCTGCAGCACAGCATCACCTGCTCTAGGAGGCACCTGGGATTCTGCAGCACAAACAGTATCTTTGTCAGTTTTATACACATCACATTTTGCCAACATGCTGTTACTCTGCGATAATGCACCATTAATCAAGGCTGGCTGCAATACACCATTTTGGCCAGCTTGCTCTGGGGGCGCTAACACACTCAGCTGTGTACTTTCAGCTTTGGCCAACTGACTTAACCCCTTACCAACTGGGTTACACATAGGGTGAGTGGACTGCTCCCATGCACTCTCACAGCATGGTGCAGACCGAGTCTGTTTCTCCAGAGCAATATCAGTGCTGACCTGGTCAACCTCTGGCTCCAACACGGGGAGACTGCCTGAGATTTCCTTGTTCAACCCTGTGGCTCTGTCTATTGTGGTTACAGGAGATATCCTACTCCCACCATGGCTAGTGAACACATCACCAACATAAGTACATTTATCAATGGTAATACCTTTATCAGCATTCAAAGACATGTCAACAGTATTATAATCTTTAGCAGGCTGTTTTTGGTCATTTCCGACAGTAACCTATGTGCCACTTAGCACACCACTCTTCCTCTCCAAAGAGATACTTTTGCCCACTAGGGCGGCTCCACAGTTGTCCTGGGAAACCACATGCCTCACCACTGCGGGCTCATGGGAGGTTTCCCTGGGCATCTCTCCAGCACCTGTCACTAGGGAACCTGGCACACAGACTGTTTTGGTCACCCCTAGTACATCTCTCCCAGTACTCTGCTGGATTATACCAGGCAAATACAGAGTCCTCAAGTCTTTTTGACTGAGTCCTTAACCTTGCTGCAGGTTGAGCTTCAACCTGTGTCTCCCCACTGCTCTGGGTATGACACTGCAGCAAGTCCATTTTCACATGTAGTGCAGATCTCCCCGCTGGACACACACCCACTTCACTGGGATCGGTCCCGCAAACTGCAACAGTCTTACCATATCCTGTAGCAGGTAACTTTGGCTTCATTTGAGTGCGTGGTCTCTCAGCTGCATTCTCACAAGCTACTGCCTCTTTGTCTCCATCATGCAGCACTGCAGCCTTTTCAGACTCGCCAGCGGTGTTCCTGAACCTGGGGCAAGTAAAGATCCCATGCCCAACTTGACCACACTCCAAGCACGGTACTGGACGCTGAACTTTAAATCCTTGGCATTTTCTTAACGACTGACTCTCACTCGTTGCTGCAGGATACCACTGGTCACGATCATCAGCAGACAGACTCCTTGGATCCCAGACATCCCTGCTGGGCTGGACATTGCTGCCATGGACGACCATACTCCTCCTTTCCACATGCTGTTGTCCACCTGGATTCTTGTTGCCAGGGACAACCTCTTTCACTTCTCCTTAAACTGGGGACGACGTGAATAATTTACACCAGTTCACAGCAAATTCACTCTGAATTTTCTGTCGTGGCTGGGTCATGTGGTAAATAACCCTCTAGCCATAGCAGCCTCTCTCTTGCCTTAGCAAGGATTGCATCCTCTTTTTGCTTTGACCGCCCCATCCTTTGCAGTCATGCAACAGTTTACAACAGGAAAGAGAAAAAAAATGTTTTTACTTTTCTTTCACAGGTACATCACCTGCAACACGCAATGCCTTTTGCCTGGCTGCACTTCTGCACACAGCAAACAGTTCCTGACCTGAATTCACTGTGGAGCAAGGACCCGGATTCCACCATCAGCTGCCCGCATCCGAGCACCAATTGTAACATGGGGGACCATTAGCTCAGTGGCAGATGCATTTTTCCAGTGATTCACTGTAGTCAGGACTGCGGTTTAAGGGCATGGCAGCCCATTTTTATTAAAAAGCAAAAATAAACTGTCCGTAACATAGTTTCCCACGCAGGGGTTCTTCTCCAGTAAATACAGTTGTATTCAAAATTATTCAACCCCCCAATGCTGTAAAGGGTTTTAGGGAATTTAGTGTACATTTGTAATTGTATTCAGAATGAAATCCTACAAGTACTTCTTAAAGAACCATATGCAACTAAAATGACATCAATTGGTTTTGTAATACAGTAGTAAATGTTTCTTTTGTGAATTCTTCATTGACACAATTATTCAACCCCTTAAAGACTACCACTCTGAAGAACAGAGGTTCATTGAAGTGTTTTCAATCAGGTATTGAAAACACCTGTGGATGTCAGGGAACAGCAATAAGGCCTAAAAAGCACCAATTAGGCAGCTTTAAAATGACTGTGATACTCAGCTCCTTCTAGACATTTACTGGTGTGGTTACAAACATTGTGAAGACAAGAGAATGGTCCAGGAAGACAAGAGAAGAGGTGATTACTCTTCACAGGAAGGGCAATGGCTATAAGAAGATTGCAAAGATGTTAAACATACCAAGAGACACCGTAGGAAGCATCATTCGCAAATTCAAGGCAAAGGGCACTGTTGAAACGCTACCTGGTCGTGGCAGAAAGAAGATGCTGACTTCGACTGCTGTGCACTACCTGAAGCGTAGAGTGGAGAAAAGTCCCCATGTGACTGCTGAGGAACTGAGAAAAGATTTGTCAGATGTGGGTACTGAAGTTTCTGCTCAGACAATACGGCGCACACTGCGTAATGAAGGCCTCCATGCCAGAACTCCCAGGCGCACCCCCTTGCTGTCTCCAAAGAATAAGAAGAGTCGACTGCAGTATGCCAAAAGTCATGTGGACAAACCACAGAAGTTTTGGTATAGTGTTCTGTGGACTGATGAAACAAAATTAGAACTGTTTGGGCCCATGGATCAACGCTATGTTTGGAGGAGGAAGAACAAGGCCTATGAAGAAAAGAACACCTTGCCTACTGTGAAGCATGGCGGGGGGGTCAATCATGCTTTGGGGCTGTTTTGCTTCTGCGGGTACAGGGAAGCTTCAGCGTGTGCAAGGTACCATGAATTCTCTTCAGTACCAGGAGATATTGGATGACAATGTGATGCAGTCCGTCACAAACCTGAGGCTTGGGAGACGTTGGACCTTTCAACAGGACAATGATCCCAAGCATACCTCCAAGTCCACTAGAGCATGGTTGCAGATTAAAGGCTGGAACATTTTGGAGTGGCCATCACAGTCACCAGACTTAAATCCGATTGAGAACCTCTGGTGGGACTTAAAGAAAGCAGTTGCAGTGCACAAGCCTAAGAATGTGACTGAACTGGAGGCTTTTGCCCATGACGAATGGGCGCAGATACCCGTAGTTTGCTGCAAGACACTTGTGTCAAGCTATGCTTCACGTTTAAAAGCTGTTATAACTGTAAAAGGATGTTGTACTAAGTACTAAGATTGAATGTCACTTGGGGGTTGAATAAAACTGATAATGATGTGAGCACAGAAAAGACATTTGTGGTTATTTCATTATAAATGTTGTTATATTTGTCTGACCTACCTCTTTGATTTAATTGTAAGCAGGATGACTGAATGATCAAAATCAATGTCAAACTGGCCAAACAATCAATTTCAGGGGGGGGTTGAATAATTTTGAATACAACTGTATATATCAAACTGAAAATGCTAGCCCACCTGGCTCGCTCACTGTAGCAGTACCTCTGCTCTTGGTGCTGGTCACACAGACCATGGACTCTCTGAAGCTGACAGCTTCACTGTGGCCTTGGTCCTCAGGCCGTCTCCTGTCTCCTCAGACACACACACGTGCTCTGGCTGCCACCTGCAGCCACTGACTCCCCATGAACAGACCGCTTGTCTGTTGGATGAAGCAGTCTCCAACTGGGAGCCCTGAGGTCTTCCTAGACCTTCATTATAAGGGCTGTGTGCACCTGAGCACACACCCTGCTGGTCATCCACAAAACATGGACACAGAGTTGGAGATTCCGTCCCTCCCAAGACACTATGAAATCTCCAAACTACAGAGCCCCTTTCAGGACTACCAAAACCTGGAGAAAGCTGCAGCAGCAGTTTTCTCCACTGCCCATCTACGCTCTGTAGTCCTGCACAGAGCCAATGTGCACACACTGTGTCCTTTAAATGACCAATTTCACCGTGACAGAGTCTTGACCTGTCACACTCCCCAGTGTCATTTGACTCATTAGTGTTACAAGGTCCCAGGTATGAATGGGGAGCAGATATGTTAAATCTGGTGTTATCGCTCTCAATCTCTCAGGATCTGAAAAAAAAAAAAGGTTGCTCTACATAAAGATGGCCTAGGCTATAAGCAGATTGCCAAGACCCGGAAATTGATCTGCAGCACGGGGGCCAAGACCATACGGCGGTTTAACAGGACAGGTTCCACTCTGAGCAGGCCTCGCCATGGTCGAATAAAGAAGTTGAGTGCACTTGCTCAGCGTCCTATCCAGAGATTGTCTTTGGGAAATAGACGTATGAGTGCTGCCAGCATTGCTGCAGAGTTTGAAGGGGTGGGGTGTCAACCTGTCAGTGCTCAGACCATATGTTCTGGGTTACCAAGAAGGTTAAGGTAGTGCTGGAAAAAAATGGTGGCCACACAAAATATTGACACTTTAGGCTCCTTTTTTGGACATTTTTACTTAAAGGTGTACTCACTTTTGTCAGCGGTTTAGTGTTATTTTGATGGGACAGTACATTTAGGCCCCTTTCACACTTGTGCCACTTGTCATGCGATTTGGGACTGCAAAATCGCATGACAAGTCATTCTCCATTATTTCCAATGAGCCCCATTCACATCTGTGCGACTTGAAGTCGCACCGACTTCAAAGTAGTCCCTGCACTACTTTTGGCATGATTTTGATGCATTTTGAGGAAGACATTATAAGCCCAGTCAAACTCCCATCAAAATCAGGGCAACAAAATCACTGTAAAATCGTGGGATTTTGAAGTCGCACAAGTGTGAAAGGGGACTTACACTGTTAAACAAGCTGTATTACACGCACTACTTTACATTGTAGCAAAGTGTTATTTCTTCAGTGTTGTCACATGAAAAGATATAATAAAATATTTACAAAAGTGTGACGGGTGCACTCACTTGTGAGATACTGTACATGTTCAACCATCATGATACACTAAAAAAGCGTACAAAATTTTGCTGTACTATATAGATAAAAGGAAGTCTAGGTCCATACAAGTAGACTCACAGATCACCAGAACGCTTATAAATGCATGCAAAGACCACCATTCATTGCATTGTCAGCTGGTAAGGAATATAAATACTAATGAGTACTGATGTTCCCCATTCCATTTACATGGCATAGTGTTGATAAATTAGTTGTGGGGGAGGATACCCAGAACCACCCCTCTGGTTGTAATGCCGGGCCCTAAGACATAAATGTATATACAGTACTAACTCACATTTGACTACTAGGGCTCAGATCTAATATCCTATAGAGTCAGGTCTATATACTACATTGCGCATGCCCCAATTTTTTCTCTCCGTAGTCATAATTAAAATATATGTAGTAGAATAATAAAATGACCATGAATATACTTTCACCATAACCTAACCAATAAAGGGGGGGGGGGGCAAGAAAAAAGTCAAAACTAAATTCAGAGAGTAATGTTAAAGGCACTAATTGGGTGTTTCAATGCTACTTACATAAAGACATGGAGTGCTGCAGTTATGGCACGGTTCCATTTCCAAATCGGCTTCTCCCCTCCTTTCCCAATCATGGGTGATCCTCCCAGTTAGTTTAACACACTGTGGGGGGCTCTTCTTTGTCCCTTGGAGAGGTCACAATTCCTGTGACCAGCAATGTGTGTTTACTTCCGTGTCAGCAGTGTCTTTAAACATGGCACCTGCTTGGTGTGGAGAGTAAAATATCATTTATATTCCAGAATGGTATCTTATCCCTGAGAGAGGTAATTGTTAAATCATTTCGTAATGCATTGGAGTCCCTAAGCTGAGTGGGCTAACCAGTTAATTCAAGACTGCAAGCTACATGATTAGGGTATGACCGATGCCCACTCCTGTTCTTACCATAAACCACCCACCTTCTAATCCTCTAAACAAATGATACTGACAACGACTTTGGATAAAATTGTGGCCTGTTAGGCCATTTTATTAACAACCAATTTAAAACATTGTAAACAGTAAACCAATAAATACTCCAGTACACATAAGAGAATCAGGGGTTGTTGGTCTTGGGAGGCACCAAAAATCCAATTCAAAAATGGTATCAGTATCCAAAAAACCCAACGGTCCCCAGCCGCGAAACACCAGCTCAGGAACAACACACTTTTCCACTGATACCCTTTGTTAACACATCCCGGTTAAACCCCTATTAACCGGGATACACTATAGGGCTCCATACCGTAGATGGGTCACCCTATGCACTGACCAAAAACCTGTTACCGCCTCCAAAGACCCCCAACCGCCACAGCTCACAGGTGTGACACCTTACACCTGTGAGCCCCGCCACACTCGCAGAGCCCGTTGAACTCCATCCTGAATCCCAAGAGTCCACAAGTCAGTACCCACAGCATTCAGATGCACACCGTCACCCTGCAAATAACACCACGTATCCACCTCCAGCTCCCCATGCCTGACCACCACACCCCCATTACGGCAAACAAAACGGCCAACCGCCTTGTTCACCTTAATCCGGGCCTTGTTCAGACTCGCAGCGGACCTGGCAAAACGCCAAGAGGTCCGACCCACAATGTCCGACCAAACTATAATCACGTCGGGAAAGGAGGTGCGCAGCCTGAGAAAATCAAACTTGATATCTCGTATGAGCAGGCGCATGGAACGGACCCCCAGATCGTTGCCCCCTGCATGCAGCACCAGGACGCCCGGGGCCCGGTCCAACCGAGCAAAACGATGCACTTCCGGGAGGACCTTGCACCAGAGCAAACCCGGCACGCCAATCCAGCGGACAACAGCCTCCTCCCGAGAAAAACCCAATTGGCGCCCGTTGGGCCGCACTTCAGCCCTCCTGGCCCCCCAGAACACATATGAATGCCCCACGATCCATATCAGGCACGCAGCTCCCTCTGTAATGAAACAGCAAGAAAACATGACAAACGACACACCACAGAGCCCCCCCGACATACCACAAATCACAACAAATGAGGACGAACGTACAACTTGAAACGGTTAGACTCCCATCTACCAATACGCCGCAACACCGAGTCATCAACACCCCACCTGGCAGCCTCCGTAGCCGCCCAGATGCGGAAGGAGTGCGAAGAATAATCCCCGGGCCTGTAGCCCAACACAGCTAAACACCTGCTCAACACCGCCCTGAACTGAAACCTGGACACAGACGAGCAGTCCAGGTGCACCAGAAAAGACCCCCCAACCGGGGGGCGCGCCCCCAGAAACTCCCGTACCACCGCCACCGGGCAGAGGGGGGAACCCCCCACCCTATACAAACGAACATACGTACCTCTACCGGCCTGGTCGGTCTTGGACCTCCGAAGAAATATCACAACCGCAGAAGCGGAGCAACTCACCTCTCCCACCAAAAGGCCCCCAGGAATCTTCCTATTAGCACTCACCAATTCTCCAATGCGGAACGCCCCAAAAAAGGCCAAAACAAAGGCCGTCTTGAACAACAACGCCTCATACGGAGAGGAGCAGGAGCTGCCCACCTGCCGCGCCAACTCCCCCAGCATATCGAACGATATCGGGCGGCGGCCATCCGGCCGACGCGAACCCCGCCTATAACCCCTCAAGGCCCGGCGGACCACAAAGTCCTTTGTAAAGTCCGGAAGGCCGCAAATCTTGAACAGGAAGGCCAAGGCCGCCAGCTTGCGGCCGATGGCCGACGCCGACACCCCCCGCTCAAAATTCACGCACAGAAAATACAGCACAAGGGACGGAGAAAGCATACTCACCGCATCCGGTCCAGCCCAATCCAGAAGGACCGACCACTCCCTCCATACCTTGGAATACGCAGCCCACGTGACATCACTCGGGCAAGGCTCCCCATGGCGTTCCGCCTCCGGCGCCAACTCCCGAAAACGGACCTGCTGAAACCGAGACAAAGCGTCAGCCACCGAATTCTCCACCACGGGCAAGTGAACAGCATGTAAGAAAACATTCAACTGCAGACAACGCAAGACCAAGTGGCGCAACAACCTGATAACGCAGACGAACCGGAAAGCCCATGTTATCACAATGCAGACGGACCTTCTTGTCCCTGAACTCTGCCCCCCACAGCTCCACTGCCACCACCACCGGAAAAAGTTCCAACAGAACCAAATTCTGCAACAACCCAGCCTCGCTCCATGCCGCCGGCCACCGCTCCGCACACCACCGGCCACCGAGGAAGGCGCCAAAGCCCGTAGAGCCAGCCGCATCCGTATACAACTCAAGATCGCAGCTGCTGACCGGGCCTCGTTGCCAAAGCGACCGCCCGTTGAATGACGTCAAGAAGACATGCCAAACCCGCAGATCATCCACATGTTCTGCGGACAACGTAACTAAGTGATGCGGCGACCGCACCCCAGCCGTGGCAGCCGACAGACGCCGGCTGAAAACCCGGCCCATCGGCATGATCCGACACGCGAAGGCCAGCTTCCCAAGGAGCGACTGCAGCCGCCTAAGCTGTACCTTCCGCTTCCCCACCAGCAAGCAAATTTCCGATTTAAGATCCAGCAGCTTGTCGTCGGGCAAGCGACATTCCATGGCCTCGGAATCAATTATGATCCCCAAAAAACTAATCACCGTCTTAGGGCCCTCCGTCTTATCAGCCGCCAACGGAATGCCAAAGCGCTCCGCCACGTGTTGCACCGTGGCCAGCAGAACCCCGCACAAAGTGGACGAAGGAGGGCCCACACACAAGAAGTCATCCAGATAGTGGATGACAGAATTGACCCCCGCCACATCACCCACAACCCATTCCACGAACGAGCTGAACTGCTCAAAGAAAGCGCACAAGATCGAACAGCCCATGGGCAAGCACAAGTCCACGTAGAATGAACCCAGCCACTGGCAGCCCAACAGATGAAAACTTTGGGGATGGACGGGAAGCAGCCGAAAAGCGGCCTCGATGTCCGTCTTCGCCATCAGCGCACCCCGCCCATACTGACGCACCCAAAATATGGCCGCATCGAAAGAAGTGTAAGACACCGCACAGGCCTCAGGATCAATGCCGTCATTAACTGACCCCCCTTTGGGAAAGGACAAGTGATGAATCAAGCGGAACTTGCCAGATTCCTTCTTGGGCACCAATCCCAAAGGGGAGACCACCAAGTCGGCCAAAGGGGGCCGAAGAAAAGGACCCGCCATGCGGCCCAACGCAACCTCCTTCGCCAGCTTGTCCGACACCACCCCGGGGTTAAGCTGGGTCGACCGCAAATTGTCCGCCACCGGAGGAACGGCGGACATGGCGCAAGGAATAACGAACCCCCCCAAGAACCCGGCCTCCAGCAAACGAGCAGCCGCCCGATCCGGATACCTACTTAGAAAAGGACGCATCCTTTCCACCATCACCGGCGTCCTCCCTCTTCTGCTGAGCATCTCCGGACCGCGACTTGCCTTGCTTAAAGCAACGGGAGAGGGGTGCGCACCCCCACAGCCGGAGCACTCGTGCTTAAAGCGGCACGAGGACCCGAACTTGCAAGTCCCTTCGTTAAATTGCCAACAAAACCAACAAAACCCCCAACGTTTTGCGGCCGGCTGTCCCGGGGTACTCTGACTTCCGGCCGTCCCTGGAAAAAAGGAAGACGACGCCCGCGCCGACGTCATGAGGCGCATCCAGAGACTGATGTCCTTATGATCCCAACGCAGCGCAGGGTGGACCGCCTTGCGCTGGCGGAATTGCTCGTCATACCGAAGCCAAGCAACCCCGCCATAAACCCGGTACGCCTCGCCAATGGCGTCCAAATAACAGAATAAGGCGGAGCAATGCTCCGGCCGCTTCTCACCCACCACGCTCGCAATGATGGGGAAAGCCTGCAGCCAGTTGCTAAACGTGCGCGGAATCAACCTGTAGTGCCGCCGCTCCTCATCCTCCTTCTTGGATTCTTCCGGCTTCACCCGATCCAAGTTGAACTTCTCCAACGGAAGCAGCGTGAAGATCTCCACGTATTCGTCCTTCCAAATCTTCTCCCTGACCTCGGGCTTGAGGTGCGCCCCCAAGGGTCCCTCAAAGCAAACATATACCTCACATTTAGCCGCATCCGCGAGCCGAACCGCATCCGCATCCTTACCTGTGGATTTGGGATCCGCAGCCTTGTCCCCCACTGCCTGCGCGGGCGGCGTCACGACCGGCGCAGAGGCCGGCACCTCCGTGGCGGAAGCCGCCGCCCCCAATCCACCGAAGGCCGCGCCCGCCTGCGCCGAGCGAGCGGCCGTCCCCTGTCCCCAAGCCGCGGTCGGAGAACCGCCGCCCGAACCCCCTTCAAAGCGCTGCACCAAAGATCGCAGCCCCGCCAGCAAGCCCTCCAGCCAGACCCCGGTGCCCGTTACCGGCGGGGGGGACCCCCGACCCCAAAGGCATGCCCTCGGACCCCCTGGACCCCCCCCGGCCAGGCCCAGCCCCCGACCCCCCAGACAACGCTTGCAACACTGACAACAAAGAAGATTGCACATTGAAAGACTCACCAGGCCGGGCAGGGCTAGGCCCCACCGCCGCAGATCCGGCATCCCCCGCTGGCACAGGAACAGGCACCTCACCGACATCCGAGCCCGACAGCTCCCCTTCCGATCGCTCCTCCAGACCATCCCGATCCTCCACCGGAGCAGGAAAAGCAAGCACAGAGGGGGCTGACCGACTGCCACCCCCCCCTGCCGCAAACAAGCCGACCGTCCAGCCTCGGCGCGCCTGGGCCGCTTCCCGCTAGGCCCCGATCCACAGCCATCCACATCCGACTCTTCAGGCTCCACCCCCGACCGGGATGCCCGCAGACTCAAGCCACCAGCCGCTCCACCCGACTGGCTGGTGGCCGCCAACGGCCGTCTCCCACGCCGAGCCGCCCCCACGATCGGTCCTCACCAGTCGGGGCGGCCGCCGAGCCTGATGTAATCCGACGAGCGGGTGGGGCCGGAGAGGAAGAACGGGCAGGGCCCCGCCCGGACGTGCTCCGCCGAAGAGGGGGATTCCTCCCAGCCATATGAAGGGGAAAGGGGCTGGGAATGCCGCTCAGGTGTGTGTCCGATCTGGTGCTGGCTAGATCCGCCGTCCGGAAAGATTCATGTAGAAATGTGGAGCCGCACACAGGTAGATGAAATCAAAAAAGGTAGTCTTTATTCTTCAAAATAATCCAGGACAAACAGACAGTGTGGGGAACAGAATATGTCCAAGGTAGACGCGTTTCACGGCACGAACGGCCGCTTACTCATTACCACGGTCATGTGGTAATGAGTAAGCGGCCGTTCGTGCCGTGAAACGCGTTTACCTTGGACATATTCTGTTCCCCACACTGTCTGTTTGTCCTGGATTATTTTGAAGAATAAAGACTACCTTTTTTTATTTCATCTACCTGTGTGCGGCTCCACATTTCTACATGATTCCTCCCAGCCGCTCCGCCGGCCCTGGCAGGAGAGCGCCGGGCCGGCGAGCCTGGAGGGTCCACAGGGGGGCTCCCGGAATGGCGCTCAGCACGTGGGGACACTGGCGGGCTGTAACGCTCCGGAGGCCGTGACCTCCGAGCGCGGGAACGCCCGTCCCCCGCTGCCGCAGGCTCCCCGCCAAGCATAGAGGAGACCTGCGCCTGCAGCCAGGAGGAGCCGCGCGAAGCGGCAGCCTCCCTCAGCCTCCCCAGCAAAAAAGTCCAAGTCCGCCATTTTTCAGCCAAGTAAGGGGCAGCACAGCAGATTCCTCCTTCTTCTGCTGCTGCTCCACACGATTCTGCTTGGCCCAAAAGCGGCCCCACCCAGTGTTACCACCCCTGAGCCCCCACCCCCACCTGGCCTAATCCAATCCTTTACAGGCACCACCAGCCACAGCCCACCCGTTAACCCTATCCTACCTCCTTCTCCTGTGTCCCCTATCAACCCTATCATGAGGCCCTGCGCCTATTTTTTTTTTTTTGCTCCGGGCCTGTCTTTTTCAGCTGTGGGGGATATTATTTGGGCTGCATTCCTTGATGCTGTAACTCATATTTTGAACAATATTTTATATCTTTATATATTTTTTATGTGATTAAAACGTTTTAAACTAAGAACATAAATGTTAACATTTTAATCTTTTTGTGTGATTAGAAGTTGCCATCATAGTCCTAAGAGTCATGGTTATCTTTTAGATACCATTATGGCACTTTAGATTTTTTTTTTTTTTCTTAGATTGTTAGACTTAATTTTATATGTTTTAGTTAGTTTTTTTTTTTTTTTTTTTCAAATTAGTTACTATTATAATGTTAATTATTGCACTTAAAGTTAATTTTCCACCACCCCTGCTAAGTTTTAAAAAAATGTTGTGCCTTATTCTTCTTTTGATGTGTATTACATGTGTAATCATATATCACTGGAATTATTGCACTTTAAGTTAATCTGTATTGCAAAAATATATAGGAGGGATTTCCACCATCCCTGCCAAGTTTCTTTTTTTAGGTTTTATTTTCAGTTTGATGTGTATTATATGTGAAGTTACAGAGATCGGTATCATGGTAATATTGGAGTTTGTTGAGATTACTATACATTAGAGGGTTCCACCATTACGAGTAATTGATTAGTAAGGTAGTGCTGTACTTTTTTTTTTTTTTTCACATGGCGATTTTTACTTGTGCCACATGCCGATGTAAAGCAGCATGTCCCGGCTCTTTCTTTCTGTGTTGCGGCTAGGGATGTGCTCATATACACCATACAAGCACTGAATGCTGTTTAAAAGGTTTCAATACTGCAGGAGGAGGAACATTTATAATACTGATTTTACAGCGTACAATGGATCAAATATAAAATTATGGGCATGTGTCTACAGTTCTGTAATGATTAACCTGTTCTGGACCGGAAGGATTTGCCCCCTTAATGACCAGGCCATTTTTTTGCGATTTGGCACTGCGTTACTTTAACGGAAAATTGCGCAGTCGTGCGATACTGTACCAAAATAAAATTGATGTCCTTTTTTCCCCACAAATAGAGATTTCTTTTGGTGGTATTTGATCACCTCTGCAATTTTTATTTTTTGCGCTATAAACAAAGAAGGAGTGACCATTCTGAAAAAAAACAAAAAAAAAAAACAGTATTTCTCTTACGTCCTCTGAAAGTCGCCGCCCACTCCTACAATCTGCACGTCTGGGTATTGGCCTTCTCCATAAGGAGTAAGCTAGGCAGAAGATTTTGTTAGAATATTCACAAAACTTAGTATAGACACACCTACAGGGGGCTGTCCCACTGGTCCAATATCCCCAGCTAGCTTCATTCCCAATTCTGCTGCCTAGTTTAGGAGTAGGCTGGCTTTTACCTGGCTGGGGCTGTGGTCTCAGCCTTTTTCTTCTTTTTACTTTTTCTCTCTTGAAAAGTGTTTCTTCTTTTAAAAGGATCGCTTTTTATTTGTTCCTGCGCTTAGTTAGTCGGACTTTGGATGACTACAGCGTTTGCGGAGCTGGGAATCACACTGGGTATTCTAGAGCCTTATGGAATCCCAGCCTGCCATCGTGTATGCCCAGGCCTCGCAAACGACTATGTCCCTGACCTCAGGATTGAGCCTGTGAAGTTGCTATCTTCGCTGGGATGTCTCAACTGCGGTACACCGCGTGTTGCTAGCGTCCCCTTCGGCTGACGGCACCACTACCCAGAGTGGGAGGCTTTCTGTCACAGAGCGGTACCCACGTTTTTGCTGGACCAGTGAGTACCATGCTACCCCACTGTCTCTGACATTGCCTGTCGGGGTGTGTATGTGGGCCCTCTGTTTTATGGGGGTGGGTTCTGTAATGTCCCCCTCATGTCTGTAGGTGCGGTACATGGTGTGTGGGGGGCCGCAAGCAGCGCAAAACCGCGCGGCCCCCATTTTAGGTGTGGGCAGGCTGTCTGGCTTCATTGTGAGGGCAGCAGCCATTTTCTGCAATGCTGTTGGTGCCGATTGGGCACCATCTTTAGTGTGGGCACAATGTCCTTATGTGGACAGTGGCCATTTTCCCAGAGCTTTTCCCATAGACTTGCATTGGCAAACATTTTTTTGTGGCTCAGGGCTGTGTCTGCCTCTAGAGGCGTGAGGTCACTTCCTCTTTATTTCACAGGCAGATTGATTCAGCAGCGTGGGGCAAGTATAGCACACTATGGGGGCTTTTATTGTGTTTCCTGGCCTGCATTCCTGCTAGCATTAATTTTTTTGCAGTCTACTGAAGCACAGGACTTGCTCTTCATTGCGGTGCATTTGCGATGGGGACCGCGAAAATCGCCGATTTAAAGGGCCAGCGTCATTTAAATTGAGATTGCTATTATGGAGTCCCAGGATAGCAAATTCCCCCCAGATCTGGTGGAAGGTTCAGGTACTCCTGAATCCTCTGCTATAGTCTCACTTACTGCTGCACTTGCGACTTTAGCATCAAAAGTGGATTTGTTGATGTCTGACCGGGCTTCTAAGAAAAGGCCTATGCCCTCTCAGTCTTCTGATTCAGAGCCAGATTTGGTTGCCACAGACAGCGTACCCCCTGAAGGGTCTCAGTCCTCTCAGTCAGATGAGGAGGATCAGCATGGGAACGCGCTGTGGTGTCTGCGCTTATTAGCTCTGTTAAGCACACTTTAAATTTGGATAATGAGCCCCACCTGTCGGGTAAGTGGTCTTCCTTTGGGACCCGCAAAGCCCAAAAATCGGGTCAGGTCTTTCCTTGTCCCGCAGAGTTTCACTATACCCTGAATGAACAATGGTGTCATTTAAAGCGTAATTTTGTGGTGCCCGAGAGGTTTCTGTATCGTTATCCCTTTGCGGATCCAGTGGATTCTCGCTGGACTGCGGCTCCTAAGGTGGACCACACTGTGTCCAGGTTAAATAAAGCCACTTTAATGCCCGCGGAGGATTCTCCAGTGTGGAAAGACCCGGCGGTTAGGCGGGTGGAAACTCTTACCCGCCACATCTACCTAGTAGCGGGTTCCTTGCTGAAACCAGTGTTCGCTTCGGCGATGGTCTCTCAGGCTGTTGTGGAGTGGGCCAAGGCGCTTAAGCGCAATCTGATTGCTGACTCTGCCTCCCCTGCTGCGCTGGAGATGGTGGATCAAATAGGTCAGGCTGTTTTATACCTGTGTGACGCGGCCTTGGATGAGGCCCCTGTAGTCGCACAACTTTCTGCAGTCGCAGTTACGATTCGTCGCATCGTTTGGTTGAAGAGCTGGTCGGCCGACCAGTCCTCCAAGAAGACGGTATCTGACATCCCTTATGTGGGGAGTCCTATTTTTGGGGACTCTCTGGATGAACTGGTCAAGGGGATCACTGGGGGCAAGAGCACTCTGTGGCTCCAGGTGTCCAGGGGAAAATCTTTCCGTGGCAACTGGGGTCCCTCCTTTAAACCTAACCAGGGGTCCTTTTGTGCCTTCAAGGCACAAGACAAAGGTAAGTCCTTCATGGCCTCTGGTGCCCAGAAGAAGCCTTGGGCGGGCAAGTCAAAGGCCGCCCAAACTGGCACGGCAGCTCAGTCCGCCTCGACCTGAAGGGACGCCCTCACCCGTTTCAGGGGTGGGGGGGACGTCTGCGTTGTTTTCCCGAGCCTTGGCTGGCCAAGATTTAGGACAGGTGGGTTCAGGAACTCATTCGGTCAGGGTACAAGATCGAGTTTTGATCACGCCCAGCAGACAAATTCTTTCCTTCAAATCTTCATTTGACCCCAGATCGTTTCCGAGATCTCCATCGGGCGGTTCAGGATCTCCTCGCCCAAGGGGTGGTTGTCCCGGTTCCACAGCGGGACAGGTTTCGGGGTTATTACTCAAATCTGTTCACAGAGCCCAGAAAGGAGGGCAAGGTGCGTACGATTCTGGACTTAAACTTTTGAAACCACTTTGTACGGGTCCAGAAGTTCCGAATGGAGTCCCTCCGGTCGGTGGTGGCATCCCTGAGTCCAGGAGATTTCCTGGCTTCCATCGACCTCAAGGATGCGTATCTACACATCCCTATTTACGAGGGTCATCAGAGGTACCTCCGATTCGCAATAGCGGAGGAGCACTATCAGTTCGTGGCGTTGCCTTTCGGCCTCGCTTCGGCTCCAAGGGTTTTTACCAAAGTTTTGGCTCCTGTTCTAGCCTTGTTGTGGGTACAGGGGATTGCCATCCTTGGTTACCTGGACGATCTCCTATTAAGGTCGAACTCCAGTGCCACTCTGTTGCGAGATCTGTCGATCACGGTTCAGACGCTGCAGGAGTTCGGGTGGACCATCAATTTTCAGAAGTCGACCTTGTCCCCTTCTGTTCGCCTCCCTTACCTGGGGATGATTCTGGACTCCGCCCAGGCGAAGGTCTTTCTTCCGGAGGACAATCTCCGGATCCTGCAGGACGAGGTCAGGTCTCTCAGGAACAACGAGTTCTCCTCGCTTCGGACCTGCATGCGGCCCCTGGGTTTGATGGTGTTGGCTTTCGAGGCGATCCCATTTGCACAGTTTCACACAAGATCTCTTCAACGGAGATTCTAGTACGGTGGGACAGACATCCTCACTCGTTGGCAAGGAGGATCTCCTTGAGCTCCCATGTCAGATCAGATCTCCTGTGGTGGCTCCAGTCTCCGCCTCTGAAGGAAGGCAAGTCCTTTCGTCTGTTGCTATGGACTGTGGTCACCACGGACGCCAGCCTGTCAGTCTGGGGTGGAGTTCTGGGCAAGTTATGTGCCCAGGGCACTTTGTCGGAGGGAGAATCCTCCCTGCCGATAAATGTCTTGGAACTGCGTGCAATCAGGCTCTGTTTTCTCCTTTGGTCGGATCGACTTCAGGGCTGCCCTGTGCATGTCCAGACGGACAACGCAACTGCGGTGGCTTACATCAATCACCAAGGGGGCACCAGGAGTGCCCGGGCGGCCATGGAAGTGGCCGAGATTCTGTCATGGGCCGAGACGCAGGTCCCGGCGATTTCAGCAGTTCACATTCCAGGTGTGGAGAACTGGTAGGCAGACTATCTGAGCCGCCAGACCCTGGACCAAGGGGAATGGTCCCTCCACCCAGAGGTGATTCAGATGCTGTGTGTGCGGTGGGGATCCCCGGACGTGGATCTGTTCGGGTCTCGTCTCAACAACAAGGTGGGAAGGTTCGTGGCAAGAACTCGCGACCCTCTGGCGGACGCCTCGGACGCGTTGGTAGTGCCTTGGACTCGGTATCGGCTGATTTATGCCTTTCCCCCGATTCAGTTGTTGTCCAGATTCCTTCGCAGGTTGGTCTCGGAACCGAGGTTGGTGATTCTGGTGGCCCCAGACTGGCCGCGCCGGTCTTGGTACGCGGACATCATGCACCTGGTCGTAGAGCCTCCCTGGCGGCTCCCGCTAAGAGACGATCTTCTGTCTCAGGGACCGATCCTCCATCCTGCTTTACAGTCGCTGGCTTTGACGGCGCGGCTGTTGAAAGCCAGGTCTTGAGAGACGGAGGTCTCTCATCGGCGGTCATTCCTACATTGCTCAAGGCCAGGAAGGCCTGCTCAGGTAAGATTTATTATCGTACCTGGAAGGCTTATTTCGCCTGGTGCGAGTCGCAGGGGTTCCATCCACGCTCCTTTTCAGTGGCGAGAGTGTTGGCTTTCCTGCAAACTGGTGTGGAGCAGCGTCTTGCGCTGACCACTATTAAGGGCCAGCTGTCTGCGCTGGCCATTCTTTTTCAGCGCCCCTTGGCATAGAATTCCTTGATCCGCACCTTCGCTCAAGGGGTGCGTCATCTGGCTCCTCCTAGGAGGGCGCCCTTGCCCCTTTGGGACCTGAATTTGGTTCTGTCCGTTTTGCAACGTCCTCCCTTTGAAAACATCTGGGAGATTCCTCTGCCGGTGCTGTCACGGAAAGTTGCCTTTCTGGTGGCGATCACGTCTGCTCTCAGAGTGTCGGAGTTGGCGGCCCTGTCTTGCCGCTCCCCCTATCTAGTTGTTCATAGGGATAAAGTGGTCTTGCGACCTCATGAGTCCTTTCTTCCAAAGGTGGTTTCTGACTTTCATCTCAACGAGGACATTGTCTTACCTTCGCTTTGTGCGAAGCCTACACATTCTAAGGAGTTTGCCTTGCATTCCTTGGATGTGGTACGGGCAATCAGGGTTTACCTGTCGTCTACTGAATCCTTCAGAAAGTCGGATTGCTCTTTTTGTCCTTCCTGAGGGACCTCGGAAGGGTACGGCTGCGTCTGCGGCAACCATTTCTAAATGGATCAGGCAGACGATTGTGCAGGCCTATTCAATTAGGGATCAGGTTCCGCCTTTCCCTGTCACAGCGCACTCTACTAGAGCGGTTAGTGCGTCTTGGGCCTTCCGCCATCAGGCGACGGTGACGCAGGTGTGCAAAGCGGCGACCTGGTCGTCCGTGCATACCTTTACAAAATTTTACAAACTTGATGTCTTGGCATCAGCGGATGCCTCTTTTGGCCGCAAAGTTTTGAGTGCAGCAGTGTCTTAGGGGAGACAGGGTAGTTTTGCCTGTCTCCTTCTGTTGGGGTTTCACCTTTTGTTTGTTTTTCCTGGGTTTTTGCTCCTGTTGAGCTTTCTTGTTGCCCAGTGTTTACCTTTCTGGTTCAGAAAAGGTTCTTTTCTCCGACCTGGGTGCTGCGTTGCCTTTTTGACGGTTACGTTTTCCCACCCCTCACATCTACACTGCTTTGGGACGTCCCAGATGTGCAGATTGTATGAGTGGGCGGCGACTGTCAGAGGACGTAAGAGAAAATAGAATTTTTGTAAGAACTTACCGTAAAATTATTTTCTCTGAGTCCTCTGACAGTCGCAGCCCCCTGGGGTTTGTGAATATTCTAACAAAATCTTCTGCCTAGCTTACTCCTATGGAGAAGGCCAATACCCAGACGTGCAGATTGTATGAGTGGGCGGCGACTGTCAGAGGAATTTTTTACATTCTTCTATATAACATTCCCAAAAAAAATTTAAATCAAATTTTTTCATCCTTTTAGGCCAATTTGTATTCTGCTACATATTTTTGGTAAAAAAAAATCGCAATAAGGGTATTTTGATTGATTTGCGCAAAAGTTATCGCATCTACAAATGGCGGCGATCTGCGACTTTTAGCGGGACTGCAACATTGCAGCGGACAGATCTGACCTTTTTGACACTTTTGGGGGGACCAATGACATTACTACAGTAGTCAGTTCTAAAAATATGCACTGTTACTGTAATAATGACACTGGCAGGGAAGGGGTTAACCTAGTGAGTGATCAAAGGGTTAAGTGTGAGCCTAGGGGAGTGTTTACTAACTGTGGGGGAAGGGCTTGTGAAATTACCATAGAGACCTGTGATCCTATATCGTGGGTGCCCATCGGCAATCGCGGCCACCAGCCCCTTGAATCGGCATCCCCGCTGCCTAGTGGGGGGGAGAGCGTGCCACCAATGGGTGCGCTTGCCCCCCAGCACCACGTGCATGACCGCGTAGTACTACTTTGTTTCTTGCAGCCGAGCCGGCCTGCTGCAGTAAAACTGCGGCGGGCGGTCGCCAAGTGGTTAAATAAAGCATGTAAGGGCAATATGTTTATCCCCTGTTGTGCCTGGAGGGGGAGAGATCACATGTGAAGGTAGCAGCTACAGCCAGTAACAGAAAATCTAGAGGAGGAAGAATTAAAAATGTAATAGTAGAATACATTGAATAAACTAAACATTTTGTACATGCATGCTTTACATTTATAAGATTTTCATTCTATCTGTATGCTGAGCTATGTGGCTGGAGAATGAGAGGGTGTAATTTATGTTGAAGTGGACAAGTTCACATTTAACATGTACAGGCATAGTGTACCCGTCCACATTTACTGCAATTCCCAAAGGTTTATAGGAAAAATAGTTTGTTTTCCTGTAGAGGGAGAGGAAAGGATATTATGTACTCACTGCTGTAACCCCTCCTCTTTGGCATAGCAGATGCCATTATCTTTTGAATTACATAGATGACTTCCTGAAAATTCAGTTAGACTTTTCTCTTAAATGGTAAGAAATTTCACAAATGTATTAACGGTTTAGTGTTTTTTTGTAGGGGGGTGTACTAATGGGTGATTTTTTTTTTTGCCTATCCCAGAGTTTCTTTAAGCTTGTGAGCAATAATAGCCAAAACGTGCTGCAAAATGTGCTGCAGAGCTTCTCTTCCACAGGTCCATTAGTCAGGAGGGCTTTTCTTAATATACAGTTGCTATCTGTGTGTTTTGTAATCTGTAACTGCCAAAATGTATCTCAGACCCCATCTTCCACAGGTCAGGGAAAATTGTATAATAATATGTAGGGACGGTTCATATGCATTTTGACAGTATCTGCATTTTCCGACTTTCCTGGCGGCTGATTATTATGAAACAACTGCATATGAAATGCAAAAACACCTTCTAGGTTTTATGATCACAAAAATGAGAGAAAGCAGGTTGGGCAGCACCCCCTTCACCCCTGCTCCCAGGTCTCCCCATACACTTTTAAAAAAATGGAAACACTTTTTAAGCTTTGCATCCAGAGATGATGGCAATTAATTGGTCATAAGCAAGAGCAGGAACAAGATATTGTAGGCTAGCCTGGACCAGCACATGTATTAGTTTGTCAGTGAGATCAGCGCTCATGTGTTACATTCTGAGTTCCAGTACTGCACGAGCATGAGCGCACACTAACAGTACACAGCTGTGTGCAGTTGGGCATCAGAGAGGGCTGGCAACTAACCATACTGGGAGTTGTAGTTACACTTATAGCAGTATTAAACCCAAAAATATTATATTGCAGCTTACCAATCCTTAGATGTAATGGCTGCATTTGTTTTCTTTTAAATGCTTTCTTTCTTCTATTTTCACATGGTGATCCAGCCAGTAAGTCTGTTGCTTTTCAAAAGAACAAGCTCTTTGGCAGAATGTATCAGTTACAGAGATGAAACAAATCATTTAACACTGACAGGGGTATGTACAATGATCAGCTTTTATTTATGTAAAACCTTTATTCCAAAATGAAAAGAATATTTGCAGTAACTGCTACAAACATATTAGCTGGAGTTTAGCTTCAATATATTACTGTATTTAAATCTACTAGTACATCTAATGCTCCCCTCCCCCCAGACTGACAGTGCTACTATCCAAAGGTTTTTCCATGCTCCTCCATCCAGTGTGGGGCACTTTAATACAGGAGGCGTGTTACTGGTCGGATTACCAGGTGATAACAGGGAAAAAAGCACAAAAAAAGAAAATTAATGCAAACTGCCACATCTAATGACTGGTAAGCTGCAATGTACTGTATTAAATCTTGATTTTGGGTTTAATACTGCTTTGAATGTGCCAAAGCGTCTGGATTTGTATATTTAACAAATTCTTATCGGAATTGTGATATAACAGAACAAGGATGCATATTTTTAGCTCGCAAGTACATTCATTTACATTTTTCATTATCAATTTCAATAATTCTTTATTGATAGGGATTTTTAGTAATTCAAAAAAGTATATGGCAATCTATAAATTATTTATAACAATAGATTGGACAATGTATATAAGGGGAAGGGGTTAAGTATGGCCCAGTAGGCCTACTCAGAGGAGGAGGACTGAACAGAGTAAGGGGAGATAGAAGAAGGAAAGGTGGGGAGCACAGGTATAAAGGTAGGGGCAATAAAGAGAAAGAGGGGATTGAGGTGAGATGACAATGAGCATAAGTCGGTACTGCCAGGATATTATTTGTTAAGGTAAACAATCAGGCATGCGAGTTAGAAGTGTACTAAACAGAACAATATTAAACATAGGTAGGCCGAATGTAGACATGGATTCCTGATATGATCAAAAGGGTGCGAGTAAAAAGTGAGATTCGTAAGAATGTCTATACTACAGTAAAAGGATCAAAGTTTCAGAGAACAGCTCGGATGACTTAGCCAGGATTGCCATTGGTGAAGGAATCTTTTTTGTAGAAGATGGGCTTTGGCAAACGCGTATTCATAATAGGCTTGGTCATTTAGATGGTGAACGATCAGTGTGGATTCACAAGGTACTGGTGATTTCCAATTATGAACAAGGAGTAGACAGGATGCAACAAAAATGTGCATGAGTACTGCGTAAAAATCCATGTTAAAACCAAGTAAGGTCGTTTTAGGAGTGGGTGGGATAGTAAATCCAGTAATTCCAGATATAAACAGAAAAAGTTGACACCAGAAGTTCAGAATGAAAGGACAGTGCCACCAGATATATGATGTTACATAGTTACATAGTTACATAGTTAGTGAGGTTGAAAAAAGACATCAGTCCATCCAGTTCAACCTATGATGTGTGTGTGTGTTTGCTTTTAACCGTACATTGTATACCCCTGTATGTTGTGGTCTTTAAGGTGCCCATCTAATAGTTTTTTGAAACTATCAATGCTCCCTGCTGATACGACTGCTTGTGGAAGAGAATTCCACATCCTTACCGCCCTTACAGTGAAGAACCCCTTAGCATTTTAAGGTTAAACCGCCTTTCCTCCCATTTTTTTACTGAGTGGCCATGTGTCTTGTTGTATTTCCTTACTCTGAATAGTTTGTTCCTTATGCTAGGGTCGCCAGTACAGTATTTGTACATTGATATCATATCCCCCCTCAAACGTCTCTTCTCTAGAGAGAATAGGTTCAGTGCTTGTAGTCTTTCCTCATAGCTGATGTCCTCCATTCCCCTAATTATTTTTGTTGCCCTTCTCTGGACTCTTTCCAATTCCAGCGCATCCTTCCTGAGGACCGGTGCTCAGAACTGGACAGCATACTCCAGATGTGGCCGGACCAGAGTCTTGTAGAGCAGGAGAATAATCTCTTTATTTCTGGAGTGAATCCCCTTTTTTATACATCCCAATATTCTGTTGGCTTTGCTTGCAGCTGCTTGGCATTGCATTCCACTGCCAAGCCTGTTGTCTACCAGTACCCCCAAGTCTTTTTCCATCCTAGACTCCCCCAGAGGTTCCCCCCCTAGTGAGTAACTTGCTTTCTGGTTTCTGGCCCCCAAGTACATTACTTTACATTTATCAACATTAAACCTCATCTGCCATGTAGTTGCCCACCCTGTTATTTTGTTTAGGTCCGCTTGTAAGGTTTCCACATCCTGTATAGAAGATATTGGCATGCTTAGTTTAGTATCGTCCGCAAATACTGAGATTGCACTCGATATCCCCTCCTCTAGA
Source organism: Pelophylax lessonae (assembly GCF_965119305.1). Taxonomy (NCBI): domain Eukaryota; kingdom Metazoa; phylum Chordata; class Amphibia; order Anura; family Ranidae; genus Pelophylax; species Pelophylax lessonae. The sequence continues at coordinate 472,410,238 of NC_138770.1, read as the reverse complement.
TCATTTATGAATAAATTAAACAGGATTGGCCCCAGGACAGAACCCTGGGGGACCCCACTTTCCACCCCCGCCCAATCCGAGTACTCCCCATTAATCACCACCCTCTGGACTCTCCCCTGGAGCCAGTTCTCTATCCAGGTACTCACCTTATGGTCCATACCTACCTTCCTTAGTTTGTACAGTAAGCGTTTGTGGGGAACAGTGTCAAAGGCCTTTGCAAAGTCCAGATACACCACATCCACTGGCTTACCTTTATCTAGATGGCAGCTCACTTCATCGTAGAAGGTTAATAGATTGGTTTGGCAAAAACGATTTTTCATAAATCCATGCTGATTACTACTAATTGTATTGTTTTCATTACTAAAGTCTTGTATGTGGTCCCTTAACATCCCCTCCAAAATCTTGCAGACTACAGATGTTAGGCTGACAGGTCTATAGTTACCCGGGATACACCTCGACCCCTTTTTTAATATTGGTACTACGTTGGCCTTTTTCCAATCTGCTGGCACCATACCTGTCTGTAAACTATCCTTAAAGATCAAGAATAATGGTCTGGCAATCACCTGGCTGAGCTCTTTAAGAACCCTCGGGTGCAAGCCATCCGGTCCCGGTGATTTATTTATGTTAAGTTTCTCAAGTTTAGTTCTAAGTCTGTCTTCTGTTAGCCATGGCGGCACTTCCTGAGGTGTGTTGTTTAGATTGGCCTTAAAAGCTGGGTTCGTGTAGCCCCCCGATTCTTTTGTGAAGACTGAAGAGAAGAAATTATTTAACACTTCCGCCTTTTCCCTGTCCTCAGTGGCCATATTTCCTTTGTCATCTTTTATGGGGCCAATGTGTTCTGACCTCGCTTTCTTACTGTTTATATACTTAAAGAACTTCTTGGGGTTCTTTTTACTCTCTTCTGCTATATGTCTCTCGTGTTCTATTTTAGCCGCCCTGATTTCATCTTTACATTTCTTATTACACTCTTTGTAATGCTTAAATGCTGCCAATGACCCCTCAGCCTTGTATTTTTTGAAAGCCTTTCCTTTAGCACTAATATGCATTTTTATGTTGGAGTTTAGCCACCCAGGGTTTAGTTTTGCTCTTTTAAATTTATTTCCCTTTGGAATGCACTGGTCAATCCCCTTGTTAAGTATGCTCTTGAAGCACTCCCATTTTTCCTCCGTGTTCTTTGTTCCCAGGGTTCTATCCCAATTGATATTTTCTAGCAGCGAGCGCAGTTTTGGGAAATTGGCTCTTTTGAAATTCAGCGTCCTTAAATTACCCCTCTGCTTCCTATTACTATAATTAATACTGAAACTTATTGACCTATGGTCACTGTTTCCTAAGTTCTCCCGTATTTCTATATCCGTGAGCAGGTCTGTATTGTTGGTAATCAGTAGGTCAAGTACCGCATTGTTTCTTGTCGGTGCATTCACCATCTGACCCATGAAATTGTCCTGCAAGATATTTAGGAACTGCCTAGCCTTGGCCGAATGCGCGGTTCCATCTGCCCAGTCTATATCTGGATAATTAAAGTCCCCCATTATAATGACATTTCCCATCTTTGCTGCCAATCCTATCTGTAACATGAGGTCCGCCTCCCCCTCCTCCCTCAGGTTGGGGGGCCTATAGCATACGCCCAATATTACCTTCCCCACAGTGCCTTCCCTTTGAAGCTCTACCCATAGGGATTCTGCCTCGTCCTTAGCTCCATTATTAATATCATCCCTCATATTTACCTGCACACTGTTCTTAATATACAGACATACCCCTCCTCCTTTTTTACCCTCTCTATCTCTGCGATAAAGGGAATATCCCTGAATGGTCGCCATCCAGTCATGAGAGCTGTCAAACCAAGTCTCAGTTATCCCCACAAAATCTAAGTCCTCCTCCAACAACAGCAGCTCTAGCTCTCCCATCTTGTTGGCCAGGCTTCTGGCATTGGTATACAAACCTCTTAATTTTGAGCGGCTACATATATCCTCATTTGATGTTTTTAGGTTGCCCTCCTGATTTTTCCCCATACCCATCCTGGGTATAGGAGCTCCGTACACCCTACCGCTAGTGCCCCCATTTCTGCCCTCTGCAACTTGCTTTCCACTGGCTAATTCTACATCTGTACCCTCCCCCCCATTCCCTAGTTTAAAAGCCCCTCTAGCTTTTTGGCCATCCTCGCACCCAGTACGGCTGCACCCTCCCCATTTAGGTGCAATCCGTCCCTACAAAAGAGCCGGTGACCGACTGAGAAGTCAGCCCAGTTCTCCAGGAACCCGAAACCCTCCTTACTACACCAGCTCCTCAGCCACTCGTTAACTTCCCTAATCTCCCGCTGCCTCTCTGGTGTGGCTCGAGGTACAGGTAGTATTTCGGAGAAAAAACTACCTTGGAGGTCCTAGTCCTCAACTTAGCGCCTAAGTCCCTGAAATCGTTTAGGACTCTCCGTCTTCCTCTGCCTATGTCATTGGTACCCACGTGTACCATGACAGCTGGGTCTTCCCCAGCCCCACCCAATAATCTGTCCACCCGATCCGCGATGTGCCGAACCCGAGCGCCCGGCAAACAACAGACTGTTCGGCACACATGGTCTTTGTCACAGATTGCACTGTCTGTCCTTCTAATAATTGAGTCCCCTACCACCAGCACCTGTCTTTCCTTTCCCTTTCTCCCAGCCTCACTGGAGGAGTTCTTCCCCTGGCAGCTAGGGGCGTCACTCTGCTCCAGCAATGCTGGTCCCTGACTGGTTTCCCCAACATCACACAACGGGGCGTATCTATTGGGGTGCTCCAGTCCAGGATCAGCCTCCTTGCCTTTTTGCCCTCTACCCTTTCTAACTGTCACATGTCTACTCTGCTCTGATGCCTGCACCTCCGATACTCCGCCCACCTCTGTGCAGACCCCTGCCTGGTACGATCCTGGCTCTCCTCCAGTATGGACATTCGTCTCAGTGTTGCCAGCTGCTTCCCTAGATTCAGGACCTGAGCTTCCAGGGAAGCAACGTGCTTACATTTTGTGCATTCGCCCTCGATCACATGTCTGAGGAACGTATACATGTTACAAGATGTACACCGAGTCGCATCTCCACACCCGCCGGGCATTGTACCTACTTGTACCGGGCATTGCTTCCCAGTGTGTAATGCATCTTGAGAATTTCAAGGGTAACAAAGATGTTTTTTGCCATTGTTGTGTAGTGGCTGTGAAACAAAATTCTTTTTACCAGGATTGCAGGGCAGTTGTTTTTTCCAAGGACGATGGAGAGTTACAGTAAAGCATATATTGGGGCAATGCCTTTGAAGTTAGGTTGTGTGGAGTCAAATATGTCCAAAAGTTTATCCACGATAGGGGATTTGTCGAGTTTTATATGCTGGATGCATGGTGTACTTGAAAATTTTTAGAGCAGTTAGAAGTTGGGATAGAGTAAGTGGTATGTAGGTCCTAAAAAAGATCATAGATACATGTCCTTGTATAATTGAGAGATTGTTTGGAAGCCAGCCGAATTCCCAGGAATGCAGGGATGTGTTAGGGATTAGATACTCTATTGAGGTTAATGGCATTTTCTGCAGGATATTTGAAGAGAGGCTGTAAAGAGGATCCAGTTGGGAGGACCAAACTCTGGAAGCTGCAGTGATTTTGAGCTAGAAAGTGGCTTGTAGGTTGTGGTTGGAGAGTCCTTGTTCCCAAGACATTTTTAAAATCCGATTCCAGAGCAGTTCATTCAATTTTAGTCCACAGGGGCAATGAGGTTGGATTCCACCACATCCTCATTTGTGCAAAAATAGAGGCTTTGTAATAGAATGTGATATTCGGAGCTCCTAATCCCAAAGATTTGACAGGTCGAAGAGATAGGGTTATGCCTTTCCAGATCAGAGAGTTTGTTTCAGCACACAAAGAAAATTCAAGCAATAATGAAGGGTATTGGTAGAGCTCTAAACATATACATGACATGAGGTAGCATAAACATTTTAACAAAGGCTAAATGTCTAGCTCAGGAGGATGTAATGGGTTGTAAATTGATATTCAGCTGAGTAAGTTTGGAGAGCAATGAGGCAAAGGTTTTTTTAAAAAGTTTTGCACTGGGAGGGGTAAGCTGTATACCTAAATATTGAAGAGAGCAGTTTTTTCAGATGAGCAGTCTGGGCCTATAGATAACATTTGACATTTTGTATGATTTGAGTTTGTATAGTAAAAGTGTTCTAAAGTGTTTCAATAAGTTAAGGGAGGGGGGTAAAGACTGTAGAGGGTTAGTTAAGGAAAGAACTACGTCATCCGCGTATAACCCTATTTTATGTTGGATGTTGCAGACGGTTATATCAGATATAGAGGGGGAGAAGCAAATATGTTCTGCTAGTGACTCCATTATTTAAGAACATATAAGGGGGAATATGGGACACCCTTGCCTGGTGCCATTTGTGATATTGAAGGGTGCTGAAAGAAAGCCTGAAGTCCAGACTTTTGCACTATGACAGATGTAAAGAGTGTAAATAGCTGAAAGGATTCGTCCAGTGAAGCCAAACCTCCAAAGCACTTCATTCATATATATCCAGTGTACCCTATCAAAGGCTTTTTCTGCATCTAATGAAATTAGAAAAGAAAGAACATGATGGTGTTTGGCCCATTGTATAAGATTACAATAAAAAGGTGTGCCATTTAAGGTTTGGCTAGGACAAAACCTACTTGGTCTGGATGCTTCAATCAGGGGGTGATTTTAGCAATACAGATTGCTATAATTTTAGCGTAGGGTTTTGTGTTAGGAAGGGAGATAGGGAAAAAAATGGCAAGGCCTTCGGGAGATTTAATGGGTTTGGGGATTTGGTGATATAACGGATTCAAGAAATTCCTTTGGGCAAGTACTAAAGTCTATGATGATGTTAAATGAGCCTGTTAGGTAGGGAGTCAGTCGGTTTACAAATTGTTTGTAATATTTTTTAATGAAACCTCGGGATTTGTGTAGGGGAAGCAAATTGATCGCTCTGGAAACGTTTGCGTTAGAGAATGGTGCTGAGAGTTCTTTGAGTTGATCTTCAGAGATAAAGGGGAGATTAATAGAATTTAGAAAATCAAGGATCGCAGATGGGTCAGGTGTAGGGGAGGAAGGGGAGTATCGTAAGGTATAAAGGGCAGAGTAAAATCGGTGAAAACTCTTAGCAATATTTGAGGGGTTATATATTTTTTTTATTTTGTTTGTTCTTAAAGATTGCAAATTTAGTAGAGGCTGTTTTTTTTCTTGTATTGTTTTGCAAGGAAGGCACCAGATCTATTGTTTAAAGAGAAGTGTGAGAGGTGTAATCTTCAAATGCAATGGTCATATGAGCATGTTAATTGTTCGCTAAGTTTGTTTATAATCGATGGGTAAGGTGTCTGTTTATTCTAAACCTCAAGGGACTGGATTTGTCAGCTAAGTTGGGTGGTTAGTTTCACTCATTGTCTTTTTTCGTGGGCTGCTATTTTAATTAGAAATTCCTTGATTGTAGGCCTTATGGGTTTTCCATAAGAGTGTGGGATCAGATACTGAGCCTGAGTTGACTTCAAAAAAACAAGTGATAACAGAATTGACTTCTTACTGTTGGTCAGGGTGAGATAAAAGAGAGGTGTAGAGCCTCCAAGGAAGTGGCAAATTAGTATTAGGAGAAAGGGTTAGATGTAGAGTAAAGGGTGTGTGGTCTGACCACGTGATCACTCCGATTCGAGCAGAAGAGATTAGTTAATCTAGTGGTGTAATTTTGTCCACCAGAAAAAAAAGTAGATTCTTGAATACTCTATGAACATTGGATTAAAAGATGTAACCTCCCTTATTCTGTGGAAACATCTCCAAGCATCGTAAAAGTCTTCCTGAAATATAAGGGAGGTAACAGTAGAAAAAAGATTTACACATAGGATTCTTGGAGTCTGTTGTGGGTTCAATAACTTTGTTCTCCCCATAAGATTACAGGGCCTGATCTATATGGTTGGAGCTTGGTCAGTAGGGATTTAAAGAAACTTTTTCTAGGGAAGTTGGGAGCATATATATTAACTAATGTAATTAGTTGGTTGTTAAAGGTCGCTACAATAAGGAATTGGCCATTAGGGTCTGTATTTAAGGATTGTAATTGGAAGGTAATCGTGTCGGGAGTTTACCTTTACATTTGGTTTCAGCAGGAGCATAAAAAAAATGTGGGAATTTAGGGTGATAGCATTTAGGAGCTATGGAATTAGCGAAGTGCGTCTGAACACATATGACGTCGCACTTAGAGAAAAGTGCTATATAATAGTGAATGCTTAAAAAGGCTATTGAGTCTTTTTACGTTCAGGGATAAAAAGTTAGGTGACATGGGAACAAAGCTAAAGTTGTAGGGAAATTAGAGGCGCCTCTTTATTTTTTTTTTTAAATATAACTTTATTTTTAAACACAGAACGGCATACAACGGAACAAAAATGAATACATTTCAACCAAACCATCATAAGGAACCAGGCAATCATAAAAACTAAATTATATCATCACTGCCCCCTCCATAAGACTCACACGAGAGGGTCTCATTGAATTTATATACCTTGCTACAGCATATATTCAGGGCTGGCAGTAAAATAAACCATCAGGTTGCCCGTCCATCCCGTGTTTGCCCCTCATTTATTAAAACAAGACAAAAAAACTAAACGACAAAAAAAAAAAAAAAAAAAAGGAGGGGGGAGGGGGGGAGGAGAAGAGGGGAAGGCGGAAAGAAAGAATCAAGGAAAGGTACGGGAAAGAAAGGTATTAGAGGCCAAAAAAGGCCAGAAGATCGTCCCTGACTAAGGAGACCACCTCACCATCCCCATTCAGGAATGTAGCAAAGCAATACCCTCGTCAGACCAAATAAAGATGTTCCAGAGTTCCCAGGTCTCATGATACAGCTCTCGCCTACAATGCGATGTCAACACCAGGTCCTCCATCATGTTGATGGCCTCGACCTTCCGTAACCAGTCCTTTACCGTGGGAGGACATACAATTTTCCACAGCGCGGGGATACATGCCTTGGCTGCATTAAGTAGATGACGAACCACCGATTTCTCATATCGCCGTGCAGGTATGTCTGATAAGTGAAGCAAGAAGAGGGCCGGGTCCTCCTGGATAGAATATTCCGTAAATTTTTGAACAATAGGCCTAACCTCAGACCAGTAAGCTGACAGTTTCGGGCAAGGCCAAAAAATGTGGAGTAATGTTGCATCCTCTTCCCCACAACGCCACAATTTTCCGACGCGTTCGGGAAGATCCTATGGAGTTTGTGAGGTGTATAATACCACCTAGTCAATAACTTGAAATTGGTCTCTTGGATTTTGGTGCAAATAGACGATTTAATGGAAAACTAAACAATGTTCTGTATTTGCGATGGTGTGAAGGTGCGATGTAGATCAGATGCCCATTTAGTCAGGCACGGCAAAGGAGATCTGTCCAGCGGGGTCGTTAGTAAACTATATAATAAAGAGAGCGTATGTGGCAGGACCCCCTCTTTCAGGCAGTATTCTTCAAATATAGTCAAACTACGTGCGAAATCCGCAGGATTCAGGAAAGCATGTATTGATGTATTTGTAGGGCAGACCAAAAGGTAAGCCGAAAATGGCCATCCGCGGCCATCAGTGTCTCCAATGTCGGCCAGCTATCCGAGACCAGAAATTGGGAAGCCCGAGTATACCCGGATGCGCCCAGTGTCACCAGGTCCAGTGATGAAAAACCCGGCAGAAACCGCGGGTTTCCAATCACGGGAAATAACGGAGAGTGAGGAAAGAAGAGAGAATACCGCACGCTAGCCTGATGGCATATTCGCAACGTGGTACCCAGAAGAGGGTGAAGACGCAATTGCGATGGCAAATCTGGGTAGCACCAGAGTGCTCCCCGGAGAGGAATATTTGTCTGTGCCTGTTCTATGGTGATCCACAGTTTAGATGCTTGATGTCGGCACCAATCAACCACCCTGCTCAGATGAGCTGCCTGGAAATACTTCTGTATATCCGGGAGAGCTAAGCCCCCACAGGCTTTTGGCAGGATCAATTGCGTCCGCGCAAGGCGAGGTCTTTTCTGCGAGTGGAAATACAGGGCAGGCAGGCGAACCGGGAGAGCCCTTATCAAATAGATATGTTTAGGCAATATACTCATCTTTATCAGGTTACACCTGCCAAACCACAAATGGAGACCCGTATGCCACTTGTCCAGGAGGGTACGTGTCTCCGCGATCAACGGGGGGAAGTTCAATTCATAGACCCTGAACAAACATGATGGAATAAAGGTACCAAGATAATGTAAAGCCCTATCGGTCCATCGGAAGCCAAAACTTGTTTGCAGAGTACGTAGGAGAGAAGGAAAAACCCCCACTCCCATCGCCTCCGATTTACTAAAATTAATTTTAAAATTCGAAAGGGTTCCGTTCCTAGCCAGTTCCTGTAATAGATTCGGAAGGGAGACAGTCGGGTTCGTCAACGAGAAAATAAGATCATCAGCATAGGCGGATATCTTGTATTGACTTACGCCAACCGTCAATCCCTGGATATCTGGATTCCGACGTATAGTGCAAAGGAAGGGTTCCAACGAAAGGGCAAATAAAAGAGGGGACAGAGGGCAGCCCTGCCTCGTACCATTATTAATTATATAAATTAATGGGGAAGGGATCAGATAGAAGACCGTTCACCTTGACCTGTGCGGTGGGGTTTGAGTATATGCTGTGATCCAGCGCAGCATATTATCTCCCAGACCTATATATTTAAGGACGGTAGACATGAAACTCCAGTTGACCCTATCAAAGTTTTTTTCCGCGTCGGTGTTGAGGAAAACGCACGGGATTCGGGAAGTATTAGCCACATGGATCAAGTTTAAAACTTTAGTGGTGTTGTCCCTAGCCTCTCGGCCAGGAACAAAACCCACCTGGTCAAGGTGAACAAGGTTGAGAAGATGTGGAGCTAGTCGATTAGCCAATATTTTCGTGAAGATTTTCAAATCAATATTAAGTAAAGAAATAGGCCTGTAGCTTCCACAAGATGTAGGGTCCTTTCCTTCTTTCAGGAGGACAGTAATATGCGCCGCTAGAGTGTCCCTAAGCAAGATGGCCCCTTCTTTCGCAGAGTTAAAGAGTCTGACTAGGTACGGACCCAGGATAGAAAGAAAAACTTGAAAATATTGAAGCGTAAAGCCATCCGGTCCGGGAGCCTTCCTCAGTGTGATCGGTTCATGATCGGTTCATCTAACTGCGCTCTTATCTCAGTAGAAAGTATAGGGAGACAAGACACTGCAAGATAATCCTCCATTACCGGAGTAGGGAAGGTGGCGTCAGTCAATGAATACAATGAAGAATAGAACCGGCCGAACTCACCCACAATCTGTTTGGGGGAGTCAACTTATGGCCTTGCATTAAGACAACATTAGGGACATAGGTCGGAAATTTCGGGTCGCTCACGGAATGTGCAAGTAATTTCCCACATTTATCTCCATATTCGTAGCCCCGGCCTTGGCTCCGCTGTATGGCCAACTTAGCCCTGAACAAAAGGAGATCGGCTATTTGTTGACGCGTTCGTACAAGCTCAGTCTCCAGAGCCGGCAACGTAGCGTGCTTATGTTGAGATTCAAGGTGACGGAGCGTATCTAAAAGCTGCGTCAGTTATTTATAGCGTTCCTTTTTAAGTCTGGATCCGTGTTTAATAAGAAGCCCCCCTAAGGACGGTTTTATGGGCCTCCCACAGATTCCCCGTCTCACACTCCTCCAGATCGTTTATCTGAAAATAATCCTGCCATTTGGATGAGATGTCAGCCAAAACTTCAGGAATCTGTAGGAGGCTCTCATTCAACCTCCAAAAACACTGACGAGAGGCAGCAAAGTCTGATAAAGGGTAGGAAAGCATCACCAGCGCATGATCTGACCATGTTGTGTCCCCGATTGTTGATGTTTTAATCGCATGGAGCTGCCTGTGCGGGATTAAAAAATAGTCGATCCGCGAATAGCACTTGTGGGGTGCTGAATAAAATGTGTAATCCCTCTCAGAGGGGTGCAACAGGTGCCACACATCTATCCATTGAGCATTATGAAGTGTCTGTGCCATACGTTTACCGGCAGACGTCAAGATAACTGATCTACCCGTGGAGGTATTGAGAGGGGCCAAAAGCGGGACATTAAAATCCCCGGCTAAAATAAGCTGTCCGTCCAAAAATTCCAGAAGCAATTTAGTCACTCGACTAAGAAAAACTTCTTGACGATCATTGGGTGCGTACAATGTTGCAAATGTAAGCTGTGTGACTCCGACCGTCCCTCTAATAAACAAATATCGTCCCTCAGGGTCAGACAAAACATCATTCAGTTTCCAAGGGAGTTTGGAGGACAACAAAATGGACACTCCTCGAGACTTAGCATCCGCATTCGTAGAATGGTAAGCTGTATTGTAAACGCTATTCATGAGCCTTGGAACTCTGTCACTCCTAAAGTGTGTCTCCTGAATAAAGGCGACATCCACTCTGGATCGCTTGAGATCATTAAGCAACATCCTTCTCTTTTCAGGTGTATTAAGACCTCTAGCGTTCAAAGAAAAGATGGTGAGGTCCTCCATCGTCGAGACGAAAGAGGGAAGTCAGGAAAAAGGAAAATTGGGGAAAGGAGAAGAAGAAAGAAAAGAAGGAGAGAAGAAAAAAAAAATTTACAAACACAAAAGAGAGACCAAAAGCAGTCGGTCGACCGCCCTTATCCCCCAGTACAATACACACTACCACTAACAAGGAAAATTCCGTGTACACTATGTGACTTAAAGCCCCGTACACACGTACTGATCGTCGGCCGAACGATCGGCCGTCTTTTGTCCAGGGCTGTCGTGTCTGTTGAAAACTGCAAAAGACTGCACACGAATTTTGTTGGCCAACAACAGCCGACTGCAGAAGTGATGTCATGTGATGGTTAACTTTCCGTGTGATTTTTCTTTTCTGAGCATGCCCAGTCTTGCAAATCTGCTGTTTGTCGGCCGAATTCTGTACTGACTGGCGAACAATCGGCCGTTCTGGTGTTGGCCAACAAAAATTTGAATGCCTGCACACACGATTCTGTTCGGCCGAAAAGTCGCTGTCGGTTGTCGGAAGCATCATACTAACAAGCCGACAACTGGCCGATCGTTCGGCGGCCGAATATTTACGGCCGACAATCGCTACGTGTGTACGGGGCTTTAGTCACCCCTCAGTGTACTGGCCTAAATGGGAAAGTAACCCAGGACATGGAAAACAGTGAAACAGAAAAAATAAATAAAAAAAAAGAAACACCGCTCCCCCAGAGAGAGGCGCCTCTTTAGGTATGAGAGAGATGCTATCTACAAAGACACCATAAAAATCATAAGGTGTAATCCACCAGGTTAAATAAGCATAAATTGTTGATATAGACAAAAGCGCGTACCGACTCATTAGGCAAGAAAAGATCCGGCGTGAAGGGGTAGGAAATGCAAAGAAATAGAAAAAAAAGGTAAAGAGCTGTGTGCATAACACATCAATGCTTTGGGGGGGTTATAACAAGAACAATGCAAATAACCGTATCAACTCAGTTAACTAAAGCTGAGAGCTCGGCACAGGAGAACAATGAAAAACATGTTTAAGGGCTCTTTCACACGGGCTTTCCGTGTGAAAGGTCCGCTGCGGGACTTTTTTTTTTTTTTTTTCACGGAGCGGATGACATTTCTGTCATCCGCTCCGTAAGTCCGCATATCATCCCATCCGTTTGCGGATGATATGCGGACCTAATGTAAGTCTATGGGGATTGCGGATGTCAGCGGATGACACCGCTGACATCCGATTTTCCTTCCTTTCCGTTTTTTGAACGGAACAAAAATAGGATTTTTTCAGTTCCAAAAAACGGAACAGAACTGACAGGAGGAAAATCGGATGTCAGCGGATGGTATTCCGCTGACATCCGCAATGCCATAGACTTACATTATGTCCGCAAATCATCCGCAAAAAAATAGGATGATTTGCGGACATACGGAGCGCCCGTGTGAAAGGGCCCTTAGGCTGCTGTTGATAGAGCGGTCTGTAAGCCCAGGTAATTCAGGTGTTGTTGGGTTTATGCCAGGGCTCTGGAACATGAGTAGGCAGTGTGGTAGAAGTGGAGCAGTTATTCCCTGGGGGAGAAAGACCCCAGTTTTGAAGTTGCTTCAGGCCATGTTAGGTATGGTGAAAGATAACGGTTTTGCCTTGGAACATAACAATGAGCTTCGTAGGAACACCCCAATGGTGAGGGACATTGTTTCCTCATTCCGCATGATATGGCAACATTTTTTTTGTTTTAAGCAGTGGCTGCAGAGATGTCTGCATAAATATTTAAGGCATCGTATGGCTCTGGGAAGGCAGGTTAATTTCTCGCTGCCAGGAGGATCCGCTCTTGGTTTGGTAAAAAAGCAGGCGGTTAAGAATGTCCTGCGGTTTGTCTTCAGGAAAATGAGGTGGTTGGAATACCCTGTGTGCCCGATCCATCATGATGTCTAATTCTGTGAGTGAGGGGACTAAGGATTTGAAGAAGCGCTGCAAGTAGTTAGTGAGCTCCGCAGATGGAACAGACTCTTATATCCCCTAAGAGCGGTCCGCCAAATCAGCTAGTTAAGTGGTAATGTGCTGCAGCTTTGCAGTTTGGACCTGGTGTGCATCCACTAACACATTGTAAGCTATGGCATAATTATGGAGTTGCTTTTCCATAGTATCTGTGCGGTCCCCTAAATCGTCAGTTTGAGACTGCATGCATGAAATGGAGTTATGCAGGTCTTTTCTTAAATCCTTTTGGAGGGACGGAAGCATTGCCTTGAGGGTATTCTCAGAGACAGGATTGTCAGTGTTATGCAGCTATTCCAAGGAAGCCTCGGGTTCCACATCTGAGTCAGCAACCTGGGAGGGAGAAGCAGTGGAAGTAAAGGTTAGGATCTTTTTGCTTACCGGGGCTGGATAATAAGGGGAGCCCTCTTGGAGCTATCTCTGGTTCCCTGTGCTGGCGGTAAGGTGCAGTCCATATCCTCATTCATGTGTGTGGGGAGGACTGGGAGAAGGCGTGCTGTGGAGTAGAGGGCACCGCTGTATGTGGATCTGGTGCCATTTTATGATCCCCGGGGCTGTGAGACTTCGAAGAACTCCATCAGCTTATGGGGATCCTGTGCCAGGTTTTTCTTGCGGGACATGCTGGCGAGCGTGGGGTAAAGGAGCGGCGGGTGTCGGTAAAGTAGCTGAAAGTTCTCCCGTGCCAGCAGGATGGAGGTTCTATGCGGCCATCTTCTTGCCTGGCTCGGGTCTGCCCCCTACATTTTCCATTATTAAACCTCATCTGCCAAAAAAAAAACATCCCACTCCTCTTTTTCAACTAGGTCTTCTTTTAAAGTTGCTATATCCTCTTACAAAGTTATTGCCCTGCTTAGCTTTCTATCGTTAGCATACACTGAGTTTGAACTATCTGCTATATCGTTTCTGCTAGCAAGTTAATTATAATTGGTCCCAGGATAACAGCGAGGCACACCATTCTGAAAATATGCCATTAATCACCACCCTTTGGCTGCGCTCCTGCCACCAGTTTTCTACTTGGGTACATACAATATCTTCAAAGCAAAATGACCTTAATTTGTAAATTAAGCATTTGTGGAGTACTGTTTCTAATACCTTTGTGAAATCCAGATACACTACGTCCACAGGCCTTACTCTATCTAAACGAAAAATATATACTGCACATAACACCACAACCATGTACTGGCAAGTGATTCACATATACACTGCTCAAAAAAATTAAAGGAACACTATGAAAACACATCAGATCTCAATGGGGAAAAATATCAAGCTGGATATCTATACTGATATGGACTGGGTAAGGTGTTAGGAATGAAAGGATGCAACATCGTTTGATGGAAATGAAAATTATCACCCTACAGAGGGCTGAATTCAAAGACACCCCAAAAATCAAAGTGAAAAAATGATTTAGCAGGCTAGTCCATTTTGCTGAAATGTTATTGCATTGACTCAAAATGGTACTCAGAAGTTTGTATAGCCCCCACGTGCTTGTATGCATGCCTGACAATGTCGGGGCATGCTCCTAATGAGACGACAGATGGTGTCCTAAGGTATTTCCTCCCAGACCTGGACAAGGGCATCACTGAGCTCCTGAAGAGACTGAGGTGCAACCTGTTGGGGTCAGATGGACCAAAACATAATTTCCCAGGCGTGTTTTATTGGATTTAAGTCAGGCGAGCATGGGGGCCATTCAATGGTATCAATTCCTTCATTCTCCATGAACTGGCTGCATACTCTCTCCACATAAGGCCGGGCATTGTCGTGCACCAGGAGGAAACCAGTGTAACGCTCCTGCGTTTTACGTATGATGTGGATTTTCAGCTGCAGAAATATTCCACTTCAGTAGTCATGTAGAGAAACGCTGAGACACCATTCCCAACTCTCAATGACTCATCATGTGTGGATAATCTCAATTCAGCAAGTAAATACACACACTCAATAAGATGTTTCCTAGAGTGACTTATGTATATAGTAACACAGTGATGATACGCTGAAGAGACAGGTTGGGTAGAGATGGTAGATGACAGACACTTGAAAGGAAATGTTCTTGAAAGTAAGATAGTAGCAGATGGGATGCAGATAGGTTTAGCAATCATGTATGGTAGTAGATGACAGAGTAGCAGGTGGACATACAAGAGAGATCAACCCAGTGCAAGAACAGGTGGTAGTAGGCTCAAGAGCTAGCAATCTTAGATAATGCAGATGTAGTAATAGTCCTTAGTATGCAGAGCTAGATAGTGTAAGCTTTAGTATAAAGGTTATAGAGGTTTCCCCTGTGGGGTACTTATCACTAATAGCAATGTACCAGAGGAGACGTTCGGCAAGAGCGGATGATCCGGTAGCGGGATACAGGGATCAGCGCAGCGTGGTTCCGACAGCGAGGTATGCTTGCAAGCATGTCAGCTTCAAGACAGGTTAGCATCAAGGCACAAAGCAGTTTGAACAAACACATGTGAGTGAGAGCCGGCGATCTAAATAGCCATCCAGTCCGGCGCTCAGTGATGACAGCATCAGTCTTAAAGGTGAATGCGCACCTTACCAAAAGAGAATGGTGGGGCGCATACACTTATGAAAGAGTAATTAGGGTACCCAAAGGTACCAGAACATTACAGTACCCCCCCCCCCCCTTAAGGCCGGCTCCTGAAGGCCTCTGGAGCTGGTTTGTCTGGGTACTTCGCATGAAAATTGCGGATTAATCTAGAGGCATGTATGTCAGAGGTGTTTAGCCAGGTGTCGTCTTGGGGCCCATAGTTCTTCCATCGAACCAAGTACTGAAGTCTTCCTCTGTGGATACGAGAATCCAGAATCTCTTTTATCTCGTATTCTTCTCCACCTTCAACTTGTACAGGAGGAGGAGGTGGGATAGTAGGCCTTATTCCTTGGTCAGGAACATGGGGCTTCAGTAGCGACACATGGAAAATAGGATGTATTTTGAGGTCTATTGGCAATGTAAGCTGTACTGCAGCTTTTCCAATAAGTTTCTTGATTGGGAAAGGTCCCAAGAACAGAGGTCCAAGCTTTTTGCTAGGGATTTTCAGTCTTAAATTTTTTGTTGAGAGCCAAACGAGGTCCCCGATAGCGTACTGAGGAGAAGGTCTTCTGCGAAGATCATAGTACTTCTTTTGTTGACTATGAGCGTGTGCAATGGTAGTATTAAGCAAACCCAGAGAGTCCTTTATTTGGGTAAGATAGTCTGAAGCTACTGGGTTATTTGAAGGAAGGATGCGTGGTGGAAGAATAGAGGGATGAAACCCATAGTTCAAGTAGAACGGACTCTGCTTGGTCGTACTGTGGGTTGCGTTGTTGTAGGCAAATTCTGCCAGAGGGAGAAGATCCACCCAATCATCCTGTTGGTAAGAAGTGTAACAACGTAAATATTGCTTGATGCATTGGTTGACTCTTTCAGTCTGTCCGTTGGTCTGCGGATGGTAAGGAGAAGTGAGCTTCCGCTCGATCCGTAGTATGTGACATAGTTCTTGCCAGAACTTGGAAATAAATTGTGATCCACGGTCAGATAGAAGAGTTTTTGGGATACCATGTAACTTAAAGACATGTTTCATCAGGAGTTCTGCCGTTTGTTTGGACGAAGGTAGTCTGCGAATAGCAATGAAATGTGCCATTTTTGTCAGATGGTCCACTGACACTAAGATGGTATTAAATCCTTTGGAAGGAGGCAATTCCACTATAAAGTCCAAGGACACAACTTCCCATGGAGTTTGGGGTATTGGTAGACTGCATAGTAGACCGGATGGTCTCATAGTGTCAATTTTGGACCTGGTACAGGCATTGCATGAAGAGACGAATTTTTGTATAGATGTTTTCATGTCAGGCCACCAGAATTGCCTGGTAATCAGATTAAGAGTCTTTGTCATACCCATATGTCCTGCCATAGGCACATCATGCGATAATTCCAAGATCTTGGTGCGTATGATAGGTGGTATGTATATTGGATTGGTGAAATTCTCGCGCTGTCACTTTATATGAATCCTAAATTCCTTTAAAGCTGCAGGTACTGTTATTGGTAACCTACACAATTCAGAAATGTATAACAGGGGGGAGTACCGCGCTTAAAAGGTGCTTAGTGCATGTTGTTCATACATTTAATAATTTACTTTCAGTGCTTTCAATTGTTTAAAATAAAATATAAATATTCTCCAGTGTATAAAATTATATAAATTTCTTCAGTGCATAAAGATTAAAAAAATCTCATTAATAAATAAAATATTTCTTACAAGTGATGTAAATATGTGCTATAAACAATCCTTAAATATATCAAAATTTATAAAAATGAAACATAAAAATAAAATGCCAGTGATAAATTATGTGCTTATAGGTTTCCAATAATTAATTAGTTCAAAAGTGAAAAAGTGCCAAAGTGTCCTTGTATGTATAAATAAAATAGTGTATATTCAAACGCCTTTTCTTTCCCAAAATTCATGCAGGTGCTCTTCCATGCAGTGGCCACTAGGTGTCCTAAGCGCTCACCTCAATTGGCTTTATAACCAGCTTTGTATGGTATCATGTATAATCCTCCTTTTCTATGGTTAATTGGTCCGGTCACTGATTCTCACACTTATCCCTTTTCACACGATATTCCAGGGGGTGTGTATGGAGCCTTTGAATCTCCAAAATAAATGGGGCCACAATAGTGAGGTACCGTTTGGTAATTTTATTTAAAAGAGATAAAAATCATAGACTCACATTTTCCTTCGTCTTTGCCAATGCATAACAATTGTACTGTCGCTACGTCACTTCCGGTTTGGCGTCCTACGCGTTACGCTGCGTGCCCACACAGCTTCTTCCAGGGATCTTAAAGACATGTTTCATCAGGAGTTCTGCCGTTTGTTTGGACGAAGGTAGTCTGCGAATAGCAATGAAATGTGCCATTTTTGTCAGATGGTCCACTGACACTAAGATGGTATTAAATCCTTTGGAAGGAGGCAATTCCACTATAAAGTCCAAGGACACAACTTCCCATGGAGTTTGGGGTATTGGTAGACTGCATAGTAGACCGGATGGTCTCATAGTGTCAATTTTGGACCTGGTACAGGCATTGCATGAAGAGACGAATTTTTGTATAGATGTTTTCATGTCAGGCCACCAGAATTGCCTGGTAATCAGATTAAGAGTCTTTGTCATACCCATATGTCCTGCCATAGGCACATCATGCGATAATTCCAAGATCTTGGTGCGTATGATAGGTGGTATGTATAGTTTGTCGTTGTAGTAGAGGAAGCCTTCTGCATCAGTATTTAGTTGTGGTGGGGGTGAATCCAAACTTATACCATGCAAAACCTCTTCCTTCAAGGAACGGACAACTCCAATAATGCGTTTGTGAGGTATTATAGGAACGGAAGGGATTTCGAAGTAGTTTTCTTCAGTTAGTCGTGATAGTGCATCCGCCTTTTTGTTCTTATCTGCAGGTGTGTAGGTCACTAGAAAGTTAAACCTTAAAAAGAATAGTGACCATCGTACCTGTCGGTGCGAGAGAGTTTTGTTAGTCTGAAGATATTGGAGATTTTTATGGTCCGTGTATATAAGTATTGGTAATTGGGTGCCTTCGAGTAGATGTCGCCAATTCTCCAGAGCCAATTTTATAGCAAGCAGTTCCTTTTCACCCATGGGGTAATTTATCTCGGGACTGCTTAGGGATTTAGAAAAAAAGGCGACTGGATGAAGTGGTGAAGTGTGAGTTGGTCGTTGGGAGAGTATTGCTCCTACTGCCATGTTTGACGCATCTACTTCCAGAATGTATTGGAGGGATGGGTCTGGATGGCGTAATATGGGAGCAGAAGTAAACCTTGTCTTTAACAGGTGAAAAGCTTTATTTGCTTCTTCTGACCATTTGAATGTTTTTTTAATGCTAGTGAGCTGTGTGAGGGGTCTCACAATGGCAGAGAAGTTTCTAATGAACTTCCTGTAGAAATTCGAAAATCCAAGGAATCGCTGTAGCGCCTTGCGTGTGGTTGGTGTAGGCCAATCCTGAATGCAGGATATCTTACTCATGTCCATCTCGATTCCTGTTTTGGATATGATGTAGCCTAGAAAGAGTACCTCCTCTTTATGAAACAAGCATTTTTTCAGTTTCACATAAAGGTTGTGTGCAAGCAATCTCGATAATACTAGTCTTACATGTCTTATGTGTTCAGTCAAGGATCGTGAATATATAAGTATATCGTCCAGATATACCACAACACAGACATCTAGTAAGTCTCTGAAAATATCGTTTATAAATCGTTGAAAAACTGCAGGGGCGTTGCATAGCCCGAATGGCATTACAAGATATTCGAACAATCCGTATCTGGTTCTGAATGCAGTCTTCCACTCGTGTCCATCACGGATTCGAATGAGATTGTATGCTCCTTTCAGGTCCAATTTTGAAAAATAGGTAGCTCCACGCACCTGCTCAATGAGCTCAGGGATAAGCGGTAGAGGATAGCGATCTTTTATTGTAATAGCATTCAATTGCCTATAGTCGATGATTGGCCTGAGACTTGAGTCCTTATTGCGGACAAAAAAGAGTCCTGCTGCTGTGGAAGAAGTGGAAGGTCTAATAAAACCTTTTTCCAAATTCTCATCCAAATAGTCTTTGAGATGGGAAAGTTCATCCTGTGAAAGAGGATAAACATGACTGAACGGCAATTTGCTATTTGGGAGTAGATCAATGCTACAATCATAGTCTCGATGGGGAGGTAGTGCTTGAGCATTTTTCTCAAGAAAAACCTCAGAGAGATCCTGATAACATAGTGGTGCAATCTCATCTGTCACCACAGACAGGATCTTCCCGAAAGACGGGAGGTTACACGTACCCTCGCAATAGCAAGAGAGGAAGGCCAGGGTCCGTTCCTTCCAATCTATGGTTGGTTGATGTGTGTGCAACCAGGGAAGTCCCAACACAATGGGAAAGTGGGGTGAAGGTATTAGATCGAAGGTAGTGGTCTCCATATGAGACCCGTTAGTAGTGACTAGGAGTGCCTGTGTCTGATCAGTGATCAGACCAGAGGATAAAGGAACACCGTTAATAAGACTTACTGAGACAGGTTTAAGTTTAGAAATAATAGGAACTTTATTTAAAGCAGCAAAACGTATGTCAATATAATTTCCACAAGATCCTGTGTCAATCATGGCCTTAGTAGTAATCCTGTTCTGGTCCCACTGTAATGTTAAGCAAACAGAAAGGTAAGGGTTAGTGATTGAAGTTGTCAATCCCCCTAGGAGGACATGTGAACACTCACCCTTCTTTTTGTAGACTAGGGGACAGACGTTTATCTTGTGATCCGGGGATGCACAGTACAAGCAGAGATTACCAGATCGTCTTTTGGCTCTTTCCATAGTTGATAGAGGTGGGCGTATGGTTCCTACCTCCATAGGAACGGGGTCAACGGCCGAAATCCGAGAAGAACTGGATAATGGCATTCCCATTTTCTCAGCCTTTCTTTCTCGTAGTCTTCTATCTATGGTGATACTGAGTTGTATCAATGCATCCAGGGTTTTTGGCAGATCCGCTCGGGCGAGCTCGTCTTTAACGGCCTCTGATAGGCCAAGCCTAAATTGGGTTTTCAGAGATGCATCATTCCATTCTGAATCAAGGGTCCATCTCTTGAATTCTGCGACAAAGTCTTCTACAGGTCTCCTACCTTGTTTCAAGGATCTTAATTGAAGATCGGCAGTACTCTGCCTATTGGGATCATCATATAGGCTAGTGAGTTCTGCTAGGAACAAGGCATAGGAGTTGAGAAGCTGGTAGTTTTTCTCAAAAAAAGAGTCTGCCCAGGCCCGAGGATCGCCTGTTAGGTAAGAAATAATAGTACAAACCTTAATGTGATCAGTAAGGTAGGTACGGGGTTTTAGCAAGAAAAGTAACTCACATGCGTTTTTAAATTCGCGAAATTTTTTGCGATCGCCTGTAAATACCAAAGGAGGATTTATTTTGGGTTCAGGGGACTGAGCAGAGGTAAGTTGTGTCAGTCTAATTACCTGCTGCGACAGAGCCTGATTGTCTTCTTTTAATTCAGCAAGTGCGTGTATTAACGCAGTTACTTGCTGTTTTAACCACTTGCCGACCGTCGCACGACTATCTACGGCGGCGGTCAGCCCCTCACAGGCAAAGTGACGTAGGTCTACGTCCCTCGCCTGTGAGGGTTTAGGGAGCGAGCGCGCGCCGCCGGAGGCGCGCTCCCGCTCCCGCGTGGTCACGGACCCCCCCGCGCGTGTGACCGGCGGACCCGATCGCCGCCGGCCACTCTGCGATCGGCGGGGGAGAGGGAGAAAGTCAGGCAGCTTGTGTAAACAAGCTGCCTGTCATTCTCCTCTCTGTATGAGAGCTGATCACATGGATCTACTATGTAGATCCATTGATCACTCTGCATACAGTTGAAGCCACAGCCAATCACAGTTAGAATCACGCCCCTAGGGACACACACAGCCCCTCCCTCTCAAATAAAGTTAACCCCTTCACTACCAGTGTATTTTTACAGTAACAGTGCATATGTATAGCACTGATTACTGTAGAAATGTCACTGGTAACCCCAAAAGTGTCAAAAATGTCAGTCAAGGGTCCGATCTGTCCGCCGCAATGTCGCAGTACCGCAAAAAAAATCGCAGATCGCCGCCATTACGCGTTAAAAAAAAAACAACAAAAATGACAAAAATCTTTCCCTTTGTTAGTAAACGCAATAACTTTTGCGCAAACCAATCAAAATACGCTTTTTGCGTTTTTTTTTACCAAACATAGGTAGCATAAAACAAATTGGCCGAAAATATTAAAAAATTTTGATTTTTACATTTTTTTTTGGGGGAATTTCATATAAAAAAAAGGGAAAAATATTGCTATTTTTGCAAAATTGACGCTCTTTTTTTGTTTATAGCGCGTGATCAAAAAATCGCACAGGTGATCAAATACCGCCAAAAGAAAGCTCTGTTTGTGGGAAAAAAAGGACGCCAAATTCGTTTAGGTACAGCGTCGCACGACCGCGCAATTGTCCGTTAAAGTCACGCAGTGCCGAATCGCAAAATAGCCTCTGGTCGTTTAGCAGCCAAATCCTCCGGGGCTTAAGTGGTTAATTGTGTCATCTGAGTGGTTATTTCTGCTGAATCCATTTGGGGTTTGTTCAATCTGTAACGCTCCTGCGTTTTACGTATGATGTGGATTTTCAGCTGCAGAAATATTCCACTTCAGTAGTCATGTAGAGAAACGCTGAGACACCATTCCCAACTCTCAATGACTCATCATGTGTGGATGATCTCAATTCAGCAAGTAAATACACACACTCAATAAGATGTTTCCTAGAGTGACTTATGTATATAGTAACACAGTGATGATAGGCTGAAGAGACAGGTTGGGTAGAGATGGTAAATGACAGACACTTGAAAGGAAATGTTCTTGAAAGTAAGATAGTAGCAGATGGGATGCAGATAGGTTTAGCAATCATGTATGGTAGTAGATGACAGAGTAGCAGGTGGACATACAAGAGAGATCAACCCAGTGCAAGAACAGGTGGTAGTAGGCTCAAGAGCTAGCAATCTTAGATAATGCAGATGTAGTAATAGTCCTTAGTATGCAGAGCTAGATAGTGTAAGCTTTAGTATAAAGGTTATAGAGGTTTCCCCTGTGGGGTACTTATCACTAATAGCAATGTAGCAGAGGATAGGTTCAGCAAGAGCGGATGATCCGGTAGCGGGATACAGGGATCAGCGCAGCGTGGTTCCGACAGCGAGGTATGCTTGCAAGCATGTGAGCTTCAAGACAGGTTAGCATCAAGGCACAAAGCAGTTTGAACGAACACATGTGAGTGAGAGCCGGCGATCTAAATAGCCATCCAGTCCGGCGCTCAGTGATGACAGCATCAGTCTTAAAGGTGTATGCGCACCTTACCAAAAGAGAATGGTGGGGCGCATACACTTATGAAAGAGTAATTAGGGTACCCAAAGGTACCAGAACATTACAACCAGGAACCACTGCATCGGCGTAGAGTTTGACAATGGATCCAAGGATTTCATCCAGATTCCTAATGGCAGTCAGTGTACCATTGTCTAGCCTGTAGAGGTCTGTGTGTCCCTCCATGGATATGCCTCCCTAGACCATCACTGACCCACCACCAAACCGGTCATGCTGAATGATGTCACAGGCAGCAAATTGTTCTCCACGGTTTCACCAGACCCTTTCACGTCTGTCACATGTGCTCGGGGTGAACCTGCTCTCATCTGTGAAAAGCACAGGGTGCCAGTTATGCACCTGTCAACCCTAGTGTTCAATTGTTAAATGCCAAGTAAGCTCCACGGAGGCGGGCAGTGAGCACAGGGCCCACTAGAGGACGTCGGGCCCTCAGGCGACCCTCATGAAGTCTGTTTCTGATTGTTTGGTCAGAGACATTCACACCAATGGCCTGCTGGAGGTCTTTTTGTAGGGCTTTAGCAGTGCTCATCCTGTTCCTCCTTGCACAAAGGAGCAGATACCGGTCCTGCTGATGGGTTAAGGACCTTCCACAGCCCTGTCCAGCTCTCCTAGAATTACTGCCTGTCTCCTGGAATCTCCTCTATGCTCTTGAGACGCAGCTGGGAGACACAGCAAACCTTCTTGCAATGGCATGTATTGATGTGCTATCCTGGAAGAGTTGGACTGCCTGTGCAACCTCTATAGGGTCCAGGTATTGCCTCATGTTATTTGTAGTGACACTGACCCTAGCCAAATGCAAAACTGTTGAAAAAATGTCAGAAAAAAAGTGAGTAGAGAAAAAAAAATTGCAGTGGCCTCCACCTGTAAAACCATTCCTGTTTTGGGGGTTGTCTCATAGCTGCCCATCTAGTACACCTGCTGTTAATTTCATTAACACCAAAGCAGCTGAAACTGATTAACAATTCCCTCCACTACTTAACTGAGCAGATCAATGTTCCAGGAGTTTAACCACTTGCCGACCGCTCGCTGAGCTGGTGCTGCGGCAAAGTGGCTCTTTATCGTCCAGCGGCGTAGACCTACATCGCTGGATCCCGCCCCCTGTCGGTGGCGCACGCGTGCCGCCAGAGGCTTGCTTCCGCTGTATTTAGACACAGCAGGAGTCGGGCCAGGGGAGAGAGGTGATCACCGCCGCTCTTCCCCGATCGTCGGGGATTGAGTGAGGAAATCCGCCCACTTGTGTAAGCAGAGCGGGCGGATCTCCTATGTGACAGACAGTGACAGATTACAGGATTCAGCATAGCTGAACCTGCGATCTGTGTCTGTGTCACACAATCCCCCCACACACGTCAGTAAGCATGAGGCATACATTTAACCCCTTGATCACCAATAAAGTTAACCCCTTCCCTGCCAGTGTCATTATTACAGTAACAGTGCATATTTATAGCACTGATTACTGTAGTAATGTCACTGGTCACCCCAAAAATGTCAGTTAGGGGTCTAATCTGTCCGCCGCAATGTCGAAGTTCCGCAAAAAAAAATCGCAGATCGCCGCCATTACTAGTAAAAAAAAATAAACAATAAAAATGGCAAATCTTTCCCGTAGTTAGTAAACGCGATAACTTTTGCGCAAACCCATCAAAATACGCTTATTGTGATTTTCTTTTGCCAAAAATATGTTACAGAAAACAAATTGGCCTAAAAATGTTATACAGTATATCAGAATGTAAAAAATATTGTTGTTTTAAAAAAAATTGTCGCTCTTCTTTTCAAAAATTAAAAATCGCACAGGTGATAAAATACCACCAAAAGACAGCTCTATTTGTGGGGAAAAAAATACATAAATTTAATTTGGGAACAGCGTCGCACGACCGCGCAATTGTCCGTTAAAGTAGCGCAGTGCCGAATCGCAAAATATAGCCTGGTCAGGAATGGGGTAAAATCTTCCAGACTTAAAGCGGTTAAAAATACGCTCATTGAGAATTTTTTTGTCAAAGACATGTAGCTAAATACATTTTGGCCTATATATATGACAAAAATTGAATATATTTGATATTTTTTAACTGTCAATGTAGAAAATGTCAATTTTTTTCCAAAATTTTCGCTCTTTTTTTATTAATAATCGCAAAAACTGAAAAGCACAGAGGTGATCAAATACCACCAAAAGGAAGCTCTGTTTGTGGGAAATAAAGGACGTAAATTTTGTTTGGGTACAGTGTGGCATGACCGCGCAATTGTCAGTTAAAGTCACGCAGTGCCAAGTTGCAAAAAGTGGCCTGGACGTAAAGCCCCGGAAGATTTTACCCCCTTCCTGACCAGGGCCTTTTTTGCGATTCGGCACTGCATGATTTTAACAGACAATTGCGCGGTCGTGCGACGCTGTACCTAAACGAATTTGACGTCCTTTTTTTCCCACAAACAGAGCTTTCTTTTGGTGGTATTTGATCACCTGTGCGATTTTTACTTTTTGCGCTATAAACAAAAAAAGAGCGACAATTTTGCAAAAATAACAATATTTTTCACATTTTTTTATACGAAATTCCCAAAAAAAACTGTAAAAAATCAAAATTTTTTAACATTTTTGGACAATTTGTTTGGTAAAAAAAATCGCAAAAAGCATATTTTGATTGGTTTGCGCAAAAGTTATCGCGTTTACTAACAAAGGGAAATATTTCTGTGATTTTTGGTGGGTTTTTTTAACGCGTAATGGCGGCGATCTGCGATTTTTTTTGCGGTACTGCGACATTGCGGCGGACAGATCAGACCCTTGACTGACATTTTTGACACTTTTGGGGTTACCAGTGACATTACTGCAGTAATCAGTGCTATACATATGCACTGTTACTGCAAAATGACACTGGCAGGGAAGGGGTTAACTTTATTGTGGAAGGAGGGGTTAAGTGTGTCCCTAGGGGCGTGCTTCTTACTGTGATTGGACATGGCTACTGGTGTAGGAACAGTGATCAACGGTCCTACATAGTAGAAGCGTATGATCACCATTCCTACACAGGAGAGAATGACAGGCGGCTTGTTTACATCAGCCGCCTGCCTTTCTCCCTTCACAGCGGGTCCACCGGTCACACGCACGGACTTCCCAGGGAACGAGTCGGGGCGGGCGCGCGCCTCAGCGGGCGTGCGCTCGGCCGCTATCGGCTCACAAGCAAGTGACAGGCTAGTGACGTATATATACGTCACTTTGCCTGGCCGGGGCTGACCGCCGCAGTATATGTACTTACGGCGGTCGGCAACTGGTTAAAAAGTGTTTCTTTAGTTTTTGTGAGCAGTGTATAAATACATGAGCAGTGATAAAAAGTATGGGGTGTTAAGATCTTGTATACCATATCATTAAATAAAAATGTGTAAATTAATCAGTGCAATGAACATAATAAACAGATGAAATTGCTAACCACAAAGAGAAGGGAAAAGTGATACATGTTTGGTCAAAAAGACCAGAAAACATAGTCCATATGTGTTGGAAAAATCAATAATAGATGCATCACACAAGCTGTAATAAGTCTATAGTAAGAAGCAGCATGTGTGAATCACTAGCCCAGTCCTCATTGGCACACATATCAGTGTAGTATAACCTCATGCCACTCAGCCTCCACTCCCAGTTGACAAGGGAAGGAGAGATGACTCCAATAAATAGCAAACAATGACTTTAATGACATGCAATATCCACTTACATGACAGCTTATCTGTGCATGCCTGCTGAGGGGGTGCTGAACAGATCATCCATCAAACCACTCCTGGCCAGGGAAGTGAATGTAGGCAAGAGTAGAGCTGGAAACTGACAACCTGTGGCTCTGGGGGAAAGCCGCAATGCAGTCAGCACACCGAGGGAAACTTGCTAAAGGAAGCTGCATATACACAGATCCACACTGACTGGGAGTACACAGAAAGCATTACAACATCTGCATAGCAATGACACATTTTGAGGCCACACCTCTTTTTCAAGTTGGACAAATGTAGACAAAGCACAGGAATTTAAAGAGGGTTTGTGAGGAAAAATGGCTGGAATATGATTTAGAAACATCTGCTCAGGACTACCTCTACCTCACAGAAAAAAAAAATATTTATGCGTCTCAATTAAGAATATCCTAATATCATGCTTTCACTCATCATAAATAATTCTATATGATTGTATAAAACACAATTTTCAGATTAACTACAATTAACTATGCGTATTAAAAAAGGGAATTAATAAATCAATAGAAAATAATTGTTTTCATATTAAAACAACTCTTCTACTAAGAGAAAAATATGAAAATAAAAAATGGGAAATTAGTACATCACCCTACATATGTAAAAAAGATAAATAATGAATTATTTAAAATAAAAAATACATCAAATGTCCTTACTTCCTGGAATACATTGAAGGACCAGTCTAAACTGGATATAATGTAATAAAGAATGCAGCTCAAGATCTTTATTGAGACCATTTGGTAACAAAGTATTGCGTTTGGAAATCCAATAGATCTTTTGTCTATAGGATTTCAGATATCTTAAATAAACTCCATTGCAAAAATCTTGAGGTTTGCAATATTTTTATTATAATATAAAATCCCTCGCGCTTAAAAATTAAATACCACACAATAAATTAAACGGATAAATAAATGCTGCTGCTTGCAAAATACTTGATATAGAAAAAAGTGAAAATACCACCACATTAAGTGCAATCCACCAGCAGCGCAAAACCTAATTAGTGAATACATGATTTATTAATAATGAATTAATTTAATATGAAGAGGGTACTCTTGAATAGGAGTACTAACATAATCCAAAAAATATAAGTAAAAATAAAATTAGAACTAAGTCCAACCAAAACAGTGATCAATGCACAGTCCAAAAAAAAATAATTCACAACAATTATGTTGATTGGTGCATCCAAAACTGAATATAGGTCCCGTGGATAAAGAATAAAGTCACCACAAACCACCGCTGTGTGACATTCACTTCCATTCCCATCAGATGGACACTCACCAAATATTTTGGCCCCCCATTCACATGGTTGGGCACAAGCGCTGATTAACAGAAGTTTTAATGGAATCATCTAGGTAGGCTGAACTCTTCTCCTGGCCCTTTTCCTCTAATGGTCACTCCATAAATCCAATGTGAAAAGAAAAGCTCCACTAGTGTGATACCATAACACATGACTCAGGGCAACTGACCTGATACTTGAAACTTGTTTTTAGCACTGATGTTATGTATTTGATGTGAGTGGATTGCAACTCATTTTAAATAAATATTTACATGCGTTACGGTATCACACTAGTGGAGCTTTTCTTTTCACATGGGATTTATGGAGTGACCACTAAATGAAAAAGGGCCAGGAGACGGGTTCAGCCTATTTAGAGGATTTCATTAAAACTTCTGTTTACCAGTGTTTGTGCCCAACCATGTGAATGGGGGGCCAAAATATTTGGTGAGTGTCCATCTGATGGGAATGGAAGTGAATGTCACACAGCGGTGGTGGTTTGTGGTGACTTTATTTTTTATCCACGGGACCAATATTCAGTTTTGGATGCACTAATCAACATTATTGTTGTGAATTATTTTGTTTTGGACTGTGCACTGATCACTGTTTTGGTTGGACTTGGTTCTAATTTTATTTTTACTTATATTCTTTGGATTATGTTAATACTCCTATTCAAGAGTACCCTCTTCACATTTAATTAATTCATCATTAGTTAATCATGTATTCACTAATTATGTTTGCGCTGCTGGTGGCTTGCGCTTAATGTGGTGGTATTTTCACTTTTTTAAATATTTTAATTATTTTTAGAAGTAAAATTGCAGGGGACACTATAATCAAGTCACCCATTGCCAATGGGTCTGTTATGCTCTCCAATCCTCTTGCGCAATGTTCTGTTAGTACATCCAATATAGAATAGGTTGCAGGGACAGAAGAGACCATAAATCATGTTCTCGGTAAAGCATGTGATAAACTGCTTTGTAGGAAAGACTGCACCAGCAGAATCATGATAAATTGGCTGTTAGTAATAAACTGGCAAGTTAAACACTTGGCTTTCCTACATTAGAATGTATCAAAATAATATTATTACTGTTATCAAGATATGGCCTTATTGCAATATTTATTCCCATTGTTCACTAATTTATTAGGGACCAAATGGTTTTTTCAGATTACAGGCTTTTTAAAAAATAACCTAGGGGGCCTTGAGTAACATTGGACCTAATTTGGGATCATGTAACAAGATATACTAGTGCTTGTTTAAATTATGTTTGATCTCCGAAAACTATGATTTCAATTTAGTAATAAACTGTATATTATCTGTAGATATAGGCTTATATTTTCTCTCAGGATCATAATTTAAATAAGTGTTAAAGGCCTTGATAACTACATCATCTGTATATATTTTCTCTTTAAATTTATCCACCAGAACAGTGCTCTGTTCTTTATAATCAATGGTTTTACTACAATTCTTTTTGAGCCAACAGAACTGTCTGGTGGGTATGTTCTTCTCCCAAGTGGGATGGTGACCGCTATCAAAATGTAGGTAGGAGTTATTTCCTTGTCAGGGTTTTAGCACATGTTGGTATCCAGCAGGGGGGATCAGATCAGTTGGCTGCACTTAAAGGAATCAGGACCCAGATTGAATAAGTTTATTAAGCCAAATGACACACTTCCAATACCAGCACTAGTAAACCATAAAAAAAAAGTAAATGAAAAAAAAAATGTGACTGTGCAAAACCCCAAAAAATAACCTAACTTACTATATACAAACTGGAGGGACCACACATGAGCAAGCCAGGACAGGAGACAAAAAGGAGCAGGAAGCAGGGTGCAGGTTTTGGGATATGGAATGGATCAGGCTCAGGCGGGGACATGGCTTTCAGGAAGAATACTGAAGCCCTGAACCTCATATACAGGTGGGCTTTTATAGCCCCAGCAGTCCACATCAGGTGCAGCCTAATTATTTGTGCAGTCCAGCTGCTGTGAGACACCTGCTGGTGGCCACCAGAACTACGCCCTTCAATTCTAGAAACAACAGTGCCATCAGCAGGTGACCCAAGTAATGACACAGGTCCTGACACTCCTATAGGCTTATAGTGATTTTTTGTGATGATAAGATAGCTCCAAGTCCAAGAAAAACAACGTTGGATCCACTACATAGATAAATGTTACCCAAAAGGGTTAATACTCCACAAACCTATGGAAGATACAGGGAGTGCAGAATTATTAGGCAAATGAGTATTTTGACCACATCATCCTCTTTATGCATGTTGTCTTACTCCAAGCTGTATAGGCTCGAAAGCCTACTACCAATTAAGCATATTAGGTGATGTGCATCTCTGTAATGAGAAGGGGTGTGGTCTAATGACATCAACACCCTATATCAGGTGTGCATAATTATTAGGTAACTTCCTTTCCTTGGGCAAAATGGGTCAAAAGAAGGACTTGACAGGCTGAGAAAAGTCAAAAATAGTGAGATATCTTGCAGAGGGATGCAGCACTCTTAAAAATTGCAAAGCTTCTGAAGCGTGATCATGGAACAATCAAGCATTTCATTCAAAATAGTCAACAGGGTCGCAAGAAGCGTGTGGAAAAACCAAGGCGCAAAATAACAGCCAATGAACTGAGAAAAGTCAAGCGTGCAGCTGCCAAGATGCCACTTGCCACCAGTTTGGCCATATTTCAGAGCTGCAACATTACTGGAGTGCCCAAAAGCACAAGGTGTGCAATACTCAGAGACATGGCCAAGGTAAGAAAGGCTGAAAGACGACCACCACTGAACAAGACACACAAGCTGAAACGTCAAGACTGGGCCAAGAAATATCTCAAGACTGATTTTTCAAAGTTTTTATGGACTGATGAAATGAGAGTGAGTCTTGATGGGCCAGATGGATGGGCCCGTGGCTGGATTGGTAAAGGGCAGAGAGCTCCAGTCCGACTCAGACGCCAGCAAGGTGGAGGTGGAGTACTGGTTTGGGCTGGTATCATCAAAGATGAACTTGTGGGGCCTTTTCGGGTTGAGGATGGAGTCAAGCTCAACTCCCAGTCCTACTGCCAGTTTCTGGAAGACACCTTCTTCAAGCAGTGGTACAGGAAGAAGTCTGCATCCTTCAAGAAAAACATGATTTTCACGCAGGACAATGCTCCATCACACGCGTCCAAGTACTCCACAGCGTGGCTGGCAAGAAAGGGTATAAAAGAAGAAAAGCTAATGACATGGCCTCCTTGTTCACCTGATCTGAACCCCATTGAGAACCTGTGGTCCATCATCAAATGTGAGATTTACAAGGAGGGAAAACAGTACACCTCTCTGAACAGTGTCTGGGAGGCTGTGGTTGCTGCTGCACGCAATGTTGATGGTGAACAGATCAAAACACTGACAGAATCCATGGATGGCAGGCTTTTGAGTGTCCTTGCAAAGAAAGGTGGCTATATTGGTCACTGATTTGTTTTTGTTTTGTTTTTGAATGTCAGAAATGTATATTTGTGAATGTTGAGATGTTATATTGGTTTAACTGGTAAAAATAAATAATTGAAATGGGTATACTGTATCTTTGATTTTTGTTAAGTTGCCTAATAATTCTGCACTCCCTGTAAAAAAAATCACCATCCCATATCATGTACAGTATGTGCCTCCCATATAAAATGTTTAATTTGTTGTTGTTGTTGTTCCAAATATACAACTCCTCCTAATACCACGTTAAATTAGCATGTCAGAGGGCATAGTTGGCCTCCATAGCAGGGCACTGTATTTGTGGATACAACTCATCTAGGTATGAGAAATTGTGCTCTAGACTAAATCTAGTGCACCCCATAATAAATTGGGCCTGATTGGCACTGCTATGTAACGCTCCTGCGTTTTTGTAGTAGGCTGGATTTGCAGCTGCAGAATCTCCACTCAGTAGTCATGTAGAGATGTGTTGAATAACCAGATCCAACTCTCCAGACTCATCACTGTGGGCCCGTCAGCTTCAGCATACAGATATACACACACTCAATAAGATGTTCCTGGAGTGATAGGATGTATATGATAGTATGAAGGTGATGTGCTGAAGGGACAGGTGTGAACAGTGACAGAGATGGTAAGCACTTGATAGAAATGTTCAGGAGAGTATTAGATGGTATTTAGGTAGAATGCAGATAGGTTAGTAATCGAGTATGGTAACAGGTGGTAAGGACAGCAGATGACAAATACAGGATAGGCTAACCCAGTGCAAGGATAGATGGTAGTAGACTCAAGAGCTAGCAATCTATGTAACAGTGCAGATGATAGAATTAGTATGCATAGATAGTAACAGTCCTTAATGTGCAGAGGTAGGTAGTGTAAGTTAGGTTATGGAGGATTCCCCTGTGGGGTACTTATCACTAGTAAGGTTAGTAGTAGAGGGGTCCAGTAGTGAGGGAGTGATCCGGTAGCGAGATACAGGGATCAGTAGCGAGGTTCCGGTCTGTTCCAGGTAAAAGCAAATAGCTGGAGGTTCCGGCAGCGAGACAAGCTTGTAAGCATGTAGACACACAGGCACATAAGCACAAGCACAGGCACATTGAACGAACAACGTGAGAGAGAACGCCGGCGGTTGAAATAGCCACTCAGAGCGGCGCTCGGCGATGACGTAATCCGTCTTAAAGGTGTATGCGTACCACCTAATTAGAAAGGTGGGACGCATATTGAAAGGAAATGGAAATTAAGGGTACCAGAGGTACCAGAATCTTACATGCTATAGGGGCCAGTGATCCCCCTGTTACGCTAATTTAACGATGGGGTATTTGGAGGAGCTGTATATTTGGAAGAAAAATCCTTTTGCTGAACATCAGATTTTTTTATGGGAGGTACATAGAACCTTATCTAAGATGGAGATTCAGCTATTCTCCATAAGTTTGTTGCCTATTGTAATAGTAACTCTTTTTGGTAAATGTACTCATGTAGTGGATCCCACAGCGTTGGTTTCCTTGAACTTGGAGTCTTCCTATGAAGGTAATAAGATAATGTCATCACAAGAAATCACTTTAAGCCAACAGGAGGTAACTCCTACCTACATTCTGATAGCTCACCCTCACACTTAGAAGAAGAACATACCCACCTGACAGTTCTGCAGGCTCAAAAAGAATTGTAGTAAAACCATTGAATATAAAGAACAGAGCACTGTTCTGGTGGATAGATTTAGCAATAAAGGGTATCAAGATGATTTAGGTCTTTAACAGGTATTTAAATGATGAGCCTTAGAGAAAAGACAAACCTTTATCTACTGACAATATACGGTGATTACTAAGTTTATTCAACATTTTCAGGGGTTGAAGCACTTTTTAAACAAGTACTTGGTATATTGTGTTACATGATCCCAAATTAGGTCCAACGTTACCCAATACCCGCCAGGTTATTTTTTTTAAAAAGCCTGTAATCTGAAAAACCATTTGGTCCCTAGTAAATTAGTGAACAATGGGAATACATTTGCAATAAGGCTGTCTTTTGATAACATATTATGGATTTTCTAATTTAGAAAACCTAAATGTTTAACGTGCCAGTTTAATAAAAACGGTCAGACAGTTTTTCATGTTTCTGCTGATGCAGTCTACCCTATCAAGCAGTAACATAAGAGAACCTTGGAACGAAGGATTGGAGACCACCACAAACTCATTGATAGCATTACTTGATCATAATGTCCCCCAACATTTTACTTCTAAACATAATAAAAAAATACTGCAGACCTTTTTGCAATAGTTTATACTAGTAAATATACCAGAGAATGAAGGATTTCTAAAACTCTACAGACAAGAGAGCTTTTGGATTTCCAGACTTAATACATTGTCTCCAAATGGTCTCAATGAATATTTTGAGCTGCATACAATTCTTTGATGCACTATATCCAGTTTAGATTGGTCCTTCAATGTATCCAGAAAGTAGGGACATTTGATGTATTTTTCATTTTAAACAATTTATTTATATTTTTACATATGTAGGGTAATGCTATAAACACTAGATTCCATTTTATTATTTTTTTTTATAGTTTTCTCTTGGTATAAGAGTTGTTTTAACATGAAGACATGGATTTTTTTATTTATTCACGCATAGTTAATTGTAGTTAATCTGACTATAGAGATTTTTTTACAATCATATATAATTATTTATGATGAGTGAAAGTATGATATTGTTTTTAATTGAGATGGATAAATTTTTTTTGCTTTGATTGTTTCTTGTTAATTGTTATGGCTCTAGAGGTAGTCCTGAGCAGATGCCCCTAAATGATAGCCAAGTTTTTTTGCTGTGCTTTGTTTCCATTTGTCCAACTTAAGAAAGAGGTATGGCCTCGAAACAGGTCATTGCTATGGAGATGTAACACTTTCTGTGTACCCCGATCAGTGTGGTTCCATGTGGCCTTTCAGCAGGCATACACGGATAAGCTGTCCTGTAAGTGGATATTGCATTTTACTAAAGTTGTTAGCTATGTATTGGAGTCCTCTTTCCTTCCCTTGTCAGCTGTAAATGGATGCCTGGGCTGCATGTGGTTATACTACACTGAGCTGTTTGCCAATGAGGACTGGGCTATTGATATACACATGCTACTTCTTGCCATGGACTTATTACAGCTTTAGTGATGGACTATTTATTAGTGATTTTTCCAACACATATGGACAACGTTTTCTGGTGTATTTAACCCTCCCCTTCTCCTTGTAGTCAGCATTTCCATCTGTTTATTACAGTCATTGCACTGATTAATACATTCATTTAATGATATGTTATACAAGATCATTA
Source organism: Pelophylax lessonae (assembly GCF_965119305.1). Taxonomy (NCBI): domain Eukaryota; kingdom Metazoa; phylum Chordata; class Amphibia; order Anura; family Ranidae; genus Pelophylax; species Pelophylax lessonae. The sequence goes on along the minus strand of NC_138770.1, from coordinate 472,376,133 downwards.
CATCACATACTTAGTACCACTGCTCAGGTATTTATTTAGGTTGATCACTTGCCAGTACATTGTTGTGGTGTTGACGCAGTGTATATATAGTTTTTGTTTGTCTATTGTTTACCAGGTTCCACTGGGGCTTGTACAGGAGCACACACCCAATATTATTATACAGGATTTACATAGCTTCAACAGTTTGCTCAGCGCTTTACAATGTGAGGGCAGACAGTACAATTACAATGCAGTTCAATACAGGAGGAATCAGAGGGCCCTGCTCATTAGAGCTTACAATCTAGTGTTAGTGGTTGATTTACTAGGCGCTGATTGTCTCTTCTCTATCCAAATTACAGCTCACCTCCTCACAAAAAGATAAAGGGTTGGTCTGGCAACACCAGGCTTTCATAAATCCATGTTGGTTAGTGCTAAATATACAATTTTTATCAGCAAACTCTTGGGTATGGTCCTTTGTCATGGAATGCCAGTGGAATGCATTGGTGATTGTAACGTATCTTTTGAAATTTAGTGTTTGTCCTACCCTCATGCCTCCATTTCCTATGAATTATGGAAAACACAATTACTATGTGGTCACTGTTTCCCCATGATTATACCATTGCCCATTATTCCTGCCATTGCTAACTGAAAGAAGATGGGTCTCCACTTTAGCTTTAAGGTTCAGGGGCCTATAGAATATACCCACAATTCATTTACTGTTTGTTTTGTCCCTCTGAAGCTTCAGCCACAAAGAATATATCTCCTCCCTAGCCCCATTAGCAATGTTATCCCTCATATTCACTTTCAAATATCTCTTAACATACAGCCACACCCCTCCCCCTATTCTCCCTATCCAGTCCCTACGATACAGAGTGTACCTTTGGATAGTTGCAAGCCAGTCATGTAAGCTGTCAAACCAGGTTTCTGGTCTAGCATTTGCGAATATATCTTTGAATTTTGTACAATTATCTATTATTTTATACTTGCTCACTCTTAGGATTATAGTTAGATTCAACAAGCCTACTAGCATTGGTCTTGTACCCTTCCCATTTAGGTGCAGTCTGCATCTTCTGTAGAACCCTAACCGAATGCAAAGTCGGCCCAGTTCTCCATGAACCTAGAACCCCCCTTTCAGTCACCTGTTCAGCTCTTGAAGTTCCCGTTGTCTCTTTGGTGTGGCTTATGGTGAAGGCCACACCATCCGTTTAAAATAGAAATGAAAGGCAAAACATTTTTGTATAGATATTAAAAAAAAAAAAAAAAATGTAAATACCTTTTTCCCCTTTTTTTTTATAAGTGATCGCATTCTCTCTGCTCTCAGCTGCATAAAAGCTGGAGGGAGGAGAAACAGCAGCACACTGAGCTTCAAAGTGAATGGCTGTGCAGCTGGGGCCTGTCAGGACAAGTCTGATCATTGGAGGAGAGTATGCTAAGTTGCAAGTATAGCTAGAGAACTGACCACGATGTGTTCTCCTGCTTAATGTGGTCAGTTTTCAATAGTAAAGCAGGGGGACTGGCAGGGACACTAAGGATTTCACATAAAGGAAGCAATACAAAGAGAACAGGATACTTTCTTATACAAGTACAGCACATGGTACAGCAGGCACATATCAGGAATATGAAGTGTTGGGGTAACAAATGCTTTCATTATTGGAGTTTTTTATCAGGTCACCCAGTGTTAATGAGGAGGTGGAGACTCCACCCTTGCACAGATAGAAAGGGCTGCAAGGGTTGGAACAGTGATAATAGGGGATTTTAACTACACTGAAATGGACCGGAATGATGGTACTGCTTGAAGAGTAAAAGGGCATACATTTTAAACCTATTACCAGGCCATTGTAAGGTACAGTTTTATTGAAGCCCCACCTAGAATTTATGCTTTCCTGGTGTGAAGCCATGTACAGCTTATGTTCTTATAAAAGAACATCTGGGTAACATGATTTCATTTAATGTAAGCTGTAAGCAACAATCCCGTACCAGAGAGATTAAAACACTTACCTTTCAAGAAAGCAAATTTTACAAGGCTGAGGGCTGTTTTCCAAGATAAAGACTGGGAGGGAATATTGTCACTGAGAAACACAAAACAAAAATGGTAATGTTTCACATTGACTGTATGCAAGCATGCTGTATAAAAAATATTCCCACAGGTATTGTTTAAAAGGCTAAAAATAAAATCTATGTGGCTCACATCCTAAGTCAGACAAGCTATAAAATAATAAGGGGCATTTTAAAAAATATAAAAATGAAGGAACACATCATCATTTAAAAGTTACAACAAGTATAACCGAATATGTAAAAAGCAAATCAGGGCTGAAAATTTCAAAAAATGACAGGTTGCAAAAGAGAATAGGACAAGCCTCCCCAAAAAAATCCTTAAACTATATTGATAGTAAAAAGGGCAGATCTGAGCATGTAGATCCTTTACAAGATGATATATAGCTGCTGACTGGGGACAAAGAGTGGGCAAATGTATTTAACCATTTTCTGCTCGTATGACATCATATGACGTCCAGGATATGAAGTGAAGATATCTGGATGATGCCTGCAGCTACAAGCATCATCCAGGTAACCTTCTTTTCAGCCAGCAATTTACTCTAGTGTAAAATTAGTCATTGGATTGCTTTTACAGGCAGCGGGAAGGAAATCCCCCCCCCCGCCACACCCATCAACGCCTCTTTAGGTTCTCCCACGCCATTGCGGAGCCTGAGATCCAAACCGGCGGTGGGTTGGGTTACCACAGAGCTGCCCGAGGACTGGATGGTCTCTGGCTATCTTTATAATCCTGGGAAGCCAGAAGCTACATCATGACGTCACTTCCAGCTCTGGGAGATATAAACACTGCCATATTTTTCCCTAGAAAGCAATGTTTTTTTTTTTTATCTCATGTTTTTCAGGGTAGAGGAGATATCTGAGGTCTTATAGACCCCAGATGTCTCCATAAAGAGGACCTGTCATGCCTTATTTCTATCACAAGGGATGCTTATATTTCTTGTGATAGGAATAAAAGTTATAAAAAAATAAAGGGACATTGTAAAAATAAAAAATGAATAATAATAAATAAAACCTTTTTAAAGTACCCCCGTCCCCTCATGCTCGCATGCAGAAGCGAATGCATATGTAAACGGTGTTTGCACCAGACATGTGTGGTATCGCCGCAACCATTATAGCGAGACCAATAATTCTAGCACTAGATCTCCTCTGTAACTCTAAATTGGTAACCTGTAAAAAATCTTAAAGCGTCGTCTATGGTGTTTTTTAAGTACCACAGTTTGTCACCATTCCACGAACGTGCGCAATTTTAAAGTATGATTTGTTAGGTTATTTACTCTGTGTAACATCATCTTTTATATTTTACAAAACATTTTTTTTTTAAATTGTGTTTGGAAAATCACTGCACAGATACCATTTGACACAAAATATTGCAATGAACACCACTTTATTCTCTAGGGAAGGGGTTGGCAAACTTTAAGAGGTGGAAATCTACCCGAACAACATGGAGGAAATCAAAGATCACTGGGGTGCGCCTTTTTATTAATTTATAGAAAAACAAATTAACTAGCAATCCCCCCAAAAGTAGGGCCTATAACTCCTGCTATAGCCATGAACCAAAGCTTTGTGGCTGCAGCATGTGTACACACCCAGCTGCTGCCTTTGCAGTTAAACAGGGGAGTGGTTGGAAGGTGGTAAAACTGTGCTCACCGAGGGGTTTTACTGCTTCCAACCTCTATTGTGAGTAAGCCCTTGCGCACAAGCCACTTTACAAAGTACCACCAAAATGACCCCGTGTGCTCATTCCAATTGACCTGCAACTCCCTGTCCAGCACAGACCAGCCAGATTCCCAACACAGACCTCCCTCCAGCACAGACCCCCCCCCCCCCCAAGTACAGATCTATTACAGATTCCCTCACTCTGTGTGAACAGTGGGTACAGAACTACAAAAAACATAAGACTCCAAACCCTCTCCCTGCACTCACCAGATAACGTGTTGTATACATATGCAGCTGAAGCAGCTCAAAGTGAGAAATATGGAGCAGCGGAGGAAACTTGCTGTAGCACTAAGCTACCTCTCTCAATAAAGTTGCAGGTGTGGGTTCCCTGGAGGTGCTGCAGCAACCTCTCAGTTATTTTTTTGTCTTACACAGTGCTAAATAAACTTTAGCAGCCGCAGCACCGCCAGTAAACCCACACCTGCAGCTTCATTGAGAGACGTAGCTCAGTGCTAGAGTAAGTCTCCTCCCCTGCTTCGCCTGCCTCTCTCCTTCCCTGGTTCACTCGGCTTTCCCCTTCCCTGGTCTGGAACTTCAGTGAACCCAAACCTGCAGCTTCATTGAGACAGGTAGCTCAGTGTGGGAGCAAGTCTCCTCCCCTGCTCCAGCCGCCCGGCTCTCTCTTCCCCTGCTCCGGAGCTTCTCATCCTGCTCTGCCCAGCTCTTACTCTGATAGCACTGGAGAGGAGCAGTTTAGTCCAGGATGGGCAATGTAGAGATGCGAGCTACTCGTCACCTGGCCGCTGTTGATTGGTAGATCACGATATAATGTTTGGGGCGTTCTGAGTAATTTTCTAGCAAAAAAATATTTATGTTTACTTGTAGGAGAGAAATGTCAGAATTAGCCTTGGTGGTAACTGGGTAATAACCGTCTTCAGATCTGTGTATATAAAGAAAAATAGGGGAGCTCAAGTCCTTAATAGTGATAGTATTGACAATGGCTTCAAAATGATACAGTCCAGAAAAATTTAGACAAAATAAAGGTAAATAAAGCACCTGACCCAGATGGCTTACACCATCAGAGTTGAGCTCTGTCATTTCAAAACCATTGTGTCTATTTTTAGAGACTCTTTACCACTTGCTGTCCAGGTACATTTTTAAAATGTTTACACCCGTTAAAATCAGCTTCCTTTGCTAGAAAATTACTTAGAACCTCCAAAACATTATATATTTTATGAAAGCTGAGGCCCTGGAAAATAAAATGGTGGCTGTTGTAATTTTTTGTCACACAAATTTTGCGCAGCCATTTATCAAAAAAATTTTACAGGAAAAATATACTAAAATGTATTTTAGCACACACAAGCATAATGCCAATTTTTTTGTAAAATGATAAAAGATGATGTTGCAGTGGTTAAATACAGTGCCTTAAAAAATGATTCATACCCCTTGAAATTTTCCACATTTTGTCATGTTACAACCAAAACATAATCGTATTTTATGGGATAGACCAACACAAAATGACACATATTTGTGAAGTGGAAGGAAAATTATATATTTTTTTATAAATAAATATCTAAAAAGAGTGGCATACAATTGTATTCAGCCCCACTAAGTCAATAGTTTATAGATCAACCTTTCACTGCAATTACAGCTGCAGGTCTTTTTGGGTATGTCTCTTTAAAAAGTAGCTCAAGCTCTGTCAGATTGGACAGAGAGCATCTGTGAACATCATTTTTTAAATTTTGCAACAGATTTAAAAATTAATTTAGGTCTGGACTTTGGCTGGTCCGTTCTAACACATGAATATGCTTTAATCCAAACCATTCCATTGTAATCTGGCTGTATGTTTAGGGTTGTTTTCCTTCTGGAACCTCCGCCCCAGTCTGAAGTCTTTTGCAAACTCTAATAAGTTTTCTTTTAAGATTGCCCTGTATTTGGCTCCATCTTCCCATCAACTCTGACCAGCTTCTCTGTCCCTGCTGAAGAAAAGCATCCCCACAACATGATGCTGCCACCACCATGTTTCACTGTGGGGATGGTGTGTTCAGAGTGATATGCAATGTTAGTTTTCTGCCACACATAACATTTTGCTTTTAGGCCAAAAAGTTACATTTTGGTCTCATCTGGCCAGAGCACCTTCTTCCACATGTTTGCCGTGTCCCCCACATGGCTTCTTGCAAACTGCAAACGGGACTTCTTGTACAAAGAAAACCAATAGAAGGTGCCTCTAAGTGCAGACAACAAAATACTTTTATTGCCAAAGGAGAAAAATGCACTTGCTTGTATTAAAATAAATCAGGCTCATCATAGCATGTGGCAAGGAATTCAGTGACAGGTGGTCCCAGGGGTGGTCCAATGTGCAGCTTTATGGTGGAGATCCCAACCGACCAGCAGCGGGGGGGCTACAGGAGAAAGGACGGCCATGCTGCCAGAACCAGTGTGGAACACAAATGCCAGGAAGTGATGTCAAATGAGAGGTACGCGTTTTGGAGCGTTGATTGGGTCCTTCCTCATGTTGATAACTCAGACACAAGGCCGTGTCTTTATACACCCACTGGGGGGGCGAGGTCAAAGGCGGGACTATGAGAGGGAACTGGGATAGCAGCAGCCCCAAATGTAGATTTATACATAAAAGGCATAGATCAGCATGAAGAAGGAGCCAGTCGACGCTCCAAAATGCGCACCGCCCTTTTGAAATCACCTCCTGCTTTTTGTGTTCTACGCTTGTCCGGGCAGCACGGCCATCCTTCCTGGTTCTTTCTCCTGCGACCCCCCCCTCTGCTGGTCGGTTCGGATCTCCACCATCAAGCTGCACATTGGACCACCCCTGGGACCACCTGTCACTGGTTTCCTTGATGAGCCTGGTTTATTTTAATGCTAGTAGGTGCATTTTTATCCTTTGGCAATAAGTCTTTTGTTTTCTGCACTTAGAGGCGCCTTCTGTTTGTTTTCTATGTACCAGAGTTTGCTGCCCTAGTGCTGCTGAGACACCTGCTTGCCTGTTCTGTACCCAATCTATTGCGGACCTGGCCTCCAGCCAGAATCCACTATCCAGAGTGCCCTCCATCCCCTCAAATTGGACTTCTTATGGCTTTCTTTCAAACATTTTCAGATATTTATTTGTAAGGAAAAAATTTAAAAACATTTATCATTTTCCTTCCACTTCACAATTATGTGCCACTTTGTGTTGGTCCATCACATAAAATCCCAATAAAATACATTTACGTTTTTGGTTGTTACATGACGAAATGTGGAAAAATGTCAAGGGGAATGAATACATTTTCAAAGCACTGTAGATATTAAACGTGTCAAGACCCAAAATTGTGTGCCCTGTTAAGTAGCGACAAACTATGGTACCTATACAGTATTTCCTTATAGGTGGTAGTTTAAATGACTTTACAGACTTCACAGGTTACCATTGAAGAGTTAATCATAAATGATGGTTCTAGAATTATTGCTCTCACAGCAGTCACTGTTTACATAGACACACATTTCCATGAGGGGACACTTTCATTTTTATTTATAATAATAAAACTATTTTACATTTTTTCCCTTTTACTTTATTGCTATAAATGCATCTGGGTGGCTCCTGACCATATGGTCGGGATATTTTCAGAGCCTGGACCGCCTCTGTGACGTTGGCTGAAAACGGGTCACAGAAGTGCAGAACAAACTGTGTGAAATAGCTTTGGCCATACTTCTCCTTTAACTTCTGATGTCAGGATACTTGAGCATTTTATAAAAGGTAATCTAGAAGAGTTTTTGCAAGAAAAACTGGATTTTTTCTATCGTTCATCGACAGATGCAGCTCCATCTCTTCAAAGATCATTGGGTTATGCTCCTCCAATCAGGAATAGGCACTAGGCAGGAAAAAAGTCTAACCACGCCTATGGGGCTGTCCCTGCAGGCATAACCCCACACTCTGCTATCAGCAATCAGTTTAGTTGCAAGCAGTGTTTAGAATACAAGAAAACCCTATTCATTAAGAAGTAGAGTCAATGAACTTCAGAGAAAAGGATTTTACGGTAAGTTCTTACAAAAATCCAGTTTTCTCTATCGTTCATCGACAGACGCAGCTCCACCTCTTCAGAGACTATTGGGATGTCCCAAAGCAGTATATTCATAAGGGGTGGGAAGACAATGCAAAGAAGCCATAATTCCCCAAAGGCTAAACGTAGCCAATCAGGTAACATGGAGCTCAACCAGGAACAACTGGAGCTCACCTTGAAAAAAAGCCGGGACAAAGTCATCCAGTGCCCAGGGCAAGGATGCCAAACTGCGCCCCCCTTTCCCTTAGGTTTAGGGTCAAGGCACCCCCCTATCCCTGCAATAAATCATTGCGCCCAGGGCAACCTCCCCTCCTGCCCACCCCTTGTCCCGGCCCTGCATAAACCCTCAAAGGGACACAAAAAAGATTCTCTTCAAACAGCAGCCTGCAAAATCTTGCAGCCAAAGGAAGCATCCAAAGATGCCAGCACATCAACTTTGTAGAATTTTGTGAATGTATGTACAGAAGACCAAGTTGCCACCTTGCAAACTTGCAGCACTGACACCTGATGGCGAAAAGCCCAAGAGGCACTCAGCACCCTAGTAGAATGTGCTTTCATCGGGAAAGAACGAACCTGACCCTTCAGTGAATAAACCTGAACAACCGTCTGCCTGATACATCTGGATATGGTCGCAGCAGACGCAGCCAATCCTTTTTGAGGTCCTTCGGTAAGGACAAAGAGAGTCAGATTTCCTGAAAGATTCAGTAGCCGCCATGTAAACTCCAATGGCCCAAACCACATCCAAAGAATGCAAGGCAATTTCCTTGGGATGCTTGGGCTTAGGACCGAGTGAAGGCAGCACAATGTCTTCATTCAAATGAAAATCAGAAACCACCTTAGGAAGAAATGACTGATTAGGTCGAAGTACCACTTTATCTCTGTGTACCACCAGATAAAGTGAGCAGCATGACAACGCTGCCAATTCAGACACTCTGCGAGCAGAAGTGATAGCAATCAAGGAGGCAACTTTCTAAGACAGCGAAAGCAGAGAAATCTCTTGAATATTCTCAAAAGGAGGCTTTTGAAGAACAGACAACACCAAATTGAGATCCCACAGCGGTAGCGGGGACAGTCTCGGAGGCACCATATGGTGCACTCCCTCTGAAGAGATGAAGCTGTGTCTGTCGATGAACGTCAGAGAAAAGGATTTCACTGTAAGTTCTTACAAAAATCCATTTTTTTTTTTTACTCACCATAAAATCCCTTTCTCTTCATTGACAGACACAGCTGCTGCTTCTTTATCAATGACAAGACAGGGTATTATAGTCCCACCCACAGGAGTAGGACACTAGGCAGAAAAAAAGACTTGGCAACCCCTATGGGTAGTCCTCTCTGGGCAAAAAAAAAACCTTCTCTGCTATAGGCCTCCAGTCAGTCACAAGCAGTGTCAAAGGAGAATTTCCATAGAGGGGAGGGTGCTGTGTCCATCAGTAAATTTAGAGAAAGGGATTTTACAGCAAACCAAAGAATGAAGAGACAAAACCCAGAGCAAAATGTCAACACTTAAAACCACCCCAAGGGATGCCTGAGAATTCTAAGCAACTGCCTGCAATACCTTCTGGCCAAAACTAGCATCTCAGGATGCCAACACAGCAACTTAGTAAGCAAGTTAGTAAAGTGGGCACAGACAACCAGGTCGTCCCTTCGCAGACTTGAGAAACAGACACCTGCTGATTGAACGCCCAGGAGGCACCAACTGCCCTTATGGAGAGCTCAATAACAAGGAAGGGAGGCTTCCACCTCCTAATAGCATATGCCTGCACAGTCGGCTGCCAAATCAAATGGCAATTGCCAAGCCTCTCATTGAACCATCCTTGAGCACAGAGAAATAGACCACCAAAAAACAGCCATCACTGAAAGGTTCACATAAATCACGCACACCACGTCCAAGGGGTTTAAGGCCACCTTTCTAGGACGTGATGGCTGAGGACAAAGAGAAGAAAGAATAATGTCCTCCTTCAAGTGAAAATCTGACGTCCCTTCGGCTGAAAGGAAGGGGAAAGTCGAGGCACCACCCTTGTCCTTATGCAAAATCGAAGGAGGAGGCTTACAGGACAAAGCCGCCAACTCTGACACCCTTTTAAAGTGATAGCGACTAGTAATGCAACTTTTTGTGGAAGCGTGAGCAGGGAAATATCCCAGATGCTCTCAGTTAGGCTTCTGCAGAGCCGACAACACCCCGAATTTAAGGCCCACTATGGCAACAATGAACACACCACATGACGAACCCCCCCCCCCCCCCCCCCCCGAGTGAAAGTGCAGACCAAAGAGCGTGTGGCCAAAGGATGCTGAAGAAAACAGTCAGCAGAAATTTGATCCTTGATAGGGCTCAAAGCAAGCTTCTGATCTAGACCATTTTGCAGTAACGCCAACAAGATGGAGCGAGGATTGAAACCCAGGGCTTCGCACCAAACGATACAGACTCTCCAGGTGCTATGATAAATCTTCTGCGAGGTAGACTTCAGAGCCTTTAACACAGGCAGGATCACCAAGGCAGACAACCCCTGTCCTCCAGAACCTGGCTTTCAACAGCCACCCCATCAGAGCCAGCGACAGTAAAGCATGGTGAAACAACGGCCCCTGGCCTCTATCCTGCACAACAGATGAGGTATGACTCGGAGGGGTGGAAAGGCATAGATAAGACTGATCCCACAGCGCCACTAGTGCATCAGTCGCACTTGCCAGAGGATTCAATAATCTGGCCACGAACCTGGGAAACTTCCGGTGGAAGTGGGATGCTAGGAGATTCATGTCCAGTGTCCCCTAGCAAAGACAGGGCTGATGGAACACCACCTGGTGTAGGAACCACTCTCCTCGATCCAGCATTTGACAGCTGAGGAACCACTCTCCTCGATCCAGCATTTGACGGCTGGAGTAATCCGCTTGCCAGATTTTGACACCTGGAGTGTGTACGGCGGACAGAGTCAGAACAAACCTTTCCGCCCATCGCAGGATATAAAACGCTTCCAGCGCCATCGCTGAGCTCCTTGAGCCTTCCCGCAAATTGGACATCCACCACCGCGGTGGCATTGTCTGACTGAATCCTGGTCGACAGGCCCTTTCGATGATCTGTCCCATGTGTCAGCAACAACCCTTTTGCCTGAAGCTCCGGAACACCAATGGGCAGCCGGGCTTCCTCCAGGGTCCAGAGACCATGAGCTGAGTTTGATCCCAGAGTTCCCCCTCAGTATGACAGACTGGCCTCCATCCTGACCACACACCAGCAAAAAGGAAAGGAAGGAATTTCCATTACTAAGCGCTGGGGACCGCAAACACTACAGGAGAGAGGCCCTTTTTGACTGCTTCAGGTGAATCTGAATGACCAAGGAAGCGAGAGACCTGTTCCATTTGGAAAGGATTGCCTTCTGCAGTGTTCTCGTATGTGCATATGGAACCGCCTCAAAGGTAGCCATCATCAGGCCTAAAACCGCAGACCGAAGTTTCCGGAGTTTGTCTTGTGAGAGGAACTCCATGGCCCACTCCGAATTGAAGATAAGCCCCATATACTCCAATCGCTTGGATGGCATCAACACAGACTTCCTGAGGCTGAGGCTCAGGAACCACTCAAGGTCCTCGAGGGAACACATAGTGATCTCCACTATGTCCAACAAAGATGAACAAGTCCCTGCCTGCAGGAGCAAGCCGTCCAGATCACCAATCACAGCAAACCCTCATTGTCTCAGGAATGCCAGGTCTGAGGCCAACCCCAATGGAAAAACCCAGAGAGCAGAAGCCAGACCAAAGGGCAGCGCCACAAAACCATATTGTGCTTCCCCGACGGCAAGGTGTAGGAGTTGCTGATGTCTCTCTTAGATCGGGATGTGCAGGTAAGCATCCCCTATGCCCATGGATGCCCAGAAAATCCCCCTGGTGAAGGGAGGCCACCCTTGAGCGAATGGATTCCAGCTTCTAGACCTGCACAAAGACACTCAAGACCTTTAGATCTGGGATTAGGCAAACTCTGTTGGTCTTGGGGACTGTGACAGATTGGAATTAAATCCCTGTAACCACTCTGACTCGGGCACCAGAACCACCACTCCTAAAAAAAGCAATTCTGCACAGCCCCTTAAAGAGCCAGCAAATGGTCTGGCGAGAGCCATAGATTAGAGTGAAAGAACTGACAGGAAAGAAGTGAATCCTATTCTGTAACCTGAGAAAATGATTTTGTGAAGCCACCGGATGGGAATGAGGAAAGTCCACAGGGCTTCACAAGCTACAGGAAAATGGCTGCTTAGTACCTCCACAGCCAGCTTCACATAGCCTATACAGGCAGGTCCACAACAATATAGCTGCAGAACATGGCCAGCAGAGAACAAGACCAGAAATGTCTCATAGCCAACCCAGAGGAGAGGCAGAGAAGGTAGGTGGCATTCCCCTGTAGTGGTACTACCTCCCCCTCCCAGCCCAGGGGAACTGGGGAACACCAGAGCAGCAGGATGGACAGAGGACAGTCACAGAGGGAGTAAGATGCAGGGGGACCCAGTAGCTCCCATTGGCAGCATGTGCGACCGACCGACCTGAACCTGCACCCCCCAGCGCGGGCAGCAAAGAACCTGGTAAGCTGCCAAGTGAAGGGGTTGGGAGGGAGGAGAGCCCGCAGGACCGACCACCTAGGGAGTACATGCGCCCCACACTGCGTCCACCACATTGCATCCAGACATGGAAGGGAAGGGGCATCTTCTGACCAATCCATTGGAGCGTGCCAGACAGATCCTCCTCTAAAGTGGGGGGGCTGTCGGCAAGGGGTAGTACTGTGACATGGGCTATAGGCACCTGGTCCTATGTGTCCCCACAAGATGTTTAACTCACTGGCCGCTCCGGTCTGTGAGGCGTTGTCGCGGTGGACAGAGCTTAGAGCTAGCAGTCTGCTCACGCTTGCTGGTCAGACTGGGTTGACCACTGGATCTAGATTATCCAGCCTATTGCCCAGCCCAACTGTTGATTGAAGCTCTCCACAGGAAAAAAAAAGCCAACGTGCCTAGAGAGGATTGCCCATAGGTGATGCCGAGGACTTTTTTTCTGCCTAATGTCCTACTCTTGTAGGCGGGGCTGTAAAACCCCGTTTTGTCATGGATAAAGAAGAAGCAGCTGTGTCCATTATTGTAAGAGAAAATTATTTTATGCAATAGACAACATGGATTTGCTAGAAACCAAAGTTGTCAAACAAATCTAATTTCTTTTTAGTCAAGGTCACATCTATGCGGGCTGTGCTTGATGCTTTTTTCAGGCACATTTTGCAGTGCGTTTTAAACCCTTGGGGTCTGGTATAAATTCGGAGGGGACCCCCCTTCGCCAAACTTTTGTTTTAAAAATGGCGTGCCCCCCCTCCAAAATTTATACCAAACCCTTATCCGAGCATGCAGCCCTGCAGGTCAGAAAAGGGAAGGGACACACGATTCTCCCTCCCCCCCCAACCATACCAGGCCCCATGCTCTCAACATGGGGGGTTACTTTTGGGTGGGGGGGGCTCGCCCCCCCACCCCTAAGCACCTTGTCCCCATATTGATGGGGACAAAGGGCCTCTTCCCGACAACCCTGGGCGGTGGTTGTGAGGGTCTGCAGGAAGAGGTCTTATCGGACACTGGAAGCCCTGTTGAGGAAATTTACCCCTACCCATTCACCAAAAAAAGTGCAGTGTAGTGTTACAAAAAACAAGAGACAGTTTTTGACAAGTCCTTTATCAAATCTGAAGATTGTCCCCCATCGTAGCTCCAACGTGTCTTCCTCCCCTGGTCTTCTCCCTCCGCTGTCTTCTCCCTTAGGTGGTTTCTTCTCCCTCTTCTCTCTCCGGTATCTTCTTCTCCCTCCGCTGTGTTCTTTCTTTCAGTGGTTCCTTCTCCCTTTTTTCCCTACTTCCTCCGATGCTGGCAGCCTCTGTTGTGTCGGCTCCTGCTGTCTGCTATTGCTTATATAGCCATGGGGTGATGTCATCTGGTGATGTCACCCGGAGAACCCGCCCCTTGTGAAGTCACGAGTGGTGGAGGGAGAAGACAGCTGACAGAGAGGAAACCACCGGGGAGAGAAGACCAGAGGAAGAAGACATGTTGGAGCTATGATGGGGGACATTCTTCATTCTTAATAAAGTACTTGTCAAAAACTGTCTCTTTTATTTGTAACACTACACTGCTTTTTTTTTGGTTCATGGATGGGAGTAAAATGTACCCCATACTCATTCACATGGGGTGGGGGGGGTCTGGATCCGGAGTCCCGCTTTCTTAAAGGGGGCTTCTAGATTCCAATAAGCCCCTTGCCCACAGACCCCCACAACCACCGCCCAGGGTTGTCAGGAAGAGGCCCCACTGCTTCAAAGCACCCTCCCATATTTAGGGCCTAAAGCCTGGTATGGTTCACGAGGGGGGGGGGGCGCTTGCTTGTCCTCTCCCTTTCCTGTCCTGCCGGCTGCATAAGTATCTGGTTTGGATTTTGGGGGGACCCCACATCATTTTTTTTTCTTTAATTTTGGTGGGGGAGAGGACCCCATTTTGGTAATTTTGGTACCAGACCTGAAGGGTGACCTCACGCCGTTTTTTTCACAATTTTTTTAGTCAGTTGTTAAGGACACAGTTGCCGGCCCACTCCTTAACCAACCAGCTTTATACAATGTTTTTTAAAGAAATTGATGGTGTGATTGTATTGAAGTCTACTACACACAAAACGCGAGAAAAAAGTCCCTAACCCTTTCCAGATATGCTCTGGCTGCAAAACGCATATATGTGAACATGTACCATAGGAAACCATGGTACGATGCGTTTCTGCATACTGCAAAATACAATAAGAAATGCATCGGTGTGAACATAGGATAATGAGAAAGTAGGCAGAAACTTAGACAGATGAGTGGCTGTGGATATAGTATACTTGGATTTTGCAAACGTGATTTGGCACAATTTCCCAAACACAGCCAATGTACAAGTCTACATGCGTTAAAACTTTGGTTTTTAAATGGATAGAAAACTGGCTGAAAGACTGTATTCAGAGTGTAGTTATTAATGATTCATACTCTAAATGGTCTTAGGTTATTAATGGTGTATTCCAAGGTCCATTGCTGGGACCATTTTTAACACATTTATGCTCCTTTCACACTAGCCGACTTCAACTTTGGAGTCCAACTTTGATAGGACTTTGAAGTGACTTTGATAAGTCTTCCACACTCTCTGGCATTAAAGTCGGATAAAAGTAGTGCAGGAACTTTTTCTGAAGTCGCAGTGACTTAAGTAGTGTCAATTGGAACAGCTCTCTTAGAGATACGTGGCATTTCACATGGCCTGCGACCTTGGGTCTCACAAGTCTGATCCTATGTCGCACAAGTGTAAAAGGAGCCTTATACATGATATAGAGTTTGGGATTAAAGAATACAATTTGTGTTTGCAGATGACACCAAGCTATGTAGTGGAATAACGTCCATGCAGGATATCTCCAACTTACAAGCCGACCTCAGTGCACTATTTGAATGGGCAGGTATGTGGAAAAAGAGGTTTATTATTGATAAATGTAAAGTTTTGCACTTGGGGACCATAAGGATACATCATACATTTTAGGAGAACGACAACTAGGGGAGGTAGTGCTGGAAAAGAGCCTGGATGTTTTGGTAGATCATAGATTTAACAATAGCATGCAATGCCAAACTGATAAGTGGCATAGAGGAGCTCAGCCATGAGGAAAGATTACCTAAACTGAATTTATTCTCTCTTGAGAATTAAGGGGGTGATTAAGGGGGAAGATATGATCACCATGTAGAAACACATAGGTGATTGATACAGTGAACTTGGTGCAGAGTGATTCACTTTCAAGTCATTACAGAGGATAAGGGTTGTAGGAAAAAGAGATTTAACTTCCACACATGGAAAGGTTTGTTCACAGTAAGGCCCTGTTCACACCTGAGAGTTTTTCAGCTCGTAAAACGCTCATCTCTAAAGTCTCAAAATGCCCAACAAGCAAAATCCTAATCCTTTCAATGGCATATTACAAGCGTTTTTTTTAGATGTCAATGCCTGCTTCAAAAAAACCTTCAAAAAACGCCTGAAAAATGCCCAAAAAAACACCTGAAAAAAGCCCAAAACAAAACGCCTGAAAACAGTACGCTCTGGTCTGAATGGAGCCTTAGAGCTGTAAAAATCTAAAATAGACGTTCTCAAGAACTAGTTCTCACCAGCTTAGTACAATGTTTAATTACAATGTTTAGTACAATGCATTTCTAAATACATAAAATAACAGTATTTTAGCATCTATACGTGATAACAGAGATTTTTGATCCAGGAAATATCTGATTGCCTCCTGGAGGATCAGGAAATATTTTTTCCCCCTGTATAGCAAACAGGACCATGCTGCATATCTACATAGAGGTTTTTTTTTCCTTCCTCTGAATCAATGGATATCAGATTGTATACTTTATATTGTGGTTTTCTTTTTATTGTTTTATTCTATTGATTGGCCTAGATGTCTTTTTCAACTTAACTATTTAACTATGTTGGTCTCCAAAGTTATCTCTTGTGATGATGGAGGTCAAAATTTGATTAAACTATAATCAAATAATTTTTCAATCTTGACTTGCATAAAAGTCAGTAGGGTACTATTTTTAAAGCCAAACTCCCAAAAAAAAGTTTTAATTTCTATGAGTTGATCAAAGGTCCCTCAATCCTCTAAGGGCAAGTTACCATGTGTTAGATAGGGGTCTCCTTTTACTGCTCATATGTGGCTTTTTCGTACTTCCTGGGCGTAAGAGAAAGGGAAGCCATTCAGGTCTTCTGGGGGTTCCAGGAAGACACGATTAGGTAAATCAACGACCGGCCAGTCCGGATCTTCAGATAAACCCTTGTCTGCATGAAGGGGTGCCCTCACCTGTTTCTGGGGTGGGGGGGGGGTCTTTGCTTCTTTCCGGAACCATGAACTTCCTTGATTCAGGACAAATGGGTTCACGAACTGATCCGATCAGGGTGCAAGAACGAATTCCGGTCTTGACCGCTAGACAGGTTCTTCCTGTTCAATCTTTGCCTATCTCCAGACCGGTTAAGGGATCTATGAGAGGCGGTACAAGATCTGCTTTCACAAAGTTTGATTGTGCCGGTTCCCTTTCAGGAACACTTTCAAGGGTTTTACTCAAACCTGTTTACTGTTCCCAGGAAAGAAGGCAAAGTGTGTCCTGTCCTGGACCTCAAGGCTCTGAACCGCTTTGTGCAGGTACAGAAGTTTTGAATGGAATCCATTCGAACGGTATTGGGGTCCTTACACCAGTGAGACTTTTTGGCCTCCATAGATATCAAGGACACATATCTACACATCCCTATCTACGCTGGACATCAGCGGTTTCTTCACTTTGTGGTAGCAGAGGAGCATTATCAATTTGTATCCTTTGGTCTCACTTCCGCCCCCAGGGTTTTTACCAAGGTGCTGGCCCCGGTGTTGGCATTACTACTCCAGGAGGGGATTTCGGTATGGAGGTATCTGGACGATCTCCTCTTGAGAGCGGACTCTCATTCAGCCCTACTGGGTGACTTGACGATCACTGTCAGAACCCTGCAAGAGTTTGGTTGGAACATCAATTTTAAATCCGCCCTGATACCGTCCTTGAGACTGAATTATCTGGGTCTCACTCTGGATTCCGCTTTGGCGAGGGTCTTTCTTCCCCCAGAAAAGCTGCAAAAGTTGCAGGGAGCTATTCGGTTGCTGTTGGCATACAGTCTGTCCTCTCTGCGGACTTGCATGCAGGCCTTGGGTCTGATGGTATCAACCTCCGAGGCGGTTCTGTTTGCTCAGTTCCATACTAGACTTTTGCAACGGGAGCTTCTTGTCAAATGCAACAATGATCCAAAGTCCTTGGACACTTTGATTCAGTTGAGTCCCACCACAAAGTCTGCTCTGTTGTGGTAGCTTCATTCACCAGCACTATGCCAGGGCAAGTCCCTCCTTCCATTGTTTTGGATGGTGGTAACCACGGATGCCAGCCGTCGGGCTGGGGCGGGGTGCTTGGGAAGCTCTGTGCCGAAGGAACCTGGACAGTAGAAGAGTCCAAACTGCCAATAAATGTTTTGGAGCTCAGAGCAATAAAGCTTTCCTCTGAGCCACTGGTCGACTCGTCTGCAAGATTGCCCGCTTCGGATTCAATCGGACAATGCCATAGCTATGGCTTACATCAATCACCAGGGGGGCATCAAGAGTGTCTTGACGGCCAGGTAGGTGGCCGAGATTCTGGCCTGGGCAGAAAAGTTTGTTCCAGGTCTCTCTGCTGTGACTGGCAAGAGGATTACCTGAGTCGTCAGGTGTTGGATTTCGTCAGGGAGAACCTAACGTCTTTGGCCAGTCCAATTGCTACCTCTCTTGCTCTTTTAATAGGTGTGTCACCATTTGTCTCCTGTGAAATGTGTTTCTTGTAAAAATGCAATATTAGTAGCGTTCCTCCTGAGCTCCTCTAAAATGTTGTGTCTTTTTGTTGGGATATTCAAACCTCTTATGTCATTAATTTTAATTGATCCATATCCTTATTTCCCCTCCCCTCAGTTCTCCTACCTGCTGTTATTTCCTCCATTTATAGACCGGAAAGAGGGCTGGGAGCTGCTTCTACGATATTTCCACTTATACTTCATACTGTTTTCAGCTAGGAGATTGACATCAACCAAAGATTTTTCCTTAAATCCTCTACAGCAGAATTTATTTTCCCTTCCCCCCCCCCCATCCCTCCTCCACATATTCCCCGCT
Source organism: Pelophylax lessonae (assembly GCF_965119305.1). Lineage (NCBI taxonomy): Eukaryota > Metazoa > Chordata > Amphibia > Anura > Ranidae > Pelophylax > Pelophylax lessonae. The sequence goes on along the minus strand of NC_138770.1, from coordinate 472,357,708 downwards.
CCCCTTTTTCATCTTGATGTTATTTTGACCTACTGAAGATCTAATCGTAGGCGTTAGGAGGGGTCTACCCTTGGATGTGATGCTCTACTGCAGCTCTATCTACTTGTCGCTCCCTCTTACAGCCTATCCATCACACCCATTCAGCCCCCCCCCCCAAACCTCCCTCCCTCCTCCTAGTCCCTAAACAGACTCAATTTAAAATTTACATCAAGGTCAGTTCTTCTTTTTGAGGCCAAACACTGCTGTTCTTCACTATTTACTTCTTCTGTTTCTTTTTCATATTCTTCTCTCCAGCTAGGAATATCTAATTTTCCACAAACGTCATGTATTTCTTTGAGGGACCTTAGTCTTGCTGATGGTCTGTTTCTTCTACCTGTAAAGCAGGAAGGAAACCCCAAATTATATTGGATGCCCAACCAATTCTGCATTGATGCCACAAGTGTTCTCAATATACTCCTTTTTAATGTGGCCTGCGAGTGGGTCAGAAAAAATCTGTAAATGTCTACTTCCATAGCTGATAGATGTTTTTTTTTTATGTTTGTCCAGATCTGAGCCTTGTCTGCATAATTTTGAAACCTTACGATAACATCCCTTGGGACGTCAACCGAGATGTTTTCAGGTCTCCTAAGACGATTCTCTCTATTTTAATCTTATTAGTTTCGTCTTTCTCCAGCAGTGAGTTAAAGATTTTCCTAATTTTATCAGACAGATTCTCACCTTGTTGTTCTGGTAGGCCCCCTGATTCTCAGATTTTTCCTCCTGCTTCTATTTTCTTGGTCCTCCATCTTATAAGCAAGATCCCTTTTTTCCTTTCTCGGTTCACTCATCTCTCCCTTTAAAACATTTATTGTTCTTAAATATTCTTTCTGTTTCATCTCTAGGTCTTTCAAACGATGCAACAGTTGACCCAAATCTTTACCAATTGATATTGGATATGTTTTTAAAGAAACTTTCAATGGTCTAAGCTTTGCAGCTATTTCTCCTTTTGTGAGTAGTTGATCACGTAATGTTATTTCTACTTCTTGATCTAATTTGGCTTCAACAGCCTTGGCTTGTTCAGACATAATTTGTTCCTCCATTAAGCCTGTTGAGCCCCCTTTTTGAATCCCTCCTTATTTCGATCTGTTTCGCCCGGGTCCCTTGGAGTTTCCCAGATAAAGATAGTGATTTTATCTGTATTATCTTCTTGAATAATACATTTTTAATAGTATTGGGGCTGGCACTTATTTTAGATGTTTTGTCCGGGGCGCATCCTCTTGTTGGTCTTCCCTTCGGGGTGCCTGGTTGTTCGTTAAAAATTGTCTCATCCATTTAAAGGCTTTATTGAGCACAATTTCTTAAAAGAAGGGTATAAAGATAAATATAAAGGATTTCAGATAGTTTCCATTAATGTTAATGTTCTCAAGTTCAACTCCTGAACAAAAAGATTCCTGACAGCATAGAATACTTTAGGGTCTTCATCCAAATTTAGAGCAAATCATTCAGTAACCACCGATCTATTCCAAAAAATTAACAGAACAATCAGATATCAAAACAGGTCAGTTAAAATTTACATAAAGCTCACATTAGTTATTGATCATCAACAATATTATACTCCAGAGAAGAAAAAGGTAATGGAAGGATCTCACCGTTCTAGTAGAAAAGCCAAGGGCGTCCGATGATGGGCCGACCGGGTCAAAAACAGCAGAATATTTGATAATCTTGAGGCAGGACGAGCAGCTCGATCAAATACAGATCAATTGATGATGGTCACTGCTAATTTTGAAGGAGCAAAAATAGCTATCAAGAGTTGCTCAGCAATGTATTGCTATTTTATTTCAAGTGGCGATTGTTAATGTCACACAGTCACAGCCATGATATGGTGGTGTAATGGTTTCCCATATAATTTGAGTGGGAGGGTAAGAGCAAGGGGGGATCATGTCTTGCTCTTGCTCCTACCCCTGTGCACAGCCTTCAGCCTCACCACTGGACCCCCAGGCGTCGGTACCACATCATGCAATATCCAGATGTCCAGACGTTTTCAGCGTGGGGAGCCGAACCGCTCTCACACCAACTCTGCCGACTCTGCAAGCTGTCAGGCAGTCTCTCCGCCTCGCCTCTAGCCTCGAGTCCTGCAACGACCGCACACCCAGACAACCCAGAGTCAGGCAGCCACAGGTGAGAGGAAAAATGTACGTGAGGGCAGGAGGGGGAAGCTGTCCATGCCACCCAGCATTCAGCTGGATCCGTGGCTGACAGGGCAAGGGATTAGGCAGCCAAAAGCTGGGTCACTGAGCACTCTGCTCTCATGGTGTTCGGTGCCTGGAGCATCCCTCACTCACGGCCGGGCCATACAGGCTCCTTCCCCCTGTGTCCAGACAGCTATTTCTAAAATGGTGGCTATACCTTCTACAAAATGGTGGAAGACATTTCATCTCCCATTCTCCTACACACGTACTGAAAGAAATACATTATCGTGTCTAACATGCAAAACCTGCAACTGTAAAAATCTTTTTAAGCATGCCATGCATTACATTAGCAGCATTGAATTTATTTACAGATTCAAGTTAAGCTGGGACTTGTGGTTCCACAACAGATGGTGAGACAGCAGCTACAACAATGAGATATATATACGCAAATTGTATTTAAGTGATCATTGCAGTCAGCTGCACCATCAAAATATCTAATAATCCTCTGACTATAAACTGCAGTATTATTTATGTCAAATTGAACCATCTGCCTAATGCAGTATTTCAGCAAGAAAAGGGATTAATGATTATAGAAACAAACCCTCTATTCAGTATAAGATATTTTCCTCCCAGAAGCAGTATGCTAGATACACAAAATGGGTGAACTTTGTGTCGCAAATTTTCGAAAACAATCAACTTCTAACTCCCTCAGCCCACTCATGGCGCTGTCTAACTGACGTACATATTCATAGGAATATAGAAAAGAGTATTGAATCACGCCTTCCACACACACTCACTGGCAATAACATCAAGCAATCCCTAGCCTCTTCACGAAAATCACAATCATTCAGATAGAGCAGGGGTCTTCAAACTATGGCCCTCCAGTTGCTCCATTTTTACAATGCCTCATGGGATGTGTAGTTCTGCAACAGCTGGAGGGCCGTAGTTTGATCATTTTACTTCTCATACATAAACACACTCACACACAACAATACATTTAACTAACTCACAGAAATATACATTTTCCTATCAAATATTAATAATTCTAATTTTAATTGTATGTCACATACATACAGTATCTCACAAATATGAGTACACCCCTCACATTTTTTTAAAATATTTTATTATATCTTTTCATGTGACAACACTAAAGAAATGACGCTTTGCTACAATGTAAAGTAGTGAGTGTGCAGCTTGTATAACAGTGTAAATTTGCTGCCCCCTCAAAATAACTCAACACACACCCATTAATGTCTAAACCACTGGCAACAAAAGTGAGTACACCCCTAAGTGAAAATGTCTAAATTAAGCCCAAAGTGTCAATATTTTGTGTGGCCACCATTATTTTCCAGCACTGCCTTAACCTTCTTGGGCATGGAGTTCACCAGAGCCTCACAAGTTGCCACTGGAGTCCTCCTCCACTCCTCCATGACGACATCACTGAGCTGGTGGATGTTTGAGACCTTGCACTCCTTCACCTTCTATTTGAGGATGCCCTACAGATGGTCAATAGGGTTTAGGTCTGGAGACATGCTTGGCTAGTCCATCACCTTTATCCTCAGCTTCTTTAGCAAGGCAGTTATCATCTTGGAGGTTTGAGGTCATTATGTTGGAATACTGTCCTGCGGCCCAGTCTCTGAAGGGAGGGGATCATGCTCTGCTTCAGTATGTCACAGTACATGTTGGCATTCATGGTTCCCTCAATGAACTGTAGCTCCCCACTGCTGGCAGCACCCATGCAGCCCGAGACCATGACACTCCCACCACCATGCTTGACTGTAGGTAAGACACGCTTGTCTTTGTGCTCCTTGCCTGGTTGCCCCCACACACGCTTGACACCATCTGAACCAAATACTTTATCTTGGTCTCATCAGACCACAGGACAAGGTTCCAGTAGTCCATGTCCTTAGTTTGCTTGTCTTCAGCAAACTGTTTGCGGGCTTTCTTGTGCATCATCTTTAGAAGAGGATTCCTTCTGGGATGACAGCCATGCAGACCAATTTGATGCAGTGTGCGGAGTATGGTCTGACCAACAGGCTGACCCCCACCGCTTCAACCTCTGCAGCACGCTGAGCATGTGCACTCAACTTCTTTGGTCGACCATGGTGAGGCCTGTTCTGAGTGTTAAACCGCTGTATGGTCTTGGCCATGTGCTGAATCTCAGTTTCAGGGTCTTGGCAATCTTCCTTAAGCCTAGGCCATCTTTGTGTAGAGCAATAATTATTTTTTTCAGATCCTCAGAGAGTTCCATGAGGTGCCATGTTGACCTTCCAGTGAGCAGTATGAGAGAGTGAGAGCAATAACACCAAATTTAACACACCTGCTCCCCATTCACACCTAAGACCTTGTAACACTAATGAGACACATGACATTGGGGAGGGAAAATGGCTAATTGGGCCCAATTTGGACGTTTTCACTTAGGGGTGTACTCACTTTTGTTGCCAGCAGTTTAGACATTAGTGGCTGTGTGTTCAGTTATTCTGAGGGGACAGCAAATTTACACTGTTATACAAGCTGTACACTCACTACTTTACATGGCAACGTGTCATTTCTTCAAAGTTGTCACATAAAAAGATATAAAAAAAAATATTTACAAAAATGTGAGAGGTGTACTCACTTTTGTGAGATACTGTACCATTTCCATATTCATCATACGCTATGTGCAAGATTCAGGAGCAGTAGGCACTCTACATGCATATGTCGCCTTACAAAAACACTGGTCTCAAGACACGAAAAACCGCCAAGGCCTGCTTGCCACGGCGATTAGGAATGTCTCAACCTGATCTTAACTCAGTTAGTACACAGACAGGTATAATAGCTACATGTACATACCTTTTTAACTTTGTTAACAAATGGAGCTCCAAAACTTTCCTGACATTTCTACACTCATAAGTTTTGTTTTACACCATAACTTTTATGTTCTATTTATCTTTGCACATACAATAAAAAAAGGTACCTTTTTCTACTAGTAACTAAGTATCAGTACTCCTCCTAAAAAAATATTTAACGTGGGCTTTCCAGGGGTCTGACAACCCCAAGGCCTCTTCCAGATTTATTGCCAGTTCAGTATCCGAACATGCATGTACAAACCCGATTCCAAAAAAGTTGGGACACTGTACAAATTGTGAATAAAAACAGAATGCAATGATGTGGATATTTCAAATGTTTATATTTTATTCAGAATACAACATAGATGACATATCAAATGTTTAAACTGAGAAAATGTATAATTTTAAGGGAAAATTAAGTTGATTTTAAATGTCATGGCATCAACACATCTCAAAAAAGTTGGGACAAGGCCATGTTTACCACTGTGTGGCATCCCCTCTTCTTTTTATAACAGTCTGCAAATGTTTGGGGACTGAGGAGACAAGGTGTTCAAGTTTAGTAATAGGAATGTTGTCTCATTCTTGTCTAATATAGGCTTCTAGTTGCTCAACCGTCTTAGGTCTTCTTTGTCGCATCTTCCTCTTTATGATGTGCCAAATTTTTTCTATGGGTGAAAGATCTGGACTGCAGGCTGGCCATTTCAGTACCCGGATCCTTCTTCTACGCAGCCATGATGTTGTAATTAAAGCAGTATGTGGTCTGGCATTGTCATGTTGGAAAATGCAAGGTCTTCCCTGGAAAAGAGACGATGTCTGGATGGGAGCATATGTTGTTCTAGAACTTGGATATACCTTTCAGCATTGATGGTGCCTTCCAGATGTGTAAGCTGCCCATGCCACACGCACTCATGCAACCCCATACCATCAGAGATGCAGGCTTCTGAACTGAGCGCTGATAACAACTTTGGTTGTCCTTGTCCTCTTTAGTCCGGATGACATGGCGTCCCAGTTTTCCAAAAAGAACTTCAAATTTTGATTCGTCTGACTACAGAACAGTTTTCTACTTTGCCACAGTCCATTTTAAATGAGCCTTGGCCCAGAGAAGAGGCCTGCGATTCTGGATCATGTTTAGATATGGCTTCTTTTTTTGCCTATAGAGTTTTAGTCGGCAACGGCAAATGGCACGGTGGATTGTGTTCACCAACAATGTTTTCTGGAAATATTCCTGAGCCCATGTTGTGATTTCCATTACAGTAGCATTCCTGTATGTGATGTAGTGCCGTCTAAGGGCCTGAAGATGTTTGGCATCCAGTATGGTTTTCCAGCCTTGACCCTTACGCACAGAGATTGTTCCAGATTCTTTGAATCTTTGGAAGATGATATGCACTGTAGATGATGAGAACTTCAAACTCTTTGCAATTTTTCTCTGAGAAACTCCTTTCTGATATTGCTCCACTATTTTTCGCCGCAGCATTGGGGGAATTGGTGATCCTCTGCCCATCTTGACTTCTGAGAGACACTGCCACTCTGAGAGGCTCTTTTTATACCCAATCATGTTGCCAATTGACCTAATAAGTAGGGATGATCGAACTTTTGAAAAGTTCGGTTCGACCAGAACACCCGAACTTCCCGAAAGTTCGGCCCGGATTTCAGAACCCCATTGAAATCAATGGGACCCGAACTTCGGTAATCAAAAAACACCATTTTGAAGCCCTAAAAAACAATAAATGCCCCTAAAAAGTGCCTAGGGTTCTGGGTCATGCCCCAGGGACTATTAATCGCACAAAAAAAAGTTCTTAAAAATTGTCGTTTTTGATAGAGAGCCAATTATTGAAAAAATTATTGGGAAAAAAAATTAGATTTCTTTGGATTTAGTGTCTGGGGGGTCTAAAAAGCATACCTGTTAAGTTTCAGCTCTGTAGCATGTCCAGAACCAGAAAAAAGATTGTTTGTATTAGAATTGCAGTAGAGCAGGCATAGGGCTCCGCTATTTTCACACCTGGCCGTTTTTGCTGCAGGCGTTTATTGGGCTTTTTTGTGGACGTCTTTGGAGGCAGGCATGACATCTGAACTTCTGTGTAGGGGTATATATACACACACACACATGTATGTATATATACACATACACACATATAGGTGTGAAAGTAGCAGAACCCTATGCCTGCGCTAATGAAATTATTTGCAGGCATAGGGCTCCGCTCCTATCACACCTATATGTGTGTATGTGTATAAATACATATATGTGTGTGTGTGTATATATACCCCTATACAGAAGTTCAGATGTTATGCCTGCCTCCAAAGACGCTTAAAAAATGCCCAAAGAAAAAAACGCCTGCAACAACACACCTGGGCGTTTTTGTTGGGCATTTTCTGGGCGTCTTTGGAGGCAGGCATAACATCTGAACTTCTGTATAGGGGTATAAAAAATGCCTGCAACAAAAAGGCCAAGGTGTGTTGTTGCAGGCATTTTTTGGGGCATTTTTAGGGCGTCTTTGGAGGCAGGCATAACATCTGAACTTCTGTATAGGGGAATATATACACACACACATATATGTATTTATACACATACACACATATAGGTGTGATAGGAGCGGAGCCACATCCCTGCAAATAATTTTATTAGCACATGGATGGGGTTTCCGCTACTTTCACACCTATATGTGTGTATGTGTATATATATTAGGGCTGTGCATCTTCACTTACCTCACGATTCGATGCGATTACGATTATTAGGGTCGCAATTCGATACGATTCGATTCCGCGATGCATCACGATGCATCACAATTACTGCCCAATGCCCATGCCCAGCCCACTGCCCAATGGTTTTCAAAACTTTATAAAAAAAAACAAACAATCAAGCAGTCAAAAATAAAAGAATCCTTTTTATTTTCATTTGCTTCAAAGGACACTTTCCTGGACCCTGTCATGGCCTGCAAGCCCTGCATACTTTAGTGCACTTGCACTGCAAACATATAGGAAGGTCTGAAAATGCAAACAGCATAGCAGAGACAGACAACAACACTAGTATTTTACTAGAAGTAACAGTAAAATTAGTAAAAAAACTGTAGTAGTGCAGTTTACTGCTTCATAAAAGAAAATATTAATATAAGCCAGGCCTACCACCATTTAAAGTACAACTAAAGGCCAAACTTTTTGGATTTTGGATAAAGTTTGGCCTATAGTTGTACTTTAAGGCAAGCCAAGATAGAAGAAGCCAGCCAGCCAAGCTAATATTCTTGTGAAAATGGTCATCATAAATTCCCACAAAACATTATATATAAATCCTTTTATGTGAATATGCATTGCAATAAATTCCAGGTGTGCCATAACCTGTCCTCTACAAAACAGAGCACTTCCTGACTAGTAGCAAACATCAAGGGTGAACCTGGCAATAGTGCACTGCTGCATAACTTCCATGTTCACCGTGATGTTTGTTTCCCTCTGCAACTGCCAGTCAACTCAAGTGAGTTGATGGATTGGCTGCTAGAGGGGAGTTACAAATATAAGCTTTAAGCTTATCAATTCACTTATGTCACTTTTATGTCACTTTACAGAAAACGTTACCTGTCCTGCAGACAGTCTCTGTCTCTACCACGATTAAACCCAACTGAAGCCAAGCCAAAGCCACCATTAGAGGAAGGAAAACCCTTGACAGAGTAAATCATCAACTAAAGCTTAAACTTTGAGTAAATCTTCATGGGATCACAAAAAAACACACAACACGATTGTCTGCATCAGAATCATGAGAACTGAAGAAAGGTTTGGCATTGCCACACTGGTACAACTCAAGGCATATAGGTTAGGTCAGGTTTGTGTGTATTTGTGATCCAGTAAAGATTTAATCAAGGTTTTACGCTTCAATGTAGGATTGATTTAATCTTTCAAGGATGTCCTTTCCTGTACCGTGGCTGCCTGGCTTGCCTTCAGTTGTCTAGATACACTTTTACCTTTAGTATTTGTTTGGTTGAGGGAACCCCCTACACTTGCTATTGCTACAGAGTACAACAGACCAGCAGACAGACATGCGTTGCAATAATTTCCAGGTGTGTGCCATAACCTGTCCTCTACAAAACAGAGCACTTCCTGACTAGTAGCAAATATCAAAGGTGAACCTGGCAATAGTGCACTGCTGCATAACTTCCATGTTCACCGTGATGTTTGTTTCCCCCTGCAACTGCCAGTCAACTCAAGTGAAGTGAGTTGATGGCTGCTAGAGGGGTGTTATACAAATATAAGCTTAAGCTTAAATAATTATCAATTCACTTATGTGAATGGACCATTTTTGAAAAAAAGCCATTCTCCATCTCTCCAGTGCTAGAAAAGCTGTAAAAAATATAAAATGTTCCAGGTTCACTGCGATTGTGTTTGCCCCTGCCATTGCCAGTCAACTAAACACAGTGTGTGTGTGTGTCGTGACTACTCAAAAGCTTATACGCAGCCTCATCAGCATCAACTCAACACACACACACTCTGTGTGTATGTGTGTGTTGAGTTAATGCTAGAGCTGCGTTATAAGCTCTTGAGTTGTCACGACAGTCAGTCAGTCAGTCACGTTACAGAAAGAAAACTTTACCTGCACTGCACTGAGCAGCACTCTACCATGTCGATTACATCTGTAACTGAAGCCAAGCTAGCCAACAAGCCAACATTAGAGGAAGGAAAATCCTTGAGAGAATAAATTGTAAACTGAAGCTTAACCTTGAGGAAATCCTATGGGGGTCACATTCACAAACTCACAAATATAGTATATTACACAAGAATCCACAATTGGTGTTTGTGATCCAATAAGATAAGATTTACTCGAGGTTAAGCTTCAAATGTACAAGTTATTTCTCTCAATGATTTTCCTTCCTATAATGCTGCACCGTGGCTGGCTTGGTGTCAGTTGTCTAGAAGAAAATACACTTTAATATTATTTATTTGGTTGAGGGTTAAATGAACCCCTAGTACTTGCCTAGACACTTTTAGTGTGAAGCAACGGAACGGATTATGGATTGGAAATGGATACAAACAAACCATCAGTGCTATAAAGCTATAAAACAAGACTGGTGATGTGACTGACTGGTGACTGGCGGCAGACTGAATTAGTAATTACTAATTCATTAAAAACATGAATTAGTAATTATTTCAGTGCTTAGCATTTGGGAACATGTAGGTTTTTCTGTAAGAACACATGTAGATGATCCACATGCTCAGGTTTAAGACTGCTTCTTTTCGCTGTTATAACATCTCCTGCAGTAGAGAAAACACGCTCTGCAGATACACTTGTACCTGGGATACACAAGTATTGCTTTGACAGCTGAGAGAGGAGGGGGAATATGACCTCATGCTCATGCCACCATTTTAAAGGGTCCTCAGTGAGAGGCAGAGGTGGGGCTTTACAATATTTTTCCATTTCGTCTTCTGCCTTGGCATAGGGGGTCTTAGGTTCTATTGCACCATCAGTGAAAGACTTCCCCAGCAAAGTCATGAGCAGCGATGTTGTGGCCTTTTTTTTGGGAGGAGAATGGCTGTCCTCAATGGGTGTTGTTTCTTCTTCCACAGTTGCTTTTTCCCTAGGCACTTCATCCACATTTGTCCTTCTATTAGATGTAACCTGTGTGTTTGAACAAAAGATAATAGTATAAGAAGAGCTGAACTGACTAAGGTGCACGGTAATCCATACCATAAAGTTCCACTTCCCACACCACATCAGTGAATCAGGGCATGTTATTACACAACACAATGTAGCTGAGCTTCTAGCTGTCTGGCAGGAAACGTGATGAAATTCTAATTACCTCCAAAGATGCAGCCTCCTCAGTCACTCCTCTGTATATCTCCGATCTCTCCTCCTCTGTGAGAATAAAAGGCAGTCCTTTAAAGCGAGGATCCAGAGCAGAGGCTGTATGAAGGATCTTCTTCTCTGCCTCACTGCTGTACCTCTTCAGGAGATCTGTTTTGATTGCATTCTTGATCTCATGGGTCATGGCTGTGTCTCCCATGGTGTCTGTCATGCTCTGGAGCAGTTGTGCATTTAGAGGGGCAATGAGAGACACTGTTGGGTTGCGCTCTTCTGACATCAGCAAGGTTGCATCCTTCATTGGCTTTAATGCACTCACAGCGTCCTCTGCATTTGACACATCTGTTTGATGTGTGCAGAGATCAGACTCTCCTTTTCTGACTTCTGGAGACAGCAAGATGGCACAAAAGGTTGTTGTTCTAAGAACCTCTCGACCATGTCATATGCGCTGTTCCATCTTGTTGGCACATCAGTTATTAGCTTATGATTCTTCAGGCCCAGACATTTCTGTTTCTCTTTTAGACAGTGGCTTGCTCTAGTGCTGCGATGGAAGAATGTGGATATTCGTCGCACTCTGGCGAGAAGCCTGGAGAGCGTGGCCCCTTTCAGTGCCCGCTGACATGCAAGATTGAGTGTATGGGCAAAACATTTAACATGAGGAAATTTACCAACTTGAGCTGCAACTATCATGTTCGCCGCGTTGTCGGTCACAAGCACTACAGATTTATCAGACAGCTGCCATTCTTCCACAACATGAGACAGTAGCTCTGCCAAATGAGCACCTGTGTGAGACTCATAAATGGCTCTTGTTTGCAACACATGTGACAAGACCTGCCAGTCCTTAGTAACGTAATGTGCTGTTATTGTAACATAGGACTCCGTTGTGACTGACGTCCATGAATCACACGTTATTGCGACTCGACTGGCTTGGTTCATTGATGCAAGTACCTGAGCTTTGGTGTGGTGGTAGAGTGCAGGTATAACGTTTTCTGTAAAGTGCCTGCGTGATGGGATCTTATAACGTGGCTCTAGCGTCTTCACAAGGTAGCGAAACCCGGCGTTGTCCACAACTGAGTAAGGCCGTAGGTCCTTGGCGATGAAAGCTGCCACAGCTTTGGTTAGTTTCTTCCCTTTTTCTGAGTTGGGCGGATAAGTTGACAGTATGGCATCAATTCTTGGCTGATCTGGGTCTAGCAGTCTTTCCTTGGCAGTGGTGGCACTGCTGGTGGCGACAGGTGTTACTAACTCAGAGTGAAAACGGCTAACATGGTTTCTCAAGTTCGTAGTATTCCCTAGATATTTAATTGTTGTGTGACAGGCTTTACATACGGCGTGTGTCTTGTCCAACTCACGCTTCCCTGTGTGTTCGTAAAATCCGAAATGTGCCCAGATGTTTGCTCTTAAAACGCTAGGTGCATTTTTAATCTCTCGATCTTTTTCTCCTTCTGCCATATTTACCACCATACTACCACGTATGTGGCGGAGACGGATGACGTAAGTTGCCAAACTCTGTCAGTGTTTAAAAAAAAAATAAAAAAAAAAAACTTGTAAACTAAGCCGCAACAAATCAACCAAGCAACATCTTTCATAAAATATGACTGTCTGTCTGTCAGACTCCCTTCCTTGCATGCACTGAGCCAAAACCCCCGGGGCCCCCCCTTACCCCACAGCTGCCTGTGACAGTGACACTGACAGAGACCCCCCTCCCCCCACAGCTGAGCTGACTGCAGCCTGACACACTGACAGAGACCTGGGTGGATGTCCCACACCTTCCCCAATCCCCCACAGCACTGACAAACACTGAGAGTGAGTGAGTCCCCCCCCTTGCCCAGACCCCCACACTGACAGAGACCTGGAAGTCCCACACCTTCACCAATCCCCCGCAGCACTGACAAACACTTGAGTGAGAGTGAGTCCCCCCCCTTGCCCAGACCCCCACACTGACAGAGACCTGGATGTCCCCCACACCTTCCCCAATCCCCCACAGCACTGACAAACACTGAGTGAGTCCCCCCCTTGCCCAGACCCCCATAGCTGACTGACACTGACAGAGACCCCCAGGCCCCTGGCTGCCAGACTGCCACAGCAGAACAGTACCCCCGGGCCCCGACCGACCGTCCCCTGTCCCAGGCCCCCCCCATCACAGACATCCCCCAGAGATACAGACGAGAGACCCCCATGAATGATTACACAATTATTTGTTCGGACATACCTGCTGTGTGACTGTGTGGGTTGTTGTGCACTGCATTGAAGAGGAGGACAGGTGCTGTGCTGCTCTCTGGGCTCTGTGGCGGGCGGCTGGCGTCACTGGCAGTGGCGTGGCGGCTGGGCCTCCAGGGCCTGTCGGCTACGGTGAGGTGAGGCTGGCGGCGCTGGCTGGCTGCGATGGGGACGCACTTGGGGCTCCTCGCTCCTGTGTGTGGACTCACTGGACTGGCGGCTTCTGGCTTGGATGGCTGGCTGGCTTCTAGGCCGCAGGTGGGACGCCGATACACGTGGGGGATGTCTTGCTGCGCCTCGGCCCGGGTCAAAGAGGTGGAAGGGGAGGGGCGGAGCCTTTTTATTAAGCTCCCGCCACTAACCCACCAATCAGCTGCCGATCCTGCGATCTTGTGATTTTTTTTTTCCCTTGCGCGATAGGGCGTGGCCGCGGCTGATGACGTCATTTCGTATAATCGATTATGCCGGCAGCCCGCATCGATGCAGAATCGCAGAGGGTCGAATCGCAATGCATTGATCTTTCGATTATATTCCCCAGCCCTAATATATATACATATATGTGTGTGTGTGTGTGTGTGTGTATATATATACCCCTATACAGAAGTTCAGATGTTATGCCTGCCTCCAAAGACACCCAAAAAATGCCCCAAAAACACGCCTGAAACAAAAACGGCCAGGTGTGAAAGTAGTGGAGCCACTACCCTGCTCTACTGCAATTCTAATACAAACGATCTTTTTTCTATGGCGGTCACCATGAAATGGAAGAGTTTGGTCACCCTGCCATAGCAGTCAGAGTCAGTTCACCCTACACTACACTACGGTCCCCCTGACACTTAACACTTTCCCTACAGAAACTAGATTATTGAATCTAACTATAGTGGAAAATAGTACCCTAACTACACTAGATATCCCTTTCCTCACACTAATAATTGCTAAATGACACTTTTGAAGCAGGAGTAACAGAACTGCTTCCACTCTCTTTCACAGCCCTGTATTAAAGTGCTAGAGATTTGGCGGGGCTATCTTATATACTGGGGGGCGTATTCACTACTGATTGGCCTCTGGACCCCCTAGTCACTCCAATCACATTCCTAGCATCCTCCTGCCCCCTCAATTGGCTTTTACTGATGGTTCTGGTCCAATCACTGGCTTTTAAAGCCCAGTTCCTGTCCCATTGCATTTTGGTCGGTTCTGGTTGCCGAATTCCAAACTTTTTCAGCAAAAAGTTTGGAATTTGGCCGAATTTCGAACAGTCAATGTTCAGGTTGAACCCATGGTCGACCCGAACCGTTCGATCATCCCTACTAATAAGTTGCAAATTGGTCCTCCAGCTATCCCTTATATGTACATATGTATGTATGTACGTAACTTTTTCGGCCTCTTATTGCTACCTGTCCCAACTTTTTTGGAATGTGTAGCTCTCATGAAAGAGCCAATATTTGGCATGACATTTCAAAATGTCTCACTTTCAACATTTGATATGTTATCTATATTATATTGTGACTAAAATATAAGTTTATGAGATTTGTAAATTAGTCCATTCCTTTTTTTACTCACAATTTGTACAGTGTCCCAACTTTTTTGGAATTGGGTTTGTAAATTTAGGCAACCCAAAGAACCTCTTCCAAACCTTTTATAGGTCTAGGAAACCAACTTGGGTTCTTCAGGGGTCAAAATAAACCCCCAAAACCACTTCCGAACTCTTTTATCAGTCTAGGATCCCAACATGCATGTGCAGCACAGGTTACACCTCTGCCGGTTTACCCTTTAATATTTTATAAAACCTAGCACCAAGGGTATCTCATCCTTAAAAATGCATCTAATGCACTTACAGTTCAGAAGACCTAACCTGCCTTCATGGAAATCTGCCTGGCACAGTGATACCCAGCAACAATCATTCTCTCCCCCTGTTGCTGAGCAGACATGGACAACACAATGCAGAACTTGCAATAAAACGTGTTGAATCCATTACCTTACCAGCATGGAGTTAAAGTGATTGTAAAGTCTCTTTATTTTTAACCGGTTGCCGACCGCCGTACGACTATATACTGCGGCGGTCAGCCCCGGCCAGGCAGAGTGACGTATCGGTACGTCACTCGCCTGTCACTGACTTGCGAGCCTATCGCGGGCGGGCGCGCGCCCGCCGAGGCGTGCGCCCGCCGCGGCTCGTTCACAGGCAAGTCAGTGCGTGTGACCGGCGGACTCGATGTCCGCCAGTCACACTGCGATCGCTCCTGTGAAGGGAGAAAGACAGAGCAGCTTGTGTAAACAAGCTGCCTGTCAGTTCTCCCTGTGTAAAAGTGGAGATCTGACCGTTCTACTATGTAGAACGGTTGATCTTTGCTTTTACACCAATAGGAATGTCCCTACACAGTTAGAATCACGCCCCTAGGACACACTTAACCCCTCCCTGTCCAATAAAGTTAACCCCTTCCCTGCCAGTGTAATTTTTGCAGTAACAGTGCATATGTATAGCACTGATTACTGCAGTAATGTCACTGGTAACCCCAAAAGTGTCGAAAATGTCAGTCAAGGGTCCGATCTGTCCGCCGCAATGTCGCAGTACCGAAAAAAAAATCGCAGATCGCCGCCATTACGCGTTAAAAAAAAAAAAAAACAAAAATGACAAAAATCTTTCCCTTTGTTAGTAAACGCGATAACTTTTGCGCAAACCAATCAAAATACGCTTTTTGCGATTTTTTTTACCAAACATAGGTAGCATAAAACAAATTGGCCGAAAAATGTTAAAAAATTTTGATTTTTACTTTTTTTTTTGGGGAATTTCATATAAAAAAATGTGAAAAATATTGTTATTTTTGCAAAATTTACGCTCTTTTTTTGTTTATAGCGCGTGATCAAAAAATCGCACAGGTGATCAAATACCACCAAAAGAAAGCTCTGTTTGTGGGAAAAAAAGGGCGTCAAATTCGTTTAGGTACAGCGTCGCACGACCGCGCAATTGTCCGTTAAATTCACGCAGTAAAAAAGCGCAAAAAAACCCCTGGTCCTTTAGCAGCCAAATCCTCCGGGGCTTAAGTGGTTAAATTAAAAATAACAAACATGTCATACTTACCTCCCCTATTGCAGTGGATTAGCACACAGTGGCCCAGATCTTCCTCTTCTCGGGTCCCTCTTCTGCTCTCCTGGCCCCTCCCTCCAGTTGCGTGCCCCCCCCCCCCCCCCCAGAAAACAGCTTGCTATGGGGCACCCGAGCTGAGTCATAGCTCCATGTGACATTCAGACCGGGAGCTGCGGTCTGGCCCCACCCCCTTTCTATTCTCATTGGCTGCCAGACTTTAATTAACAGCAGCAGGAGTCAATGGTGCCGTGCTGCTGTTTTAGCCAATGAGGAGAGAAGTCCCGGATGGCCGAGACATTCCTACAACCTCGTTGGAGCTAGGGGGACCTCAGGTAAGTAATATGGGGGCTGCTGCACACAGAAGGCTTTCTATCTTAATGCATTGAATGCATTAAGATAAAAAAGCTTCTGCCTTTACAACCCCTTTAAGTTAGACAGCTACTGGGGTATTCTGATCTCGCCAGGGCCTCCAAAATGATGTAGAAAAGTAACAAACGAACAGGCAGGTTTTTTTTAACAGCTGCAGCTGGGAACAAATGTATTATTTGTTCAAATAAGGAAAGGCACGCAAGCACTTACATTAGGTGCAATACCATTGGTCAAAACATACGTCAATATAATTATCATAAATAAAATAAAATAATGGACATTATCAGTTCAGACACATGTCTGAAATTGTCTGGAATTATCTGAACTTTAGTAAACTTTCACCCAGTAAACTTGTGACTGTATGAAGCAGAGAGGTCATCTAGAGTTCATCTTTTAGAAATGAAGATTTTCTATATTTTGAAATAATATAGTGTACATTACTAAAGACTAATAACTATTGCATTAATATTGAATTAATAATAATGATGATGATAATACCACTTCTACTATAATAATATTAATATGAATATCTTAAAAACATATGCAAATTAATATGAAATACATCGGGTAATATGAAATTCCACTACAGTACTTCACTAATAGGTAGTCTCACTGTAATTCTATTTGGGCCCATGGGTACAATGAGTACCTTCCACATTTGAGCGCACCTTTGTCTTTGCACACTTCACCTCTGGCAGAGCCCATATGATGACTCTGTGTCAACATGTCCCTAATATATTTATGATGTCTATAGATACCATCATTTATGTATGATGCTACAGACTGTTCGATGTTAAGAATATCTAGTTATTATTTGACAGTCTCACTAGTATCTATTTTTCACCTGCCAAAGAGTAAGTCAGTTTGCGGTTTTCACTGGCCCTATTTATATGCTTATTTGAGGGAATTTTTACTATATCCTAAAATTAGAAGCCTATCACTAATTCAATTTGCCTCAAGATGGAAATCCTTATCTTTGGAACCATTTTGCTTTAGTCCCAAATTTTGATTATACAGAATGTATTTAACTTAGAGACCTGGGATGTGAGCTTTGGGTGTGTAAGATTGCCTGCAGTTGTTTTCCTGTATAGTGTTGTAGTCAAAGTGCCTGTTGAATAAAGATTTCTACATCTAAAAAAAGGAATTATTTTGGGAATTGTAGCTCACCATAAATTTTATATTCAAGGTGTTATTACTTCTTCCCATAAAAGCCTGTAACTCATGCTAGTGCACCTATGCAAATGACGAATATGTAATCTATATACCTGTGCCACATAACAATGTGGCACAGTTGCAAAGACAATGATCATCAAAAAAAAAAAAGGCTATGTTCCCAACCACCCAGATAAAGGTGGCATATTGTGGGGCACAACACATCCCCATTACTACCCCCTGTATCTGGGGGAAATGGGACTCCTATAGATACGTGCAATATATTGCATGTTAGAATTTATCTCAGTAGTTTCAAAATAAATTAAGAGACCAGGAGAATTGCTTCTGTTTTCTTAGAAATATTTTTACTATTTTGATCCTTATTCATGTGATATTCTGGAATACAGGCCACCAGCAGAGCATTCCCAGGGACATTCATCCCTCTATAATTTTTAATAATTTAATAGTATCCCTCACATATTAGGGCAGACTAGTTACATGCAGGGTTAAAATTTTAAATCAGCGAAGCAACTGGCATCTTCTGTTCGTGACCCTATCCCTTAGAACAGTGGTCCTCAACCCTGGTCCTCAGGGCCCACCAACAGGCCAGGTTTACAAGATAACTGAAATTCATCCCAGGTGATATAATTTGCTGCTCAGTGATTGCAGTACTCTAGTCTACATCTCCCCAAGGTAATACTTAAAATCTGGCCTGTTAGTGGGCCCTGAGGACCGGAGTTGAGGACCACTGCCTTAGAATATGAGACATCCAGGTGGTTTTGTCAAATGTTTGAGTTTTCTTTAAAGAATAGAAGGTCAGAACCCAAGTGAACCATTGGCTTAAATATTCCTGAATGTTTTTATTAATCAAGGCCTATACATCTCAAAAACGAAGAACAAATTATCCTGGAATTGTTTTACGAGTGTTCATAGAATTGATCTAAACAAATTTTAATTAGATAGGTTAGTTTGGCACATTTCCACAGGTTGATTGTTACATTTTCCCTTTATCTGAGGATTTAATTACTATCTTGTTTTTGTACTAACTATTATGTTTTTTTCTTTTGCTGTTTGGACTATTAATGTCCACATACTTGTGCATGTCTGGAGAGTGGAGAAAGTAGCTGATTTGCATTTAAATGTAGTTCTCTGTAGTTTTGTGCGTGATTTTTCAAGCTACATTGCTACCTTTCTTTCCTTGGGCATGTGAATCAGTACTGTCCCCATCTGATTGTCGTTATGCATCTGTATAATTTTCCTTGAGCTGCAAAAGAACTCTTAGGCTTCTTTCACACTATCCGTCCGTCG
The DNA here is from genome assembly GCF_965119305.1 of Pelophylax lessonae. Taxonomy (NCBI): domain Eukaryota; kingdom Metazoa; phylum Chordata; class Amphibia; order Anura; family Ranidae; genus Pelophylax; species Pelophylax lessonae. Next base: position 472,338,805 of record NC_138770.1, on the reverse strand, counting down.
GATGGATTCCGTTTTTCTCAGCGGGGGATCGAGTCGCTGATCCCCCGCTGAGCAGCAGGAGGACAGCTATGTCTCCGCGCTGTGTGCGGAGACGCAGCTGTCAGTTCCCCATGCATCTCTATGGGGGAAATCGGATGTGAACGAACCGTCTGTCCGTTCTCATCCGATCCGATCCACTGGACGGATGGAAAATAGGGTTTCCATCCGTCCAGATTTGACCGATCGGATCGGGTCGGATGTCAGCGGACATGTCTCCGCTGCCATCCGATGCCCCATAGGAATGCATGGGGGGACCGTTCAGATCCGCCAAAAAACGAACAGGCGGATCTGAACGGTCCGCCTGTGTGAAAGGGGCCTAAGTGCACCTAAATTGGCTATGTTATAGCCCTTAAATTCAGCTGACAAATGTATTTTGTGCACACCACAATTTGGTTCTCTAATGCAAAGATATGTGAATGACAATTTACAGGCAAAATAAATAAGGGTTGGGACTTTATATGAGAGACACGACACTACTGCCATGGTAATGGTAACATGTTTATTAGCACATATGATATAAAGCATATAACATGACATGTACATTGTATAAAAACAATATAGATAGCAGAGCTGGTACATGATCCCCAAATCCAGATGCATGACAATCACGTAATGAAGTATAAAGAAGTAAAGATTGATTGAATAAAATCATAACAACATCAAACCCGACGCGTTTCGTGGACTTAGTATTGCCACTTCCTCAGGAGTAGTTGTATGATATAAATCTATAAAAGATATATGTATATATCAGTATAAATAGGTAACATGAATAGAGATTGATAGAAGCTGGAAGGGGAAGTGAGGGAGGAAAGGGGGGGGGGAGAAGAACCCCCGATCTCCCAGAACTTACATGTCAACTCTGACTGCAATAGGAGCTGGAGGTAAGACCTGACCCTCGGTGTCTCCCACGGGAGCCGAGGGCGTACAGAGGCAGGTACACCAGGCAAACCACGCCACACACCAGGGGGAGCATCAGCGGAAGTGCATGAGGTAAAGCTGGTATCGACATGAAGGAGAATCTAGAATTGATGAAAGGATTGTAAGATGAATATATGATTAGATATTGTATGAGTATAAGTATATGTTCAGTATGTGATAGGGAAATATATAAAGTGAAGCTGGTAATCATGTAAAAATATCTAAATTGGATAAGTAAAAATGTTTACTAATTGTGTACATATATATATATAGTAGGTATACTACTTTTTGATGCATGATATAAATGCCTAGAGTAAAACTAGTAAGAGTATCTATAGTAAATGAATGTATTTATATATATGTACTTAATGATGTTCGTAACGGTAATAATGTGTATATATACTTGGTGGTGATAAATAATAATACTGGCATAAGTGTGGGTGAAATGGTATGAAAGTGAAATATAAATAGATGTGATTGAGGATGAGGGAAAAGAAGAAGGTGAAAAAGTGGTGGCAGCACAGAAAAAAAGTGTGGAAAGGACTAAAATAGAAGATGTGAGGTCGCTGGTGGATAAGGACCCCGAAGGGGAGATGAGAACCAAAAATGTGCAACATAAAAAGTGTAAAACAGGAGCATACCACAAGGTGAAGTGTAAGTATAGTAAGATGAGCTTACCCAAGAGTAGAGGTAAGGAGAGTATGTAAAAGAAATACCAAAAACGCACTTCTGAGCTCCAGAAAAGCATGTCCCGTAGCAGCCAAGGTCACCGTCTCCTGCGCACCCAGCGTCATGGCAGTGCATACAGACGGGGTCGGTGCGGGAGCGTCAACCGCGCTGCAGAGCCGTCCCGCAGGCCACCTAATATGCACTGAGGATGGAAAGCAGCCGTTGGCGTATTGGCGCCAAATGACGTCACACGCCGGCGCAGGGCGTGACGCCGATGTGTGGCGGCACCGCCCACCAAATCCCCCGTGCCAAGAGGGGAGGGGGAGAGAGGTAGGACATACAGCACACATCGCAGCTCCCAGTGGGGACATCAGGTGACAGGCGAACCCACAGGCCAACGCCCACAAAATTGAAATGTAATAAGTAGTAAACATATGTGGGAAAACATCATAACATTACACAATCAGGTTGTATTCGAGTAAAGAAAAATATAGAGACACAGCTTATTGGGCTAAAAGATTGTCAGCCACAAAAGTGGTCAGTACAAACAGTTGTATATAATTATATATAAACCTGACAGTCCGCGTGGTGTCTCTCCATCCCTAATCGCATAGAGATAGGGGGGGAAGGATGGGACTTTAAATGAGGCGCACGATGGGAAAGTCATGCGTCTCCATCCCACATCGGCGTCACGCCCTGCGCCGGCGTGTGACGTCATTTGGTGCCAACACGGCGACGGCTGTTTTCCATCCTCAGTGCATATTAGGTGGCCTGCGGGACGGCTCTGCAGCGCGGTTGTCGCTCCCGCACTGACCCCGTCTGTATGCACTGCCGTGACGCTGGGTGCGCAGGAGACGGTGACCTTGGCTGCTATGGGACATGCCTTTCTGGAGCTCCAATAAGCTGTGTCTCTATATTTTTCTTTACTCGAATACAACCTGATTGTGTAATATTATGATGTTTTCCCACATATGTTTACTACTTATTACATTTCAATTTTGTGGGCGTTAGCCTGTGGGTTCGCCTGTCACCTGATGTCCCCACTGGGAGCCGCGATGTGTGCGTGTATGTCCTACCTCTCTCCCCCTCCCCTCTTGGCGCGGGGGATTTGGTGGGCGGTGCCGCCACACATCGGCGTCACGCCCTGCGCCGGCGTGTGACGTCATTTGGCGCCACCACGGCGACGGCTGCTTTCCATCCTCAGTGCATATTAGGTGGCCTGCGGGACGGCTCTGCAGCGCGGTTGTCGCTCCCGCACCGACCCCGTCTGTATGCACTGCCGTGACGCTGAGTGCGCAGGAGACGGTGACCTTGGCTGCTACGGGACATGCCTTTCTGGAGCTCGGAAGTGCGTTTTTGGTATTTCTTTTACATACTCTCCTTACCTCTACTCTTGGGTAAGCTCATCTTACTATACTTACACTTCACCTTGTGGTATGCTCCTGTTTTACACTTTTTATGTTGCACATTTTTGGTTCTCATCTCCCCTTCGGGGTCCTTATCCACCAGCGACCTCACATCTTCCATTTTAGTCCTTTCCACACTTTTTTTCTGTGCTGCCACTACTTTTTCACCTTCTTCTTTTCCCTCATCCTCAATCACATCTATTTATATTTCACTTTCATACCATTTCACCCACACTTATGCCAGTATTACTATTTATCACCACCAAGTATATACAGTATACACATTATTACCGTCACTACATACACTTTCACCAGCCTTACTTTATGTATTCATACCATGCATTAGATAGCAATCATACCTACTACATATATATAATTAGTAAACATTTTTATTAATCTAATTTAGATATTCTTTACGTGGCTATTCAGCTTTACCTCATATATCCTCTATCATACATTGATTAGATACTTACACCTATACAATATCCATTATTTAATTCATCATTACGAACATCATTAAGTACATATATATATATATATATATATATATATATATATATATATATATAAATACATTCATTTACTATAGATACTCTTACTAATTTTACTCTAGGCATTTATATCATGCATCAAAAAGTAGTATACCTACTATATATATATATATATATATATATATATATATGTACACAATTAGTAAACATTTTTACTTATCCAATTTAGATATTTTTACATGATTACCAGCTTCACTTTATATATTTCCCTATCACATACTGAACATATACTTATACTCATACAATATCTAATCATATATTCATCTTACAATCCTTTCATCAATTCTAGATTCTCCTTCATGTCGATACCAGCTTTACCTCATGCACTTCCGCTGATGCTCCCCCTGGTGTGTGGCGTGGTTTGCCTGGGGTACCTGCCTCCGTACGCCCTCGGCTCCCGTGGGAGACACCGAGGGTCAGGTCTTACCTCCAGCTCCAATTGCAGTCAGAGTTGACATGTAAGTTCTGGGAGATCAGGGGTTCTTCTTTCCCCCCCCCTTTCCTCCCTCACTTCCCCTTCCAGCTTCTATCAATCTCTATTGATGTTACCTATTTATACTGATATATACATATATCTTTTATAGATTTATATCATACAACTACTCCTGAGGAAGTGGCAATACTAAGTCCACGAAACGCGTCGAGTTTGATGTTGTTATGATTTTATTCAATCAATCTTTACGTCTTTATACTTCATTATGTGATTGTCATGCATCTGGATTTGGGGATCATGTACCAGCTCTGCTATCTATTGTTTTTATACAATGTACATGTCATGTTATATGCTTTATATCATATGTGCTAATAAACATGTTACCATTACCATGGCAGTAGTGTCTTGTCTCTCATATAAAGTCCCAACCCTTATTTATTTTCCAATCAACAGGGATGGAGACGCATGACTTTCCCATTGTGCGCCTCATTTAAAGTCCCACCCTTCCCCCCCTATATCTATTTACAGGGAAAAAGGTAAATATCGATGATGAGTTCAAATTTATCTACCTTACTTTGTGAAGGGCAAAAACTAGGGCCTGGTTTTTGGACAGATATTTAATCTGGTGTAAAATCAAATTAACAAGAGATGGCTTCCTTTGTGTTAGGAAAAAGTCCATCTTTTGCCCTCCCCTATTTGTCCCAGCCCTAAAAAAAACTGAGATAGGGGGTAAAGTATTTTATTTATGGATTGCTCCTAGAGTTTGTATATTCTCTTTATGCATTCCCCTATTTAGGTTATTAATGCTCAATTGTGAATATGCCAATTTGCCAGCAATTGTAGATTGTAATCATGGTTTGAAATTAGTGACTTGACCCACTTCATTGCCCTTCACCCTATAGTGATGGGGCCCGTCGTTTGTCTTATCCTCTGTGCTCATAAAGTGCTTGGGCTTTGATAAAACAAACTGTCTTTTAGGGGTGTCATTATGCATATTGTACCTACCACTAGTGTTGAGCGAACACGGACTGTATTATTCGTGTTCGTACCGAATAATTGGATTTTTTGTACACGGACACGGACACTTTACTGTATGTTCGGGTAAAAATCCGTGTTCGGTCGTTTTATTTCCGGGTTTTGCATGCTTTGGCGCTCTTTTCATGGCGGGCTTTCAACAGCCAATCAACAATCGTTTAACTGGTGTGCCTTAAGCCATCCCAGCCATGCCTGCAAATGTCTCAGTAGCTGTGATTGGCCGTCTGAAGCATGTGACCAAGTCTTTATAAGTTCCAGGCAGCCGCAGCGTCTTCATTCTGCTGCTTAGATCAGGGACAGAGCACACATCAACGTGCTGGCTGCTGATTAGGGAAAGACAGGCAGGAAAAAAACATTTGTGTCCGGATAGAATTGAGGGACAGGTCGGAGTGTTTAGGCAGGGCGAGTTGTAGGCATTTTAGGGATAGAGTCTGCTGAATTATAGGGTCAGTGTCTTCTACAAAGTACAATCGATATTGCTGTGTGGGGGGTGGGGTGACTCTGCACTCAATCCTGATCTACGATCTCTTCTCAATCCTGTTAGGGAGAGGCTGCTGCTGCTGAATTTTAGGGAAACTGTGTTCTACAAACTACAATCGATATTGCTGTGTGGTGTGGGATAGGAGATAGGCAGGTGTCAGTGATCCACATCCATTTTTCTGTGTGTGAGCTGCAGTGAACACAATCTTTTTGGGCTGCAGTGAACACAATCTTTTTGGGCTGCAGTGAACACAATCTTTTTGGGGTGCAGTGAACAACGTCCTTTTTGGGGTGCAGTGAACAAAATCCTTTTTGGGGTGCAGTGAACAACATCCTTTTTGGGGTGCAGTGAACACAATCTTTTTGGGGTGCAGTGAACAAAATCCTTTGTGGGGTGCAGTGAACACAATCTTTGTGGGGTGCAGTGAACACAATCTTTTTGGGGTGCAGTGAACAACATCCTTTTTGGGGTGCAGTGAACACAATCTTTGTGGGGTGCAGTGAACACAATCTTTTTGGGGTGCAGTGAACAAAATCCTTTGTGGGGTGCAGTGAACACAATCTTTGTGGGGTGCAGTGAACACAATCTTTTTGGGGTGGAGTGAACAAAATCCTTTTTGGGGTGCAGTGAACAACATCCTTTTTGGGGTGCAGTGAACACAATCTTTGTGGGGTGCAGTGAACACAATCTTTTTGGGGTGCAGTGAACAAAATCCTTTTTGGGGTGCAGTGAACAACATCCTTTTTGGGGTGCAGTGAACAAAATCCTTTTTGGGGTGCAGTGAACACAATCTTTTTGGGGTGCAGTGAACAAAATCCTTTGTGGGGTGCAGTGAACACAATCTTTGGGGGGTACAGTGAACACAATCTTTTTGGGGTGCAGTAAACAAAATCCTTTGTGGGGTGCAGTGAACACAATCTTTTTGGGGTGCAGTGAACAAAATCCTTTTTGGGGTGCAGTGAACACAATCTTTTTGGGGTGCAGTGAACAAAATCCTTTGTGGGGTGCAGTGAACACAATCTTTGTGGGGTACAGTGAACAGAATCTTTGTGGGGTGCAGTGAACACAATCTTTGGGGGGTACAGTGAACACAATCTTTTTGGGGTGCAGTGAACAAAATCCTTTATGGGGTACAGTGAACACAATCTTTTTGGGGTGCAGTGAACACAATCTTTTTGGGGTGCAGTGAACACAATCTTTGTGGGGTGCAGTGAACAAAATCCTTTTGGGGTGCAGTGAACAACATCCTTTTTGGGGTGCAGTGAACACAATCTTTTTGGGGTGCAGTGAACAAAATCCTTTGTGGGGTGCAGTGAACACAATCTTTGTGGGGTACAGGGAACAGAATCTTTGTGGGGTGCAGTGAACACAATCTTTGGGGGGTACAGTGAACACAATCTTTTTGGGGTGCAGTGAACAAAATCCTTTGAGGGTGCAGTGAACACAATCTTTGTGGGGTGCAGTGAACAAAATCCTTTTTGAGGTGCAGTGAACACAATCTTTGTGGGGTGCAGTGAACACAATCTTTGTGGGGTACAGTGAACACAATCTCATACTTCTGAAGATTTGAGGGTGCTGCCTGTTCCATACTCCTCCTCCTACTGCTCAACCATCCTTTTAGGGGTACAAACAATAGTAATTGGGGCCTAGTGTGGTGGTGTACGTGTGAGATACATACACTTTCTTTTTGATCATATTTTCTATTCCGCTATTCAATTAAAACCTTTGGGGATCAATTAAATTGCGTGATAGTCTGTGTCGGTACGTGTGAGATCCACCTTTCCAAGTTTTTGGGGTTCATCTCATACTTCTGAAGATTTGAGGGTGCTGCCTGTTCCATACTCCTCCTCCTACTCCTCAACCATCCTTTTAGGGGTACAAACAATAGTAATTGGGGCCTAGTGTGGTGGTGTACGTGTGAGATACATACACTTTCTTTTTGATCATATTTTCTATTCCGCTATTCAATTAAAACCTTTGGGGATCAATTAAATTGCGTGATAGTCTGTGTCGGTACGTGGGAGATCCACCTTTCCAAGTTTTTGGGGTTCATCTCATACTTCTGAAGATTTGAGGGTGCTGCCTGTTCCATACTCCTCCTCCTACTCCTCAACCATCCTTTTAGGGGTACAAACAATAGTAATTGGGGCCTAGTGTGGTGGTGTACGTGTGAGATACATACACTTTCTTTTTGATCATATTTTCTATTCCGCTATTCAATTAAAACCTTTGGGGATCAATTAAATTGCGTGATAGTCTGTGTCGGTACGTGTGAGATCCACCTTTCCAAGTTTTTGGGGTTCATCTCATACTTCTGAAGATTTGAGGGTGCTGCCTGTTCCATACTCCTCCTCCTACTCCTCAACCATCCTTTTAGGGGTACAAACAATAGTAATTGGGGCCTAGTGTGGTGGTGTACGTGTGAGATACATACACTTTCTTTTTGATCATATTTTCTATTCCGCTATTCAATTAAAACCTTTGGGGATCAATTAAATTGCGTGATAGTCTGTGTCGGTACGTGTGAGATCCACCTTTCCAAGTTTTTGGGGTTCATCTCATACTTCTGAAGATTTGAGGGTGCTGCCTGTTCCATACTCCTCCTCCTACTCCTCAACCATCCTTTTAGGGGTACAAACAATAGTAATTGGGGCCTAGTGTGGTGGTGTACGTGTGAGATACATACACTTTCTTTTTGATCATATTTTCTATTCCGCTATTCAATTAAAACCTTTGGGGATCAATTAAATTGCGTGATAGTCTGTGTCGGTACGTGTGAGATCCACCTTTCCAAGTTTTTGGGGTTCATCTCATACTTCTGAAGATTTGAGGGTGCTGCCTGTTCCATACTCCTCCTCCTACTGCTCAACCATCCTTTTAGGGGTACAAACAATAGTAATTGGGGCCTAGTGTGGTGGTGTACGTGTGAGATACATACACTTTCTTTTTGATCATATTTTCTATTCCGCTATTCAATTAAAACCTTTGGGGATCAATTAAATTGCGTGATAGTCTGTGTCGGTACGTGTGAGATCCACCTTTCCAAGTTTTTGGGGTTCATCTCATACTTCTGAAGATTTGAGGGTGCTGCCTGTTCCATACTCCTCCTCCTACTGCTCAACCATCCTTTTAGGGGTACAAACAATAGTAATTGGGGCCTAGTGTGGTGGTGTACGTGTGAGATACATACACTTTCTTTTTGATCATATTTTCTATTCCGCTATTCAATTAAAACCTTTGGGGATCAATTAAATTGCGTGATAGTCTGTGTCGGTACGTGTGAGATCCACCTTTCCAAGTTTTTGGGGTTCATCTCATACTTCTGAAGATTTGAGGGTGCTGCCTGTTCCATACTCCTCTTCCTACTCCTCAACCATCCTTTTAGGGGTACAAACAATAGTAATTGGGGCCTAGTGTGGTGGTGTACGTGTGAGATACATACACTTTCTTTTTGATCATATTTTCTATTCCGCTATTCAATTAAAACCTTTGGGGATCAATTAAATTGCGTGATAGTCTGTGTCGGTACGTGTGAGATCCACCTTTCCAAGTTTTTGGGGTTCATCTCATACTTCTGAAGATTTGAGGGTGCTGCCTGTTCCATACTCCTCCTCCTACTGCTCAACCATCCTTTTAGGGGTACAAACAATAGTAATTGGGGCCTAGTGTGGTGGTGTACGTGTGAGATACATACACTTTCTTTTTGATCATATTTTCTATTCCGCTATTCAATTAAAACCTTTGGGGATCAATTAAATTGCGTGATAGTCTGTGTCGGTACGTGTGAGATCCACCTTTCCAAGTTTTTGGGGTTCATCTCATACTTCTGAAGATTTGAGGGTGCTGCCTGTTCCATACTCCTCCTCCTACTGCTCAACCATCCTTTTAGGGGTACAAACAATAGTAATTGGGGCCTAGTGTGGTGGTGTACGTGTGAGATACATACACTTTCTTTTTGATCATATTTTCTATTCCGCTATTCAATTAAATCCTTTGGGGATCAATTAAATTGCGTGATAGTCTGTGTCGGTACGTGTGAGATCCACCTTTCCAAGTTTCTGGGGTTCATCTCATACTTCTGAAGATTTGAGGGTGCTGCCTGTTCCATACTCCTCCTCCTACTGCTCAACCATCCTTTTAGGGGTACAAACAATAGTAATTGGGGCCTAGTGTGGTGGTGTACGTGTGAGATACATACACTTTCTTTTTGATCATATTTTCTATTCCGCTATTCAATTAAAACCTTTGGGGATCAATTAAATTGCTAGATAGTCTGTGTCGGTACGTGTGAGATCCACCTTTCCAAGTTTTTGGGGTTCATCTCATACTTCTGAAGATTTGAGGGTGCTGCCTGTTCCATACTCCTCCTCCTACTGCTCAACCATCCTTTTAGGGGTACAAACAATAGTAATTGGGGCCTAGTGTGGTGGTGTACGTGTGAGATACATACACTTTCTTTTTGATCATATTTTCTATTCCGCTATTCAATTAAAACCTTTGGGGATCAATTAAATTGCGTGATAGTCTGTGTCGGTACGTGTGAGATCCACCTTTCCAAGTTTTTGGGGTTCATCTCATACTTCTGAAGATTTGAGGTTGCTGCCTGTTCCATACTCCTCCTCCTACTGCTCAACCATCCTTTTAGGGGTACAAACAATAGTAATTGGGGCCTAGTGTGGTGGTGTACGTGTGAGATACATACACTTTCTTTTTGATCATATTTTCTATTCCGCTATTCAATTAAAACCTTTGGGGATCAATTAAATTGCGTGATAGTCTGTGTCGGTACGTGTGAGATCCACCTTTTCAAGTTTTTGGGGTTCATCTCATACTTCTGAAGATTTGAGGGTGCTGCCTGTTCCATACTCCTCCTCCTACTCCTCAACCATCCTTTTAGGGGTACAAACAATAGTAATTGGGGCCTAGTGTGGTGGTGTACGTGTGAGATACATACACTTTCTTTTTGATCATATTTTCTATTCCGCTATTCAATTAAAACCTTTGGGGATCAATTAAATTGCGTGATAGTCTGTGTCGGTACGTGTGAGATCCACCTTTCCAAGTTTTTGGGGTTCATCTCATACTTCTGAAGATTTGAGGGTGCTGCCTGTTCCATACTCCTCCTCCTACTGCTCAACCATCCTTTTAGGGGTACAAACAATAGTAATTGGGGCCTAGTGTGGTGGTGTACGTGTGAGATACATACACTTTCTTTTTGATCATATTTTCTATTCCGCTATTCAATTAAAACCTTTGGGGATCAATTAAATTGCGTGATAGTCTGTGTCGGTACGTGTGAGATCCACCTTTCCAAGTTTTTGGGGTTCATCTCATACTTCTGAAGATTTGAGGGTGCTGCCTGTTCCATACTCCTCCTCCTACTGCTCAACCATCCTTTTAGGGGTACAAACAATAGTAATTGGGGCCTAGTGTGGTGGTGTACGTGTGAGATCCATACACTTTCTTTTTGATCATATTTTCTATTCCGCTATTCAATTAAAACCTTTGGGGATCAATTAAATTGCGTGATAGTCTGTGTCGGTACGTGTGAGATCCACCTTTCCAAGTTTTTGGGGTTCATCTCATACTTCTGAAGATTTGAGGGTGCTGCCTGTTCCATACTCCTCCTCCTACTGCTCAACCATCCTTTTAGGGGTACAAACAATAGTAATTGGGGCCTAGTGTGGTGGTGTACGTGCGAGATACATACACTTTTTTTGATCATATTTCCTATTCCGCTATTCAATAAAAACCTTTGAGGATCAATTGAATTGCGGGATAGTCTGTGTCGGTACGTGTGAGATCCACCTTTCCAAGTTTTTGAGGTTCATCTCATACTTCTGAAGATTTGAGGGTGCTGCCTGTTCCATACTCCTCCTCCTACTGCTCAACCATCCTTTTAGGGGTACAAACAATAGTAATTGGGGCCTAGTGTGGTGGTGTACGTGTGAGATACATACACTTTCTTTTTGATCATATTTTCTATTCCGCTATTCAATTAAAACCTTTTGGGATCAATTAAATTGCGTGATAGTCTGTGTCGGTACGTGTGAGATCCACCTTTCCAAGTTTTTGGGGTTCATCTCATACTTCTGAAGATTTGAGGGTGCTGCCTGTTCCATACTCCTCCTCCTACTCCTCAACCATCCTTTTAGGGGTACAAACAATAGTAATTGGGGCCTAGTGTGGTGGTGTACGTGTGAGATACATACACTTTCTTTTTGATCATATTTTCTATTCCGCTATTCAATTAAAACCTTTGGGGATCAATTAAATTGCGTGATAGTCTGTGTCGGTACGTGTGAGATCCACCTTTCCAAGTTTTTGGGGTTCATCTCATACTTCTGAAGATTTGAGGGTGCTGCCTGTTCCATACTCCTCCTCCTACTGCTCAAGCATCCTTTTAGGGGTACAAACAATAGTAATTGGGGCCTAGTGTGGTGGTGTACGTGCGAGATACATACACTTTTTTTGATCATATTTCCTATTCCGCTATTCAATAAAAACCTTTGAGGATCAATTGAATTGCGGGATAGTCTGTGTCGGTACGTGTGAGATCCACCTTTCCAAGTTTTTGAGGTTCATCTCATACTTCTGAAGATTTGAGGGTGCTGCCTGTTCCATACTCCTCCTCCTACTGCTCAACCATCCTTTTAGGGGTACAAACAATAGTAATTGGGGCCTAGTGTGGTGGTGTACGTGTGAGATACATACACTTTCTTTTTGATCATATTTTCTATTCCGCTATTCAATTAAAACCTTTGGGGATCAATTAAATTGCGTGATAGTCTGTGTCGGTACGTGTGAGATCCACCTTTCCAAGTTTTTGGGGTTCATCTCATACTTCTGAAGATTTGAGGGTGCTTCCTGTTCCATACTCCTCCTCCTACTCCTCAACCATCCTTTTAGGGGTACAAACAATAGTAATTGGGGCCTAGTGTGGTGGTGTACGTGTGAGATACATACACTTTCTTTTTGATCATATTTTCTATTCCGCTATTCAATTAAAACCTTTGGGGATCAATTAAATTGCGTGATAGTCTGTGGCGGTACGTGTGAGATCCACCTTTCCAAGTTTTTGGGGTTCATCTCATACTTCTGAAGATTTGAGGGTGCTGCCTGTTCCATACTCCTCCTCCTACTGCTCAACCATCCTTTTAGGGGTACAAACAATAGTAATTGGGGCCTAGTGTGGTGGTGTACGTGTGAGATACATACACTTTCTTTTTGATCATATTTTCTATTCCGCTATTCAATTAAAACCTTTGGAGATCAATTAAATTGCGTTATAGTCTGTGTCGGTACGTGTGAGATCCACCTTTCCATGTTTTTGGGGTTCATCTCATACTTCTGAAGATTTGAGGGTGCTGCCTGTTCCATACTCCTCCTCCTACTGCTCAACCATCCTTTTAGGGGTACAAACAATAGTAATTGGGGCCTAGTGTGGTGGTGTACGTGTGAGATACATACACTTTCTTTTTGATCATATTTTCTATTCCGCTATTCAATTAAAACCTTTGGGGATCAATTAAATTGCTAGATAGTCTGTGTCGGTACGTGTGAGATCCACCTTTCCAAGTTTTTGGGGTTCATCTCATACTTCTGAAGATTTGAGGGTGCTGCCTGTTCCATACTCCTCCTCCTACTGCTCAACCATCCTTTTAGGGGTACAAACAATAGTAATTGGGGCCTAGTGTGGTGGTGTACGTGTGAGATACATACACTTTCTTTTTTATCATATTTTCTATTCCGCTATTCAATTAAAACCTTTGGGGATCAATTAAATTGCGTGATAGTCTGTGTCGGTACGTGTGAGATCCACCTTTCCAAGTTTTTGGGGTTCATCTCATACTTCTGAAGATTTGAGGGTGCTGCCTGTTCCATACTCCTCCTCCTACTGCTCAACCATCCTTTTAGGGGTACAAACAATAGTAATTGGGGCCTAGTGTGGTGGTGTACGTGTGAGATACATACACTTTCTTTTTGATCATATTTTCTATTCCGCTATTCAATTAAAACCTTTGGGGATCAATTAAATTGCGTGATAGTCTGTGTCGGTACGTGTGAGATCCACCTTTCCAAGTTTTTGGGGTTCATCTCATACTTCTGAAGATTTGAGGGTGCTGCCTGTTCCATACTCCTCCTCCTACTCCTCAACCATCCTTTTAGGGGTACAAACAATAGTAATTGGGGCCTAGTGTGGTGGTGTACGTGTGAGATACACTTTCTTTTTGATCATATTTTCTATTCCGCTATTCAATTAAAACCTTTGGGGATCAATTAAATTGCGTGATAGTCTGTGTCGGTACGTGTGAGATCCACCTTTCCAAGTTTTTGGGGTTCATCTCATACTTCTGAAGATTTGAGGGTGCTGCCTGTTCCATACTCCTCCTCCTACTGCTCAAGCATCCTTTTAGGGGTACAAACAATAGTAATTGGGGCCTAGTGTGGTGGTGTACGTGTGAGATACATACACTTTCTTTTTGATCATATTTTCTATTCCGCTATTCAATTAAATCCTTTGGGGATCAATTAAATTGCGTGATAGTCTGTGTCGGTACGTGTGAGATCCACCTTTCCATGTTTTTGGGGTTCATCTCATACTTCTGAAGATTTGAGGGTGCTGCCTGTTCCATACTCCTCCTCCTACTGCTCAACCATCCTTTTAGGGGTACAAACAATAGTAATTGGGGCCTAGTGTGGTGGTGTACGTGTGAGATACATACACTTTCTTTTTGATCATATTTTCTATTCCGCTATTCAATTAAAACCTTTGGGGATCAATTAAATTGCTAGATAGTCTGTGTCGGTACGTGTGAGATCCACCTTTCCAAGTTTTTGGGGTTCATCTCATACTTCTGAAGATTTGAGGGTGCTGCCTGTTCCATACTCCTCCTCCTACTGCTCAACCATCCTTTTAGGGGTACAAACAATAGTAATTGGGGCCTAGTGTGGTGGTGTACGTGTGAGATACATACACTTTCTTTTTGATCATATTTTCTATTCCGCTATTCAATTAAAACCTTTGGGGATCAATTAAATTGCGTGATAGTCTGTGGCGGTACGTGTGAGATCCACCTTTCCAAGTTTTTGGGGTTCATCTCATACTTCTGAAGATTTGAGGGTGCTGCCTGTTCCATACTCCTCCTCCTACTGCTCAACCATCCTTTTAGGGGTACAAACAATAGTAATTGGGGCCTAGTGTGGTGGTGTACGTGTGAGATACATACACTTTCTTTTTGATCATATTTTCTATTCCGCTATTCAATTAAAACCTTTGGGGATCAATTAAATTGCGTGATAGTCTGTGTCGGTACGTGTGAGATCCACCTTTCCAAGTTTTTGGGGTTCATCTCATACTTCTGAAGATTTGAGGGTGCTACCTGTTCCATACTCCTCCTCCTACTCCTCAACCATCCTTTTAGGGGTACAAACAATAGTAATTGGGGCCTAGTGTGGTGGTGTACGTGTGAGATACATACACTTTCTTTTTGATCATATTTTCTATTCCGCTATTCAATTATAACCATTGGGGATCAATTAAATTGCGTGATAGTCTGTGTCGGTACGTGTGAGATCCACCTTTCCAAGTTTTTGGGGTTCATCTCATACTTCTGAAGATTTGAGGGTGCTGCCTGTTCCATACTCCTCCTCCTACTGCTCAACCATCCTTTTAGGGGTACAAACAATAGTAATTGGGGCCTAGTGTGGTGGTGTACGTGTGAGATACATACACTTTCTTTTTGATCATATTTTCTATTCCGCTATTCAATTAAAACCTTTGGGGATCAATTAAATTGCGTGATAGTCTGTGTCGGTACGTGTGAGATCCACCTTTCCAAGTTTTTGGGGTTCATCTCATACTTCTGAAGATTTGAGGGTGCTGCCTGTTCCATACTCCTCCTCCTACTCCTCAACCATCCTTTTAGGGGTACAAACAATAGTAATTGGGGCCTAGTGTGGTGGTGTACGTGTGAGATACATACACTTTCTTTTTGATCATATTTTCTATTCCGCTATTCAATTAAAACCTTTGGGGATCAATTAAATTGCGTGATAGTCTGTGTCGGTACGTGTGAGATCCACCTTTCCAAGTTTTTGGGGTTCATCTCATACTTCTGAAGATTTGAGGGTGCTGCCTGTTCCATACTCCTCCTCCTACTGCTCAACCATCCTTTTAGGGGTACAAACAATAGTAATTGGGGCCTAGTGTGGTGGTGTACGTGTGAGATACATACACTTTCTTTTTGATCATATTTTCTATTCCGCTATTCAATTAAAACCTTTGGGGATCAATTAAATTGCGTGATAGTCTGTGTCGGTACGTGTGAGATCCACCTTTCCATGTTTTTGGGGTTCATCTCATACTTCTGAAGATTTGAGGGTGCTGCCTGTTCCATACTCCTCCTCCTACTGCTCAACCATCCTTTTAGGGGTACAAACAATAGTAATTGGGGCCTAGTGTGGTGGTGTACGTGTGAGATACATACACTTTCTTTTTGATCATATTTTCTATTCCGCTATTCAATTAAAACCTTTGGGGATCAATTAAATTGCTAGATAGTCTGTGTCGGTACGTGTGAGATCCACCTTTCCAAGTTTTTGGGGTTCATCTCATACTTCTGAAGATTTGAGGGTGCTGCCTGTTCCATACTCCTCCTCCTACTGCTCAACCATCCTTTTAGGGGTACAAACAATAGTAATTGGGGCCTAGTGTGGTGGTGTACGTGTGAGATACATACACTTTCTTTTTGATCATATTTTCTATTCCGCTATTCAATTAAAACCTTTGGGGATCAATTAAATTGCGTGATAGTCTGTGTCGGTACGTGTGAGATCCACCTTTCCAAGTTTTTGGGGTTCATCTCATACTTCTGAAGATTTGAGGGTGCTGCCTGTTCCATACTCCTCCTCCTACTGCTCAACCATCCTTTTAGGGGTACAAACAATAGTAATTGGGGCCTAGTGTGGTGGTGTACGTGTGAGATACATACACTTTCTTTTTGATCATATTTTCTATTCCGCTATTCAATTAAAACCTTTGGGGATCAATTAAATTGCGTGATAGTCTGTGTCGGTACGTGTGAGATCCACCTTTCCAAGTTTTTGGGGTTCATCTCATACTTCTGAAGATTTGAGGGTGCTGCCTGTTCCATACTCCTCCTCCTACTCCTCAACCATCCTTTTAGGGGTACAAACAATAGTAATTGGGGCCTAGTGTGGTGGTGTACGTGTGAGATACATACACTTTCTTTTTGATCATATTTTCTATTCCGCTATTCAATTATAACCTTTGGGGATCAATTAAATTGCGTGATAGTCTGTGTCGGTACGTGTGAGATCCACCTTTCCAAGTTTTTGGGGTTCATCTCATACTTCTGAAGATTTGAGGGTGCTGCCTGTTCCATACTCCTCCTCCTACTGCTCAACCATCCTTTTAGGGGTACAAACAATAGTAATTGGGGCCTAGTGTGGTGGTGTACGTGTGAGATACATACACTTTCTTTTTGATCATATTTTCTATTCCGCTATTCAATTAAAACCTTTGGGGATCAATTAAATTGCTAGATAGTCTGTGTCGGTACGTGTGAGATCCACCTTTCCAAGTTTTTGGGGTTCATCTCATACTTCTGAAGATTTGAGGGTGCTGCCTGTTCCATACTCCTCCTCCTACTCCTCAACCATCCTTTTAGGGGTACAAACAATAGTAATTGGGGCCTAGTGTGGTGGTGTACGTGTGAGATACATACACTTTCTTTTTGATCATATTTTCTATTCCGCTATTCAATTAAAACCTTTGGGGATCAATTAAATTGCGTAATAGTCTGTGTCGGTACGTGTGAGATCCACCTTTCCAAGTTTTTGGGGTTCATCTCATACTTCTGAAGATTTGAGGGTGCTGCCTGTTCCATACTCCTCCTCCTACTGCTCAACCATCCTTTTAGGGGTACAAACAATAGTAATTGGGGCCTAGTGTGGTGGTGTACGTGTGAGATACATACACTTTCTTTTTGATCATATTTTCTATTCCGCTATTCAATTAAAACCTTTGGGGATCAATTAAATTGCGTGATAGTCTGTGTCGGTACGTGTGAGATCCACCTTTCCAAGTTTTTGGGGTTCATCTCATACTTCTGAAGATTTGAGGGTGCTGCCTGTTCCATACTCCTCCTCCTACTGCTCAACCATCCTTTTAGGGGTACAAACAATAGTAATTGGGGCCTAGTGTGGTGGTGTACGTGTGAGATACATACACTTTCTTTTTGATCATATTTTCTATTCCGCTATTCAATTAAAACCTTTGGGGATCAATTAAATTGCGTGATAGTCTGTGTCGGTACGTGTGAGATCCACCTTTCCAAGTTTTTGGGGTTCATCTCATACTTCTGAAGATTTGAGGGTGCTGCCTGTTCCATACTCCTCCTCCTACTGCTCAACCATCCTTTTAGGGGTACAAACAATAGTAATTGGGGCCTAGTGTGGTGGTGTACGTCTGAGATCCATACACTTTCTTTTTGATCATATTTTCTATTCCGCTATTCAATTAAAACCTTTGGGGATCAATTAAATTGCGTGATAGTCTGTGTCGGTACGTGTGAGATCCACCTTTCCAAGTTTTTGGGGTTCATCTCATACTTCTGAAGATTTGAGGGTGCTGCCTGTTCCATACTCCTCCTCCTACTGCTCAACCATCCTTTTAGGGGTACAAACAATAGTAATTGGGGCCTAGTGTGGTGGTGTACGTCTGAGATACATACACTTTCTTTTTGATCATATTTTCTATTCCGCTATTCAATTAAAACCTTTGGGGATCAATTAAATTGCGTGATAGTCTGTGTCGGTACGTGTGAGATCCACCTTTCCAAGTTTTTGGGGTTCATCTCATACTTCTGAAGATTTGAGGGTGCTGCCTGTTCCATACTCCTCCTCCTACTGCTCAACCATCCTTTTAGGGGTACAAACAATAGTAATTGGGGCCTAGTGTGGTGGTGTACGTGCGAGATACATACACTTTTTTTGATCATATTTCCTATTCCGCTATTCAATAAAAACCTTTGAGGATCAATTGAATTGCGGGATAGTCTGTGTCGGTACGTGTGAGATCCACCTTTCCAAGTTTTTGAGGTTCATCTCATACTTCTGAAGATTTGAGGGTGCTGCCTGTTCCATACTCCTCCTCCTACTGCTCAACCATCCTTTTAGGGGTACAAACAATAGTAATTGGGGCCTAGTGTGGTGGTGTACGTGTGAGATACATACACTTTCTTTTTGATCATATTTTCTATTCCGCTATTCAATTAAAACCTTTTGGGATCAATTAAATTGCGTGATAGTCTGTGTCGGTACGTGTGAGATCCACCTTTCCAAGTTTTTGGGGTTCATCTCATACTTCTGAAGATTTGAGGGTGCTGCCTGTTCCATACTCCTCCTCCTACTCCTCAACCATCCTTTTAGGGGTACAAACAATAGTAATTGGGGCCTAGTGTGGTGGTGTACGTGTGAGATACATACACTTTCTTTTTGATCATATTTTCTATTCCGCTATTCAATTAAAACCTTTGGGGATCAATTAAATTGCGTGATAGTCTGTGTCGGTACGTGTGAGATCCACCTTTCCAAGTTTTTGGGGTTCATCTCATACTTCTGAAGATTTGAGGGTGCTGCCTGTTCCATACTCCTCCTCCTACTGCTCAAGCATCCTTTTAGGGGTACAAACAATAGTAATTGGGGCCTAGTGTGGTGGTGTACGTGCGAGATACATACACTTTTTTTGATCATATTTCCTATTCCGCTATTCAATAAAAACCTTTGAGGATCAATTGAATTGCGGGATAGTCTGTGTCGGTACGTGTGAGATCCACCTTTCCAAGTTTTTGAGGTTCATCTCATACTTCTGAAGATTTGAGGGTGCTGCCTGTTCCATACTCCTCCTCCTACTGCTCAACCATCCTTTTAGGGGTACAAACAATAGTAATTGGGGCCTAGTGTGGTGGTGTACGTGTGAGATACATACACTTTCTTTTTGATCATATTTTCTATTCCGCTATTCAATTAAAACCTTTGGGGATCAATTAAATTGCGTTATAGTCTGTGTCGGTACGTGTGAGATCCACCTTTCCATGTTTTTGGGGTTCATCTCATACTTCTGAAGATTTGAGGGTGCTGCCTGTTCCATACTCCTCCTCCTACTGCTCAACCATCCTTTTAGGGGTACAAACAATAGTAATTGGGGCCTAGTGTGGTGGTGTACGTGTGAGATACATACACTTTCTTTTTGATCATATTTTCTATTCCGCTATTCAATTAAAACCTTTGGGGATCAATTAAATTGCTAGATAGTCTGTGTCGGTACGTGTGAGATCCACCTTTCCAAGTTTTTGGGGTTCATCTCATACTTCTGAAGATTTGAGGGTGCTGCCTGTTCCATACTCCTCCTCCTACTGCTCAACCATCCTTTTAGGGGTACAAACAATAGTAATTGGGGCCTAGTGTGGTGGTGTACGTGTGAGATACATACACTTTCTTTTTTATCATATTTTCTATTCCGCTATTCAATTAAAACCTTTGGGGATCAATTAAATTGCGTGATAGTCTGTGTCGGTACGTGTGAGATCCACCTTTCCAAGTTTTTGGGGTTCATCTCATACTTCTGAAGATTTGAGGGTGCTGCCTGTTCCATACTCCTCCTCCTACTGCTCAACCATCCTTTTAGGGGTACAAACAATAGTAATTGGGGCCTAGTGTGGTGGTGTACGTGTGAGATACATACACTTTCTTTTTGATCATATTTTCTATTCCGCTATTCAATTAAAACCTTTGGGGATCAATTAAATTGCGTGATAGTCTGTGTCGGTACGTGTGAGATCCACCTTTCCAAGTTTTTGGGGTTCATCTCATACTTCTGAAGATTTGAGGGTGCTGCCTGTTCCATACTCCTCCTCCTACTCCTCAACCATCCTTTTAGGGGTACAAACAATAGTAATTGGGGCCTAGTGTGGTGGTGTACGTGTGAGATACACTTTCTTTTTGATCATATTTTCTATTCCGCTATTCAATTAAAACCTTTGGGGATCAATTAAATTGCGTGATAGTCTGTGTCGGTACGTGTGAGATCCACCTTTCCAAGTTTTTGGGGTTCATCTCATACTTCTGAAGATTTGAGGGTGCTGCCTGTTCCATACTCCTCCTCCTACTGCTCAAGCATCCTTTTAGGGGTACAAACAATAGTAATTGGGGCCTAGTGTGGTGGTGTACGTGTGAGATACATACACTTTCTTTTTGATCATATTTTCTATTCCGCTATTCAATTAAATCCTTTGGGGATCAATTAAATTGCGTGATAGTCTGTGTCGGTACGTGTGAGATCCACCTTTCCATGTTTTTGGGGTTCATCTCATACTTCTGAAGATTTGAGGGTGCTGCCTGTTCCATACTCCTCCTCCTACTGCTCAACCATCCTTTTAGGGGTACAAACAATAGTAATTGGGGCCTAGTGTGGTGGTGTACGTGTGAGATACATACACTTTCTTTTTGATCATATTTTCTATTCCGCTATTCAATTAAAACCTTTGGGGATCAATTAAATTGCTAGATAGTCTGTGTCGGTACGTGTGAGATCCACCTTTCCAAGTTTTTGGGGTTCATCTCATACTTCTGAAGATTTGAGGGTGCTGCCTGTTCCATACTCCTCCTCCTACTGCTCAACCATCCTTTTAGGGGTACAAACAATAGTAATTGGGGCCTAGTGTGGTGGTGTACGTGTGAGATACATACACTTTCTTTTTGATCATATTTTCTATTCCGCTATTCAATTAAAACCTTTGGGGATCAATTAAATTGCGTGATAGTCTGTGGCGGTACGTGTGAGATCCACCTTTCCAAGTTTTTGGGGTTCATCTCATACTTCTGAAGATTTGAGGGTGCTGCCTGTTCCATACTCCTCCTCCTACTGCTCAACCATCCTTTTAGGGGTACAAACAATAGTAATTGGGGCCTAGTGTGGTGGTGTACGTGTGAGATACATACACTTTCTTTTTGATCATATTTTCTATTCCGCTATTCAATTAAAACCTTTGGGGATCAATTAAATTGCGTGATAGTCTGTGTCGGTACGTGTGAGATCCACCTTTCCAAGTTTTTGGGGTTCATCTCATACTTCTGAAGATTTGAGGGTGCTGCCTGTTCCATACTCCTCCTCCTACTCCTCAACCATCCTTTTAGGGGTACAAACAATAGTAATTGGGGCCTAGTGTGGTGGTGTACGTGTGAGATACACTTTCTTTTTGATCATATTTTCTATTCCGCTATTCAATTAAAACCTTTGGGGATCAATTAAATTGCGTGATAGTCTGTGTCGGTACGTGTGAGATCCACCTTTCCAAGTTTTTGGGGTTCATCTCATACTTCTGAAGATTTGAGGGTGCTGCCTGTTCCATACTCCTCCTCCTACTGCTCAAGCATCCTTTTAGGGGTACAAACAATAGTAATTGGGGCCTAGTGTGGTGGTGTACGTGTGAGATACATACACTTTCTTTTTGATCATATTTTCTATTCCGCTATTCAATTAAATCCTTTGGGGATCAATTAAATTGCGTGATAGTCTGTGTCGGTACGTGTGAGATCCACCTTTCCATGTTTTTGGGGTTCATCTCATACTTCTGAAGATTTGAGGGTGCTGCCTGTTCCATACTCCTCCTCCTACTGCTCAACCATCCTTTTAGGGGTACAAACAATAGTAATTGGGGCCTAGTGTGGTGGTGTACGTGTGAGATACATACACTTTCTTTTTGATCATATTTTCTATTCCGCTATTCAATTAAAACCTTTGGGGATCAATTAAATTGCTAGATAGTCTGTGTCGGTACGTGTGAGATCCACCTTTCCAAGTTTTTGGGGTTCATCTCATACTTCTGAAGATTTGAGGGTGCTGCCTGTTCCATACTCCTCCTCCTACTGCTCAACCATCCTTTTAGGGGTACAAACAATAGTAATTGGGGCCTAGTGTGGTGGTGTACGTGTGAGATACATACACTTTCTTTTTGATCATATTTTCTATTCCGCTATTCAATTAAAACCTTTGGGGATCAATTAAATTGCGTGATAGTCTGTGGCGGTACGTGTGAGATCCACCTTTCCAAGTTTTTGGGGTTCATCTCATACTTCTGAAGATTTGAGGGTGCTGCCTGTTCCATACTCCTCCTCCTACTGCTCAACCATCCTTTTAGGGGTACAAACAATAGTAATTGGGGCCTAGTGTGGTGGTGTACGTGTGAGATACATACACTTTCTTTTTGATCATATTTTCTATTCCGCTATTCAATTAAAACCTTTGGGGATCAATTAAATTGCGTGATAGTCTGTGTCCGTACGTGTGAGATCCACCTTTCCAAGTTTTTGGGGTTCATCTCATACTTCTGAAGATTTGAGGGTGCTACCTGTTCCATACTCCTCCTCCTACTCCTCAACCATCCTTTTAGGGGTACAAACAATAGTAATTGGGGCCTAGTGTGGTGGTGTACGTGTGAGATACATACACTTTCTTTTTGATCATATTTTCTATTCCGCTATTCAATTATAACCATTGGGGATCAATTAAATTGCGTGATAGTCTGTGTCGGTACGTGTGAGATCCACCTTTCCAAGTTTTTGGGGTTCATCTCATACTTCTGAAGATTTGAGGGTGCTGCCTGTTCCATACTCCTCCTCCTACTGCTCAACCATCCTTTTAGGGGTACAAACAATAGTAATTGGGGCCTAGTGTGGTGGTGTACGTGTGAGATACATACACTTTCTTTTTGATCATATTTTCTATTCCGCTATTCAATTAAAACCTTTGGGGATCAATTAAATTGCGTGATAGTCTGTGTCGGTACGTGTGAGATCCACCTTTCCAAGTTTTTGGGGTTCATCTCATACTTCTGAAGATTTGAGGGTGCTGCCTGTTCCATACTCCTCCTCCTACTCCTCAACCATCCTTTTAGGGGTACAAACAATAGTAATTGGGGCCTAGTGTGGTGGTGTACGTGTGAGATACATACACTTTCTTTTTGATCATATTTTCTATTCCGCTATTCAATTAAAACCTTTGGGGATCAATTAAATTGCGTGATAGTCTGTGTCGGTACGTGTGAGATCCACCTTTCCAAGTTTTTGGGGTTCATCTCATACTTCTGAAGATTTGAGGGTGCTGCCTGTTCCATACTCCTCCTCCTACTGCTCAACCATCCTTTTAGGGGTACAAACAATAGTAATTGGGGCCTAGTGTGGTGGTGTACGTGTGAGATACATACACTTTCTTTTTGATCATATTTTCTATTCCGCTATTCAATTAAAACCTTTGGGGATCAATTAAATTGCGTGATAGTCTGTGTCGGTACGTGTGAGATCCACCTTTCCATGTTTTTGGGGTTCATCTCATACTTCTGAAGATTTGAGGGTGCTGCCTGTTCCATACTCCTCCTCCTACTGCTCAACCATCCTTTTAGGGGTACAAACAATAGTAATTGGGGCCTAGTGTGGTGGTGTACGTGTGAGATACATACACTTTCTTTTTGATCATATTTTCTATTCCGCTATTCAATTAAAACCTTTGGGGATCAATTAAATTGCTAGATAGTCTGTGTCGGTACGTGTGAGATCCACCTTTCCAAGTTTTTGGGGTTCATCTCATACTTCTGAAGATTTGAGGGTGCTGCCTGTTCCATACTCCTCCTCCTACTGCTCAACCATCCTTTTAGGGGTACAAACAATAGTAATTGGGGCCTAGTGTGGTGGTGTACGTGTGAGATACATACACTTTCTTTTTGATCATATTTTCTATTCCGCTATTCAATTAAAACCTTTGGGGATCAATTAAATTGCGTGATAGTCTGTGTCGGTACGTGTGAGATCCACCTTTCCAAGTTTTTGGGGTTCATCTCATACTTCTGAAGATTTGAGGGTGCTGCCTGTTCCATACTCCTCCTCCTACTGCTCAACCATCCTTTTAGGGGTACAAACAATAGTAATTGGGGCCTAGTGTGGTGGTGTACGTGTGAGATACATACACTTTCTTTTTGATCATATTTTCTATTCCGCTATTCAATTAAAACCTTTGGGGATCAATTAAATTGCGTGATAGTCTGTGTCGGTACGTGTGAGATCCACCTTTCCAAGTTTTTGGGGTTCATCTCATACTTCTGAAGATTTGAGGGTGCTGCCTGTTCCATACTCCTCCTCCTACTCCTCAACCATCCTTTTAGGGGTACAAACAATAGTAATTGGGGCCTAGTGTGGTGGTGTACGTGTGAGATACATACACTTTCTTTTTGATCATATTTTCTATTCCGCTATTCAATTATAACCTTTGGGGATCAATTAAATTGCGTGATAGTCTGTGTCGGTACGTGTGAGATCCACCTTTCCAAGTTTTTGGGGTTCATCTCATACTTCTGAAGATTTGAGGGTGCTGCCTGTTCCATACTCCTCCTCCTACTGCTCAACCATCCTTTTAGGGGTACAAACAATAGTAATTGGGGCCTAGTGTGGTGGTGTACGTGTGAGATACATACACTTTCTTTTTGATCATATTTTCTATTCCGCTATTCAATTAAAACCTTTGGGGATCAATTAAATTGCTAGATAGTCTGTGTCGGTACGTGTGAGATCCACCTTTCCAAGTTTTTGGGGTTCATCTCATACTTCTGAAGATTTGAGGGTGCTGCCTGTTCCATACTCCTCCTCCTACTCCTCAACCATCCTTTTAGGGGTACAAACAATAGTAATTGGGGCCTAGTGTGGTGGTGTACGTGTGAGATACATACACTTTCTTTTTGATCATATTTTCTATTCCGCTATTCAATTAAAACCTTTGGGGATCAATTAAATTGCGTGATAGTCTGTGTCGGTACGTGTGAGATCCACCTTTCCAAGTTTTTGGGGTTCATCTCATACTTCTGAAGATTTGAGGGTGCTGCCTGTTCCATACTCCTCCTCCTACTGCTCAACCATCCTTTTAGGGGTACAAACAATAGTAATTGGGGCCTAGTGTGGTGGTGTACGTGTGAGATACATACACTTTCTTTTTGATCATATTTTCTATTCCGCTATTCAATTAAAACCTTTGGGGATCAATTAAATTGCGTGATAGTCTGTGTCGGTACGTGTGAGATCCACCTTTCCAAGTTTTTGGGGTTCATCTCATACTTCTGAAGATTTGAGGGTGCTGCCTGTTCCATACTCCTCCTCCTACTGCTCAACCATCCTTTTAGGGGTACAAACAATAGTAATTGGGGCCTAGTGTGGTGGTGTACGTGTGAGATACATACACTTTCTTTTTGATCATATTTTCTATTCCGCTATTCAATTAAAACCTTTGGGGATCAATTAAATTGCGTGATAGTCTGTGTCGGTACGTGTGAGATCCACCTTTCCAAGTTTTTGGGGTTCATCTCATACTTCTGAAGATTTGAGGGTGCTGCCTGTTCCATACTCCTCCTCCTACTGCTCAACCATCCTTTTAGGGGTACAAACAATAGTAATTGGGGCCTAGTGTGGTGGTGTACGTGCGAGATACATACACTTTTTTTGATCATATTTCCTATTCCGCTATTCAATAAAAACCTTTGAGGATCAATTGAATTGCGGGATAGTCTGTGTCGGTACGTGTGAGATCCACCTTTCCAAGTTTTTGAGGTTCATCTCATACTTCTGAAGATTTGAGGGTGCTGTCTGTTCCATACTCCTCCTACTCCTCATCCATCCTTTTAGGGGTAGAAACAATAGTAATTGGGGCCTAGTGTGGTTTTGTACGTGCGAGATACATACACTTTTTTGGATCATATTTCCTTTTCCGCTATTCAATAAAAACCTTTCTAGGGCAAGATCTTAAATTACAGAAATATGAGGAGACCGTCAAATAAGGGCCGTGGCCTGGGTCGTGGTGCTGCTGGTAGAGCTCCTGTTGCAAGGAGAGGACGTGGTCGATCTGTGCCAGCTACACGCACAAGTGAAACACCTTCCTCAAGTGTGAGTAGGCGACAGAACCTGCATCAGTATTTGGTAGGGCATCATACGCCCCTAGAAGTGATGAGGCCAGAACAAGTGGAGGCGATAGTAGATTGGTTTGCTGCTGACAGTGCCTCCAGTTCCTTCACATTGTCTCCCACCCAGTCTACTGCAGAAAGGTCACAGTTGGCACCTGCAGCCGATGTCCAACCGTCTTTCACCTCACCCCCTTGCAAATCAGGCAAGCAGTCTGAGCCCCAAGCCATACAGCAGTCTCTTCTTCTTTTTGATGACTCTGTCAGCAGGGTTTCCCAGGGCCATCCACCTAGCCCTGCCCCAGAAGTGGAAGAGATTGAGTGCAGCGATGCCCAACCACTTATTTCTCAAGATGAGTACATGCAAGGATCATCACAGCACGTCTCCGATGATGACGAAACGCAGGTGCCAACTGCTGCGGCGTTCAGCATTGTGGAGACCGACAAGGAGGGCAGGGGTGAAGACTGGGTGGAAGATGATGTGGAGGACGATGAGGTCCTCGACCCCACATGGAATGAACGTCATGCAGGTGACCTGAGTAGTTTGGAGGAAGAGGCGGTGGTCGCACAGAGCCACCAGCACAGCAGAAGAGGGAGCAGGGTGCAGAAGCGGAGCGGCCGTGCCCTAGACACTACGCCCGCTACTGCCCAACGCAGCAAGGGAACGAGCGCACCAAAGTCAGCTCAAAGGAGTTCTCTAGCGTGGAAGTTCTTTAGAAAATGTGCTGATGACAGGACACGAGTGGTTTGCACCCTGTGCAATCAGAGCTTGAAGCGAGGCATAAACCTTCTCAACCTGAGCACAACCTGCATGATCAGGCATCTAAGTGCAAAGCACGAGCTGCAGTGGAGTACACACCTTCAAAACCAAGAAACGTCTCTGGCTCATCCTGCTTCCTCTTCTGCTGCAGTCTTGGCCGCTCCAGCCACATCTGTAGTGATACCGGCACCTGCCACCCCGCAAACAGACGATCTGTCAGCAACACCACCACCTGGGTCACCAACAACCATCTCCACAATGTCCCGTGGAAGCGTTCAGCTTTCCATCTCCCAAACACTTGAGAGGAAGAGGAAGTACCCCCCTACCCACCCGCGATCCCTGGCCCTGAATGCCAGCATTTCAAAATTATTGGCCTTTGAAATGCTGTCATTCCGTCTGGTGGAGACGCACAGTTTTAAAAACCTTATGTCGGTGGCTGTCCCACAGTACGTCGTGCCCAGCCGCCACTACTTTTCCAGGCAAGCCATCCCTTCCCTGCACAACCAAGTGGGGGAAAAAATCAGGTGTGCACTGCGCAACGCCATCTGTGCCAAGGTCCACCTAACTACCGATACGTGGACTAGTAAGCACGGTCAGGGGCGTTATATCTCCCTAACGGCACACTGGGTAAATGCAGTGGCGGATGGGCCTTAGGCGGATAGCAATTTGGCGCATGTCCTTCCACCACCGAGGATTGCAGGGCGCTTCAGTTTGCCTCCTGTTCCTAACTCCTCCTACTCCGCTTCCTCATCCTCTACCGCCTCCTCATCCGGACAGCGTAACACCTTCACCACCAACTTCAGCACGGCCAGGGGTAAACGACAGCAGGCAGTTTTACAACTTGCCTGTTTGGGGGAAAAACCACACAGCGCGCAGGAGTTGTGGAGGAGCATGGAACAGCAGACAAATGAGTGGTTGCTGCCAGCGAGCCTCAAGCCCGGCCTGGTGGTGTGCGATAATGGGCGAAATCTCATAGCAGCTCTGGGCCTAGCCGGTTTGACGCACATCCCTTGCCTGGCGCATGTGCTGAATTTGGTGGTGCAAAGGTTCCTTAAAAACTACCCCGATATGTCAGAGCTGCTGCAGAAAGTGCGGGCCGTTTGTGCGCACTTTCGGCGTTCTCACCCTGCTGCTGCTCGCCTGGCAGCGCTGCAGCTTAACTTCGGCCTTCCCGCTCACCGCCTCATATGTGACGTGCCCACAAGGTGGAACTCCACCTTGCACATGCTGGAAAGACTGGTTCAATTAAAACCTTTGGGGATCAATTAAATTGCGTGATAGTCTGTGTCGGTACGTGTGAGATCCACCTTTCCAAGTTTTTGGGGTTCATCTCATACTTCTGAAGATTTGAGGGTGCTGCCTGTTCCATACTCCTCCTCCTACTGCTCAACCATCCTTTTAGGGGTACAAACAATAGTAATTGGGGCCTAGTGTGGTGGTGTACGTGTGAGATACATACA
Organism: Pelophylax lessonae; assembly: GCF_965119305.1. Classification (NCBI taxonomy): domain Eukaryota; kingdom Metazoa; phylum Chordata; class Amphibia; order Anura; family Ranidae; genus Pelophylax; species Pelophylax lessonae. Next base: position 472,310,033 of record NC_138770.1, on the reverse strand, counting down.
CTTTCTTTTTGATCATATTTTCTATTCCGCTATTCAATTAAAACCTTTGGGGATCAATTAAATTGCGTGATAGTCTGTGTCGGTACGTGTGAGATCCACCTTTCCAAGTTTTTGGGGTTCATCTCATACTTCTGAAGATTTGAGGGTGCTGCCTGTTCCATACTCCTCCTCCTACTCCTCAACCATCCTTTTAGGGGTACAAACAATAGTAATTGGGGCCTAGTGTGGTGGTGTACGTGTGAGATACATACACTTTCTTTTTGATCATATTTTCTATTCCGCTATTCAATTATAACCTTTGGGGATCAATTAAATTGCGTGATAGTCTGTGTCGGTACGTGTGAGATCCACCTTTCCAAGTTTTTGGGGTTCATCTCATACTTCTGAAGATTTGAGGGTGCTGCCTGTTCCATACTCCTCCTCCTACTGCTCAACCATCCTTTTAGGGGTACAAACAATAGTAATTGGGGCCTAGTGTGGTGGTGTACGTGTGAGATACATACACTTTCTTTTTGATCATATTTTCTATTCCGCTATTCAATTAAAACCTTTGGGGATCAATTAAATTGCTAGATAGTCTGTGTCGGTACGTGTGAGATCCACCTTTCCAAGTTTTTGGGGTTCATCTCATACTTCTGAAGATTTGAGGGTGCTGCCTGTTCCATACTCCTCCTCCTACTCCTCAACCATCCTTTTAGGGGTACAAACAATAGTAATTGGGGCCTAGTGTGGTGGTGTACGTGTGAGATACATACACTTTCTTTTTGATCATATTTTCTATTCCGCTATTCAATTAAAACCTTTGGGGATCAATTAAATTGCGTGATAGTCTGTGTCGGTACGTGTGAGATCCACCTTTCCAAGTTTTTGGGGTTCATCTCATACTTCTGAAGATTTGAGGGTGCTGCCTGTTCCATACTCCTCCTCCTACTGCTCAACCATCCTTTTAGGGGTACAAACAATAGTAATTGGGGCCTAGTGTGGTGGTGTACGTGTGAGATACATACACTTTCTTTTTGATCATATTTTCTATTCCGCTATTCAATTAAAACCTTTGGGGATCAATTAAATTGCGTGATAGTCTGTGTCGGTACGTGTGAGATCCACCTTTCCAAGTTTTTGGGGTTCATCTCATACTTCTGAAGATTTGAGGGTGCTGCCTGTTCCATACTCCTCCTCCTACTGCTCAACCATCCTTTTAGGGGTACAAACAATAGTAATTGGGGCCTAGTGTGGTGGTGTACGTGTGAGATACATACACTTTCTTTTTGATCATATTTTCTATTCCGCTATTCAATTAAAACCTTTGGGGATCAATTAAATTGCGTGATAGTCTGTGTCGGTACGTGTGAGATCCACCTTTCCAAGTTTTTGGGGTTCATCTCATACTTCTGAAGATTTGAGGGTGCTGCCTGTTCCATACTCCTCCTCCTACTGCTCAACCATCCTTTTAGGGGTACAAACAATAGTAATTGGGGCCTAGTGTGGTGGTGTACGTGCGAGATACATACACTTTTTTTGATCATATTTCCTATTCCGCTATTCAATAAAAACCTTTGAGGATCAATTGAATTGCGGGATAGTCTGTGTCGGTACGTGTGAGATCCACCTTTCCAAGTTTTTGAGGTTCATCTCATACTTCTGAAGATTTGAGGGTGCTGTCTGTTCCATACTCCTCCTACTCCTCATCCATCCTTTTAGGGGTAGAAACAATAGTAATTGGGGCCTAGTGTGGTTTTGTACGTGCGAGATACATACACTTTTTTGGATCATATTTCCTTTTCCGCTATTCAATAAAAACCTTTCTAGGGCAAGATCTTAAATTACAGAAATATGAGGAGACCGTCAAATAAGGGCCGTGGCCTGGGTCGTGGTGCTGCTGGTAGAGCTCCTGTTGCAAGGAGAGGACGTGGTCGATCTGTGCCAGCTACACGCACAAGTGAAACACCTTCCTCAAGTGTGAGTAGGCGACAGAACCTGCATCAGTATTTGGTAGGGCATCATACGCCCCTAGAAGTGATGAGGCCAGAACAAGTGGAGGCGATAGTAGATTGGTTTGCTGCTGACAGTGCCTCCAGTTCCTTCACATTGTCTCCCACCCAGTCTACTGCAGAAAGGTCACAGTTGGCACCTGCAGCCGATGTCCAACCGTCTTTCACCTCACCCCCTTGCAAATCAGGCAAGCAGTCTGAGCCCCAAGCCATACAGCAGTCTCTTCTTCTTTTTGATGACTCTGTCAGCAGGGTTTCCCAGGGCCATCCACCTAGCCCTGCCCCAGAAGTGGAAGAGATTGAGTGCAGCGATGCCCAACCACTTATTTCTCAAGATGAGTACATGCAAGGATCATCACAGCACGTCTCCGATGATGACGAAACGCAGGTGCCAACTGCTGCGGCGTTCAGCATTGTGGAGACCGACAAGGAGGGCAGGGGTGAAGACTGGGTGGAAGATGATGTGGAGGACGATGAGGTCCTCGACCCCACATGGAATGAACGTCATGCAGGTGACCTGAGTAGTTTGGAGGAAGAGGCGGTGGTCGCACAGAGCCACCAGCACAGCAGAAGAGGGAGCAGGGTGCAGAAGCGGAGCGGCCGTGCCCTAGACACTACGCCCGCTACTGCCCAACGCAGCAAGGGAACGAGCGCACCAAAGTCAGCTCAAAGGAGTTCTCTAGCGTGGAAGTTCTTTAGAAAATGTGCTGATGACAGGACACGAGTGGTTTGCACCCTGTGCAATCAGAGCTTGAAGCGAGGCATAAACCTTCTCAACCTGAGCACAACCTGCATGATCAGGCATCTAAGTGCAAAGCACGAGCTGCAGTGGAGTACACACCTTCAAAACCAAGAAACGTCTCTGGCTCATCCTGCTTCCTCTTCTGCTGCAGTCTTGGCCGCTCCAGCCACATCTGTAGTGATACCGGCACCTGCCACCCCGCAAACAGACGATCTGTCAGCAACACCACCACCTGGGTCACCAACAACCATCTCCACAATGTCCCGTGGAAGCGTTCAGCTTTCCATCTCCCAAACACTTGAGAGGAAGAGGAAGTACCCCCCTACCCACCCGCGATCCCTGGCCCTGAATGCCAGCATTTCAAAATTATTGGCCTTTGAAATGCTGTCATTCCGTCTGGTGGAGACGCACAGTTTTAAAAACCTTATGTCGGTGGCTGTCCCACAGTACGTCGTGCCCAGCCGCCACTACTTTTCCAGGCAAGCCATCCCTTCCCTGCACAACCAAGTGGGGGAAAAAATCAGGTGTGCACTGCGCAACGCCATCTGTGCCAAGGTCCACCTAACTACCGATACGTGGACTAGTAAGCACGGTCAGGGGCGTTATATCTCCCTAACGGCACACTGGGTAAATGCAGTGGCGGATGGGCCTTAGGCGGATAGCAATTTGGCGCATGTCCTTCCACCACCGAGGATTGCAGGGCGCTTCAGTTTGCCTCCTGTTCCTAACTCCTCCTACTCCGCTTCCTCATCCTCTACCGCCTCCTCATCCGGACAGCGTAACACCTTCACCACCAACTTCAGCACGGCCAGGGGTAAACGACAGCAGGCAGTTTTACAACTTGCCTGTTTGGGGGAAAAACCACACAGCGCGCAGGAGTTGTGGAGGAGCATGGAACAGCAGACAAATGAGTGGTTGCTGCCAGCGAGCCTCAAGCCCGGCCTGGTGGTGTGCGATAATGGGCGAAATCTCATAGCAGCTCTGGGCCTAGCCGGTTTGACGCACATCCCTTGCCTGGCGCATGTGCTGAATTTGGTGGTGCAAAGGTTCCTTAAAAACTACCCCGATATGTCAGAGCTGCTGCAGAAAGTGCGGGCCGTTTGTGCGCACTTTCGGCGTTCTCACCCTGCTGCTGCTCGCCTGGCAGCGCTGCAGCTTAACTTCGGCCTTCCCGCTCACCGCCTCATATGTGACGTGCCCACAAGGTGGAACTCCACCTTGCACATGCTGGAAAGACTGTGCGAGCAGCAGCAGGCGATAGTGGAGTTTCAGCTGCAGCACGCACGCGTGAGTCGCTCTGCGGAACAGCACCACTTCACCACCAATAACTGGGCCTCCATGCGAGACCTGTGTGCCTTGTTGCGCTGTTTTGAGTACTCCACCAACATGGCCAGTGGCAATGACGCCGTTCTCAGCTTAACTATCCCACTTCTATGCCTCCTTGAAAAAACAATTCGGGCGATGATGGAAGAGGATGTGGCACAGGATGAGGAGGAGGATGAAGAGGTAACATTTCCAAGGCTTTCAGGGCAGTCATTCGCAAGGGGCTCCGAGGGTGGGTTCCTGCACACACAAACGCCAGGGACACAATTGTCCAGCAGGGGCACAGTTCTGGAGGATGAGGAGGATGAGGAGGAGGAGGAGCTGGAGGAGGAGATGGAACCATGTTCACAGCAGGGTGGCACCCAGGCCAGCTCATGGCCATCACTGGTGCGTGGCTGGGGGGATACAGAGGACACGGACGATACACCTCCCACAGAGGACAGCCTTTCGTTGCCTCTGGGCAGCCTGGCACACATGAGCGATTACATGCTGCAGTGTCTCCACAACGACCGCCGAGTTGCCCACATTCTAACTTGTGCTGATTACTGGGTGGCCACGCTGCTGGATCCCCATTACAAGGACAACGTACCGTCCTTAATTCACTCACTGGAGCGCGATCGCAAGATGCGCGAGTACAAGCGCACGCTGGTAGACGCCATGCTGCTGGCATTCCCATCTGACAGCGGGGCCGCAGTGGAAGCACAAGGCAGAGGAGGAGGAGGAGGTCGCCAACGCAACCAGGGCACCACCAGCACCTCAGAAGGCAGGGTTAGCATGGCCGAAATGTGGAAAAGCTTTGTCAGCACGCCACAACAAACAGCAGCACCAGCAGCTCAGATGGAACGTCTTAGCAGGAGGCAGCATTTTACCAACATGGTGGAGCAGTATGTGTGCACACGCCTACATGTAGTGAATGAGGGGTCTGCCCCCTTCAACTTCTGGGTCTCCAAATTGGGCACATGGCCTGAGCTTGCCCTTTACGCCTTGGAGGTGCTGGCGTGCCCTGCAGCCAGTGTATTATCTGAACGGGTATTTAGCACGGCTGGGGGCGTTATAACAGACAAGCGCAGCCGCCTGTCCAGAGACAATGTGGACAAGCTCACGTTCATTAAAATGAACCAGACATGGATCCCACGGGACTTTTCCGTACCTTGTGCAGAATAGCAATGGATACCGACCTTACCCACCCATTGTTCCATTTTTGCTCTTTCTCACTCTTTTGGGGTGTACCCTCATTTAAAATTTGTGAAAAGAAGCAGTGTTGGCTACCTCGTCCTCCTCCTCAGGGCCAGATTAACGTAGGGGCTATTGGAGCTGCAGCTCCAGGCCCCTACCTTTTATATAGGCCCCGGGTTGGCCATATTCACTGTTACCGCTCTTCTGTCACTTGTAAACACAGAAGTCTGGCTTCTATGCTCGCTTCCCCAGGCAGCACCCTCAGAACCTCCCCACACAGCGCGAAGGCCGGACAAGGAGGGACAGTTGCCGATGCATGGATGTGTTTATGGGCTTCAGAGACAGCATCCCATGTTGAATTAGGCATGCATGGCTGCACCCTTCCTCCTCTGGGTGCATGGCAAGGCACGGCCCTTAAGGCCCTTCAAAATCCTCAGCACCAAGCCCATGATGCTCTTAATCCGGCCCTGGTCCTCCTCCACTGCCGCTTCCACCTACACCGCCCATAGGTGTGCGCAGCCTATTGCATTAAGGTGTGCACCCCAAAGTTGAAATACACATGCATGTGTTTGCCAGCAGGGAGAGTAATGTATCGGGCCATGTACCTGTAGGCAAAGAGAAATAGAGCAGAGCAGGTCCGAGGGAGATCTTTCCCATCTCCTCACTGGCAATGCTATGTGCCCTAGGTGATTAGGGTGTGCCCAGGCACACCCGGCACACCCTGTGCGCATGCCTATGTCACCGCCACATCCACCACCACCTCAACCTCCCTCCTACTCCATATGGGCCTCGTCCTTCAGAGATGAAGAAGAACATTGTTTTATTTTTCTGTTTTTTTTTTTGTTGTTTTAAGTTATTTCCCTATCCACATTTGTTTGCAGAGCACTTGCCATGCTCTTAATTACGTTTTGCTGCCATTTGCAGCACTCTAGCCCTTTCCTTTGGTGTTTTAGAGCCATTTTAGTGCCTTAAAGTTCGGGTCCCCATTGACTTCAATGGGGTTCGGTGTCCGGGAAAAGTTCAGTAAAAGTCCGGGACACGGACCCGGACTTTTCTTTAAAGTTCGGCCGAATCCGTCAAACACGGACATCTAGGTGTCCGCTCAACCCTACCTACCACCATAAAAACCTTGTTTACTTGAAGTGTAGTAAATGGTGTTCCTAGTTGTCCATGTTATATGCAAACCTTCTGAAAGCGAAGAAGATGAAGAGGAGTCAGATTCTTTCATATAATCTTTAATTGAGTTCTTCTCTTTTTTTTTTTGTCCCAAGTTGAGTTTATATCTGCAGTTATTCTGCCACTTATATGCTTCCCCCGTTAGAGGCAATTTTATGCATTTTGACAAATATTGCTTTAACCACTTAAGCCCCGGAGGATTTTCCTGCTAAACGACCAGAGGGTATTTTGCGATTCGGCACTGCGTGACTTTAACAGACAATTGCGCGGTCATGCGACGCTGTATCTAAACAAATTTGGCGTCCTTTTTTTCCCACAAACAGAGCTTTCTTTTGGTGGTATTTGATCACCCGTGCGATTTTTACTTTTTGCGCTATAAACAAAAAAAGAGCGTACATTTTGCAAAAATAACAATATTTTTCACATTTTTTTATATGAAATTCCCCAAAAAAAAATGTAAAAATCAAAATTTTTTTAAATTTTCGGCCAATTTGTTTTATGCTACCTATGTTTGGTAAAAAAAAATCGCAAAAAGCGTATTTTGATTGGTTTGCGCGAAAGTTATCGCGTTTACTAACAAAGGGAAAGATTTCTGTCATTTTTGGTGTTTTTTTTTTTTAACGTGTAATGGCGGCGATCTGCGATTTTTTTTGCGGTACTGCGACATTGGGGCGGACAGATCGGACCCTTGACTGACATTTTTGACACTTTTGGGGTTACCAGTGACATTTCTACAGTAATCAGTGCTATATATATGCACTGTTACTGTAAAAATGCACTGGTAGTGAAGGGGTTAACTTTATTTGGGAGGGAGGGGCTGTGTGTGTCCCTAGGGGCGTGATTCTTACTGTGATTGGCTGTAGCTCTAGCTGTAAGGACACTGATCAACGGATCTACATACTAGATCCGAGTGATCAGTGTTTTTACAGCGAGGAGAATGACAGGTGGCTTGTTTACACAAGCTGCCTGACATTCTCCTTCTCCCCCGCCGATCGCCGAGTGACCGGCGGACATCGGGTCCGCTGGTCACACGCGCGGGGGGGTCCGTGACCGCGCGGGAGCGGGAGCGCGCCTCCGCGGGCGCGCGCTCGCTCCCCAGAGCCTCACAGGCGAGCGACGTAGACCTACGTCACTCTGCCTGTGAGGGGCCGACTGCCGCAGTAAATATACTGTGAGCAGTCGGCAAGCGGTTAATGAATTTCTCAAGGTAATCTTTTAATTCTTTTTCTTTGTTCAGCATGAAGAACCCAATAAACCACAAGTTTCCAGCTGAAATAGCAGCTGCCCTTTCACACTTTTTTATCCTAACATATCTATCATATAAACCCAATTACTAAAATAAGGTAAAATAAAAACATTTTTGTGCACACCATAAGTTCTTTTCTTAGCAATACATTGGAAAATACAGTGCTGAGGCAAATGTATGCTTTTGCTTCCTTTATCATTCCTATTAATCTTGGGCAGGTACCCTTCAAACTCTGTTGCCCAGGAAAAGCAGCTGAGCCAAAGACTATGTTGCCTAGACTTGTGTTATACGGGATAGCATAACAATGATACTTTATCACCTGAATGCTTTAATTCATCAAATCAACAAGTTGCTGCAACACATTTTCAGTAGTCATTTCCCAGTGTAGTAGTCTGGACCAATCCATTACTGCCTAAGCAACAAAATCAGAGGGAAAAATGGGTTGCCGCACCAAACCTGCTGTAGTCTTAAGTAACTTCAAGAGAGATAATACATTCTTGTCCATTGAATCCCAAAATATTGGAACATCCTTAGCTGAAATTAGTCTTGTTTAGACAGGAAAATTATAGATTATCCAAAGTTTAAAAAAAGACATCAAAATGTTTGCAATCATTAGCAAGTAACCCTTGCAATGGGGGTGAATCTGGAGTACCTTAGCAGATCTTTTCAGTTTTTTAAATCCCAGCAAAACAGCCTTACTTACAGAGAGCGTAAAAACATCATCTAGCTTAAACATTGCAATGACCGCTTAAATAAGGCTCATCATGGCCTTGCTTTGCCTAGCAGAGTAGTCCAAGTGTTTGCCTTCACTAATAGAGTTAAGAGAATCTACTGATGAGTCCTGTAGGTCAGAAGTCAAATACAGTAGGTCCACTTACCCAGAGTTAGAATCCAGACAGCAAATGGGGGAAAGAAAGAGACTTTTTACCAGAGTCGGCTGGACTAAGACCTTAATGATCAGGGATGTAATCGATGGCACTCACTTTAAAACAAATAGACCAGCCTCATGTATGCCTGAATGAGGACTCTGAGGTTGAATGGAAAAGGGACAGCTCAGAGAAAGACTTCTAAGCATCACACAGTGAGTCTGCCTAATGTTGTGTCAAACATAAGGCATCATACAGTAGAAGCAGAAAGCAAAGTCTTCTGGGATAAATTGCAGATAGGGCTGTTCAAAGATGGAAACACATGTACAGAATCAGTACCCTGGAGTGCTGTTGTTGAGGCACAGACTGCTGTGAATCATAGGATGCTCCTCCAACTGCAGAGATACTTATTTGAAAACAAGACTAAACTACCTGGGATGAATGTGCTTTGTGAACAATTTTTTGTGCTTCTCTCCTTTTTTGAGGGAGGATTAGGGGAAAGACTGAGTGTACACTTTTCTCTCTTAGCAATCATATGAGGACTATGTGGGGGTCCGGTTGATCAGACATGGCATTTGTTGAAACAATTTATGCTTTTAAACATATATATATAGAAAGCATTTCAGCAGATGCAGCAGTTCTTTTCTAAAAAAGTGGGCCTTGTCCTGTGAAATGCTCATGTTTGGAATCGTTAATGGAATATCATATCTGGACAATAATTCTTGCCTCTCGCTGCATTACAGTTATAATCTGTGTTGTAATCTGCAATATACCAAACATTGTGGATTATTTCTCCCTTTGTTGAAATGCCCTATGGGGCTTTTTTTTAAAACAATTTTTTATGGAATGTTTTGAATAAAACATTCAATTTGTTATAATACTTTTTGGTGTGGTACCAAAAAATATAATTTTAGCGGTTTTCTGTTTAGGGCTTTTCTGTTTGATATGTACTGATTTCACAGAATGTGGTACGAGTAAATCAAATAGACTGTGTGCTTTCTTGTGAGGTTCCTAACATCCAGAAGGAAGAGATAGGCCAGAGGTCCTGTAGTTAGGAAAAACTGCTCTTACAAGGATGGGTCCTGAAACGTCAGTGCATTTTCTGTGGTCTTGTCGCGCTCAGGAAGAGAACGGTTTCAGTGAATTCCCAAATTAGGAGTATGCCATGACCCCATACAGGCTGACAGTCAACCAGGGCAGAAAAACTGAAAATATGGATAAAAAGGAGAGAGGCACCATGTAGCCCAATATAGTGTAGTAAGTTAGTTTATTGAAAAATGTTTTTTAAAAAGTAATATGCACTTGCCTTGGTGAAGCAACTGAGCACATGTGACAATAAGATGAGCCCATGGCTGTGGATGGATAGATGGGACCACTGAAGGCACAGGAGTAAGAGCCGCTGGAGGTGTGGGGAGGGGAGCTGTCTATGACAGTGGGGAGTGAAGCTGCTTGAGAGACTAGAAAAGCTGGAGCCACAGTGGCTGTTGCTGTCAGCCAGTCCAGTGAGCCAAGTCTTTACTGCTGGAGTCTGCCGTACATGAAGAGATGAACAGCCTGGATGCCCTCCTGTGAGAGTGTGTGTATGATCAGGAAAGTGTTTCAGAAGAACTATAACATTTTCTTAATCAGCCTTCCTTTATCAGCCTGAAATCCCTGAACAGCCACTGACAAGCAAGTTGCAGGGGGCTTGCAAGTTTTTGTTTTGCATAGAGTTTACATTTCCGTGCAGGTGGCCAGGTCATCAAGACATCAGTGAATTCCATTCACAAAAGTGTATCGAGTTTTTCTTATTCTTGAGTTATTTCATATAATTTTAATTAAAAAATATTGAAATAAATATATTTCTGTGAATGAGTATACAGTGAGTGGTGGGTTATTGTTAAAATGGTTAGGATTTTCACAGCATGTCTTGTAAAACCCTGTTTTTTTTGGGAGCTGGCATGAAATCTACATTCCCCACATAAATGCTTCCATATTCCTGCACCTTCTCCAGGCCCATAAGGGTAGGGAAGGACACAGGTAGATATTTTGGGAAAGGACCCAATGTAGGGCTAATGTTTTGATGCATTCACTTAATGTTGACAGGCATAAAGACTAGTGGACATATATCAGAGACCATTCCTAATATAGGGGTACAGCCTATATAACTAAACTAAAATAAGTGTTAAGAAAGAAAACTGATTTGGTAATATAGTTTATGTATGCCTTTGCAATAAACTCTTATTTGCTCGCTTTTTTTCTGGTAAATATATAATTGAAAGTGTTTTTTGATGCAAAAATGCAGGTTGATCCTGCCAAAAAAATCTTTGGAGTTGATAACCTCCTATGGTATCTGCCTCTGCTGACCATTATAAGTTAGCAATTTTCAGCTCTTTTTGGACTGCAGAACATCTCTCCCTATGTTATGAAGATTATATGTAGGGTTGGTGTTTAAATAAAAAAATCCTGTTCTAACATGACAGTGCGAATCCTTCTCCATAGATGCAGCACAGTGAGTTAGTGCTGTCACCCTGAGACGAGAAGTGTGTTGCTGGCAGGATCAGCCAATAAAAATGAATGTTCTTTGGTTTATAGTCACTTTACCGGATCATATCTATACATGAATCAACCCAATTCATGTCAGATGTTGAACGTATCAGATATTTGGCCATGTTTGATAGTAACTGAGCTATTATTGTAATAATTTTCAAGCTTCTTTCTTCTGTTTTAAAGTAAAACTAAAAGCAAAACTTTTTTCACTTTTTGGATTAAGGAGAAGTTATAGTCCCTGTCAGTTTTGTTTTTGCCATCTATGTCCTGTTAGCCACCAGTATATCAGAACTAGTGTCCCATTGGAAGATTTTGCAATAAGGGCTCTTTCACACGGACGTTCCGTATGTCCGTAAATCACCCCATCCGTTTGCGGGTGATATACGGACATAATGAATGTCTATGTGATTGCGGATGTCAGCAGATGACTATCCGCTGACATCCGATTTTCCTCCTTTCAGTTCTGTTCCGATTTTTGAAATGGAACAGAACCCTATTTTTGTTCCGTTTAAAAAACGGAACGGATGCAAAATCGGATATCAGCAGTGTCATCCGCTGACATCCGCAATGCCCATAGACATACATTATGTCCGTATATCATCCGCAAACGGATGGGATGATAAGCGGACATACGGTGCGGATGACACAAGTGTCATCCGTGTCCGTGAAAAAAAGAAAAAAGTTCCGGAGCGGATCGCAATACGGTCTGCTCCGTGTGAAAGAGCTCTAAGTCTTCATTTGGTGGCAACCCAAAATGTGAATTTTCTTTCACCTTCACTCTAAGAGTAAACGCAACTAATAAAGAGGGTGAATCTTCCTGACGAGCACAGACAGCAGTAAAAACCCGACAGGTGTTATAATCTTTCTCCACTCTATACAGGAAAATAGCTTTGCCATTAGTTATACTTTAAGTTGAAGTTGCATCAAACAGTTCAAAACACCTTTTGTTATGAAAGTGATCCATTAGACTAAATTCACTATATCTACAAAACCTTTATGAACGCTTTTACAGCTTTTTATTAATTTTTTCTTTCTGTTATAAACAGGTAAAAATGAAACTGTTGAGAACAGTGGCCATGTAGAAAAGTGCACAGTAAAAAAATTTAAGCAAAATCATAAATCTGTGATCCATAAGAGGAAAATGGGTAAGTCAATTAAATACTTAAGACAAGTATAATATTTATTAATAGCTAACTTACTAGTTGCATTAAGGTAAAAAAAAAAATCTGCCTGTAAATCCACTTTAATGGAACATCAATGGAAAAAATGCATGTGAAAATAAATGTGTGATTGTCATGGTCTTACCTTCTTGCTGTTCTCCTTCGTTTGACATGTGCTGGCAGCCATCTTGGTTTCTGGGTTTCTTGTAGCCTCCCACCCTGCGGCTCCTCCTTCCCACTGGGAGGAGCTGGATGCCTAGCTCATATATATAGGAGGTCTGTGGCTTCAGTTCCCTGCTTGGTCCTCCTGTGTTCACATGCTTCTAAGACTGCTGCTGCTTCTGGTTCCTGATCCTGGCTTCGTCTGACTACCCTGCTGGTTCCTGATCCTGGCTTCGTCTGACTACCCTCCTGGTTCCTGACCCCTGGCTTCGCAAAGACTCTGCATCGGTTTCGCCATCCGTTTGGACTTTTGCTTTATAGCTTGTTTTTCAATAAAGCTTTCTTATTTTCACTTATCTGTTGTTGTACGTCTGGTTCATGGTTCCGTGACATTAGGACCAAGCCATGAATTCTGACGGTACAGGGCCATCCTCGCTACCCACGCTGGTTGCCAGACTTGATCAGCAGGATTACCTGTTGGGTTGGTTCGCCGTGGCGTTGCAAACCCTGCTTGAACGCACGGTACCACAGGCCATGAATTCTGACGGTACAGGGCCATCCTCACTACCCTCGCTGGTTGCCAGACTTGATCAGCAGGATCACCTGTTGGGTCAGTTCGCCGTGGCGTTGCAAACCCTGCTTGAACGCACGGCTCATTTCGCTCCCGTTGCCGATGGGTCGGTTGTCGCTCCTGGGCCCGCTCCTACTGCCGCTCCGGTTGTTGCGCCAGAGTCTACCCCGACACCTGTTATTGCGCCTGCGGTGTTTCGGGGTATGTCCGGTTCTGCCCCCCTTCCACAGCGCTTTGGGGGAGAGCCAACTCAGTGCCGAGGTTTCCTTAACCAGGTGGGCATTTATTTCGAGTTGCTGCCACATGCCTTTCCTACTGAGAGATCAAAGGTGGGCTTCTTAATCTCGCTGCTCTCGGACAAGGCCTTGGCCTGGGCCAGCCCTTTATGGGAGAACAACAATCCGGTGGTTGCCGAGTTTTCCGGTTTTGTTGCTTCTCTTCGGAAGGTATTCGATGTGCCGGCTCGTGCTGCCTCTGCTGCGAAGCTCCTTATGTCCATCAGACAGGGTTCACGATCCGTAGCTGAATACGCCATTGAGTTTCGTACCCTGGCAGCAGAGGTGGGCTGGAATAATGAGGCTCTGGTCGCTGCTTTCTCTCATGGTCTCTCGGATGCCTTGAAGGATGAGGTTGCAGCTAAGGACCTACCAGTGGAGCTCGAGTCTCTTATTTCTTTCCTGATTTTGATTGACACCAGACTCAGGGAGAGACCTTCCTTTAAGGAGAGTCTGCGGAGGCCTCCTAACAGATTGGCGCCAACCTTTGCTGTCCCACCCGTGCCTCCCTCTCCTCCCACGCCTCCTGGGGATGACTTGTCTGGGGGTGAACCCATGCAGCTGGGGTTTGCTCGCCTGTCCGAGGGGGAGAGGGTACTCCGGAGGCGCGAGGGCCGATGCATGTACTGTGGTCTCAGTGGGCATTTTCGGTTGGCATGTCCGAACCGTCCGGGAAACGCTCGCACCTGAGATCCTGTCGGGGGCAGATCTTGGGTTGGAGTCTCCTCGTCCCCGGTTTCCCGTGTTGACAAACCACTGATCACTGTTGTCCTCTCCTGGGTCGGGGGCTCGGTGACGACCCAGGCGTTGGTGGACTCTGGTGCTGGTGGTTTGTTCATTGATAGTGTGTTCGCTGCCGCCAATTCCATTCCTCTGCAGGCTCGAGGTTCTCCTCTGGCTCTTGAGGCGATAGACGGCAGACCCCTTCTGCCGCAACAGGTGACTCATGAGACCCTTCCAGTGGGGTTAGCCATTGGTGCCGTCCACAGAGAGTCGGTCTGCTTCCAGGTTATTTCGTCTCCACACTACTCGGTGGTCTTGGGGTACCCCTGGCTCCAGAAGCATAATCCGATTTTCGATTGGAGATCGGCCGAGATCCTCTCGTGGTCACCGCAGTGTGGGGCTAGTTGCATCCATGGGCCTGTCAAGTTGCTGTGTACTTCCTCGGACTCTCTGTTGCCCCCTGAATACGAGGAGTACCGGGATGTATTCGATAAGGTGCGCGCGGTTGCCCTACCTCCGCACCGCCCATACGATTGTGCCATCGAGTTACAATCTGGTGCCGTTCCTCCTCGTGGCAAAGTCTATCCACTGTCGGTAGCGGAGAATGAGGCCATGGAGGAGTACGTGAGGGAGGCGCTTTCACGCGGACACATTCGCAAATCCTCGTCCCCGGCAGGGGCTGGATTTTTCTTTGTGAAAAAGAAGGGCGGTGAGTTGAGGCCTTGCATCGATTACAGGGGTCTCAATCGCATCACGATCAAGAACGCTTACCCGATACCCTTGATTTTCGAGCTGTTCGATCGCCTTAAAGGGGCCACGGTCTTTACCAAACTCGACCTGAGGGCGGCATATAACCTCGTAAGGATCAAGGCGGGCGATGAGTGGAAGACCGCGTTTAACACCAGGACCGGTCATTATGAATCCTTGGTTATGCCCTTTGGGCTGTGCAATGCGCCCGCAGTCTTTCAGGAATTCATCAACGATGTTTTCCGTGACCTGTTGCAGCAATGTGTGGTGGTCTATTTGGATGACATCTTGGTATATTCTGAGTCCATGGAGACCCACATTCTGGATGTCAAACGAGTGTTGCAACGGTTACGAGAGAACAAGCTGTTCGGTAAGCTTGAGAAATGCGAATTTCACCGATCCCAGGTAACCTTCTTAGGTTACATCATTTCCGCTGAAGGGTTCTCCATGGATCCTGAGAAGGTTTCGGCTGTCTTACAGTGGCCCCAGCCCAGTGGTCTTCGCTCCCTGCAGCGCTTTTTGGGCTTCGCCAATTATTATCGGAAGTTCATCAGGGACTTTTCCATGCTAGCCAAGCCTCTCACGGATCTGACCAGGAAGGGCAGTAATTCCCAGGTCTGGCCGCCCGAGGCCATCCGAGCTTTTGAGGCTCTAAAGTCCGCCTTTGTGTCGGCTCCGATTCTGTCGCATCCCAACCCTGGGTTGCCCTTTGTCCTCGAGGTGGACGCGTCTGAGACGGGAGTAGGCGCCCTTCTGTCTCAGCGTAGAACACCAGAGGGTCCTCTGCTTCCTTGTGGGTTTTACTCCCGGAAACTGTCTTCCGCGGAGTGCAACTACCAGATTGGTGACAGGGAGTTATTGGCCATCGTGCAGGCTCTTAAAGAATGGAGGCACTTGCTCGAGGGTTCGGTGGTTCCGGTCCTCATCCTGACGGACCACAAGAATCTGACCTACCTCTCTGAGGCCAAGAAATTGACACCACGTCAGGCCAGATGGGCTCTGTTCTTGTCACGTTTTAATTACGTGGTCTCCTACCTACCCGGTTCCAAGAACATCAGGGCAGATGCCTTATCACGGCAGTACTCCGACCTGTCCAGGGAGGAGTCGATTCCGACTTCGGTCATACCTCCGAATCAGATCCTGGCCGCCATTCGCACCAGCCTGACCTCTCCCCTGGGTGAGCAGATTTTGGCGGCTCAATCTGGTGCTCCCTCTGGGAGACCCAACGGCAGATGTTTTGTGCCTGAGGAGTTGCGCACTCGGTTGTTGCGAACCTACCACAACTCCAAGACCGCGGGGCATCCTGGAAAGAATCAGCTGTCCTGGGCTGTTTCACGTCTGTTCTGGTGGCCTTCCCTACGTTCCGACATCGCTGCATATGTAGCGGCATGCTCCGTTTGTGCCCAGAGTAAGTCCCCTCGGCACCTTCCGTTGGGCCTTCTGCAACCCTTAGCCACCGGGGAGCGCCCATGGTCACACCTGGGGATGGATTTCATTGTGGACCTCCCTGCATCCCGAGGCCATACGGTCATTCTCATGATTGTGGATCGGTTTTCCAAAATGTGCCACTGTGTTCCTCTCAAGAAGTTACCCTCTGCACAGGAGTTGGCCACGATTTTTGCCAGGGAGGTCTTCCGGTTGCACGGTTTGCCCAAGGAGATTGTGTCGGATCGGGGGAGTCAGTTTGTGTCCAGGTTCTGGCGCGCCTTTTGCTCCCAGTTGGGGATTCATCTCTCCTTCTCCTCGGCCTACCACCCTCAGTCCAATGGGGCCGCAGAACGATCCAATCAGGCCTTGGAGCAATTCCTTCGTTGCTATGTCTCCGATCACCAAGACAATTGGGTTGACCTCCTGCCTTGGGCTGAGTTTGCCAGGAACACGGCGGTGAACTCTTGCTCTGGGACGTCTCCCTTCATGGCCAACTATGGGTTCCAACCTGCCGTGTTACCGGAGGTATTCTCTCCCCAGGATATTCCGGCTGTGGAGGATCACCTTTCCGTCCTACGTGCTTCTTGGGTACAGATCCAGAAGTCCCTTGAGGTCTCTGCGCAGCGCCAGAGACTCCAGGCTGATCGCAGACGAGCGCCTGCTCCTTCCTACCAGGCCGGAGACCGTGTATGGTTGTCCACCCGCAACCTCAACCTTCGAGTGCCCACTCCCAAGCTGGCGCCTCGCTTTGTTGGTCCCTTCCGAGTGCTTCGCAGGGTAAACCCGGTAGCCTATGCCCTTGCGCTTTCTCCTGGCATGCGGATCTCCAATGTGTTTCATGTCTCCCTGTTGAAGCCACTGGTGTATAATCGTTTCACTTCCTCGGTTCCTCGGCCTCGTCCGGCCCGAGTGGGCAATCGTGAGGAGTATGAGGTGAGCAATATCCTGGACTCACGCCTGGTCCGCGGTCGGGTGCAGTTTTTGGTTCATTGGCGTGGTTATGGTCCAGAGGAGCGTTCCTGGGTTCCCTCCGCAGATGTCCATGCTCCTGCCTTGCTCCGAGCCTTCCACGCACGCTTCCCTCAGAAACCGTTCTTTACTCCGCGGAGGAGGGGCCCTTGAGGGGGAGGTACTGTCATGGTCTTACCTTCTTGCTGTTCTCCTTCGTTTGACATGTGCTGGCGGCCATCTTGGTTTCTGGGTTTCTTGTAGCCTCCCACCCTGCGGCTCCTCCTTCCCACTGGGAGGAGCTGGATGCCTAGCTCATATATATAGGAGGTCTGTGGCTTCAGTTCCCTGCTTGGTCCTCCTGTGTTCACATGCTTCTAAGACTGCTGCTGCTTCTGGTTCCTGATCCTGGCTTCGTCTGACTACCCTGCTGGTTCCTGATCCTGGCTTCGTCTGACTACCCTCCTGGTTCCTGACCCCTGGCTTCGCAAAGACTCTGCATCGGTTTCGCCATCCATTTGGACTTTTGCTTTATAGGTTGTTTTTCAATAAAGCTTTCTTATTTTCACTTATCTGTTGTTGTACGTCTGGTTCATGGTTCCGTGACAGTGATCTATTGCATCCTTATATGTCACTGTCATTTCGATGTTTAACACTACAGATAGTGAGCACTGGCTAGCTAAAAACATTGACAAATCATGTATTTTGAAAACACTGAATGGTAGTAGATTGTTTTTTAAAACTTTGAGAAATTTAAATTCTGGTTCCTTATTTTTGGAGAATAAAAGGATGACTGCGATAAAACCACTTGTTTGAACGTATCTATACAACCAAAACTATACAGCAAGGATAAACAAGACTGCCAATGCATTTCACACTAACACTAAACAAAATTAGGTTTCACCTAATGATGGCATACCCATCATGCTGCTCTCCTGAATAATCACAGTGCTAAATCCAACAGCTCACAGTTACGAGCTGGACCTGAACCTGATATTGAGATAGAGAAGGGTTGACCATCCTAGAGCGGTATCTTTTTGTTTTGTTTCATTGTTGGATCTTGTTGACCACTTTCTCCACAGCTTATACCTGAAAATAGCCTCAATGGCACTAATTCAAATGTTTAGCTACATTGGTAGATTAAAGTTCCTCTGTGTCATAGTGATGATCGTGCAGCCTTCTTCTTGTTCTGCCAACATACTGAATCGAGCGCTGGGTTTGGAATAACTCCTTTGCTCCATTTGGACCTGCCATTTTTAGCCTTGCAAAAATAGCAGCAGATTCAACACTACAGGCTCAATAGGGACTTTTGCAATGTTGGCAGGGGCAACTGCAGACACTTTTGTACATGAGACTGAGCTTGTAGATAGTCTTCTGCCAGTAGCATTATATCCTGAGGTATTCCACAACAGAGGGAAAGCCACAACTCCTTTCCTTCACTGATAGCATTTCCCAGTTTTCTAATATAGGAGCTTCCAACATGGTGGGACACCTCTTTCAGGGACCATTGAGCCACACTTTCTTTCTCCTGGAGTCACACACCCAGCTGTTGCTGGGGGAGTAGGTTTTCTTTCAGTCGAGGCTTTCCCAATTCTTTTTCCCAAGAACAATATCCACTCTAAACTTGTGGTTGTTGCAGCCCTAGCTTTCCTTTGCCAGTAGTAGGGGCTGTAGCAACTCTGACCAGTGGTGTTTGGGTCAGTCATGCTTCCTGGACAGCAACCTTTACAAAGTAGTCACAAATCTCTAACATCATCCGCCGGCAATATCTTTTGATAAAGTTCTCTCGTCTCATTTCCGCAATGTTGGGTGGGCCGATGAGAGACAGCAATACTACAGTTCATCGGTTTACTCACGGTTAGCAGAAAGCCTCCCTAGGCTGGTCGCACAGTGAAGAGGAAGACAGCACGAAATCCTCCGGGGCACGCTCTGTGATAGGGAAACGCCAGCCAAGATGGTGGTTGAGGTGCCCGTGATGACAGTGGGGTTTAGAGTGCTTGTGGTGGCTGGGTCCCTAGGTGGTATTTGTCGTGACGCCAGTACCGTTAATGGTGGTACAACCAGTTGTAATAGCAATAGTGAAGAATGAGGTAGACAGTGGTAGGATACAACTCACAACTTTTACTGTGACTGGTTTTGGTTGCAGTACAAACATCCAGTTAGAATACAGTCTCTTGGTAAATAGAGGAATTCTGCTGATCCACTGTTAATAGGCTTTAGTAATGCTGGACTCAGGCTGTGACTCAGTATAGTGCTTACTTGTAAGTGATTTGGCTTCTGGTACCTTTTGAATCCAGGGAAATTTGGTGAGATTGCCAGTGGCTAAGAAATCCTTCACCTTTATTCTCAAAGGTCAGTTGCTGCCGTTTGGTGGCTTTTACCCTTTGATTCAAGCAGTTCCAATTTGTCCCTTCTTAGGACTGACCTTCACTAACCTCTACATTCTGCTTTCTCTCTGTACACTGACTTCCTGAACTGAACACTGACCACAGATAAACCTGAGCTGGGATAGATATCCCAGAGTGGTACTATCCCCATTTTGTGGTGGGAAGTATGAAGCACACTTGACCAGCCTATGAACAGGGATTAAACAGGTGTAGCAATGCACATGCAAAATATAGCAATGACAAAGTAGTAATACATTTGCAGTTCCCACGTGTCCTGAGTGGGACGCTGCATACCCCCATGGTAAAACGTGTGTCGACCTCAACACACTTTTGACTCGATGTTGTGTCTTCCTGTAAGATATAAGAGAAAGGGAAAAGCATGCATGCATAGGAAATAACAACATAACCCCATTCTTGTACTTCTTGTATCTGCAAGTAAAATGGGTTAGGCAAACATATCTCAGGCAACAACGAAATGTGTAAAAAAGGGGTGTAGTTTTTCCTCTGAAGACTGGTGATATATGGCAAAACCAGAATAGTCCACGATGAGATGCAAAAAGGAAAAACAAAACAAAAATAACATCTCAGGAGGCTCACAGGGTATGAGTCCGTTCCCTGGGCACAGGAAAATGTCAACAGAAGAATATCACAGAGGCTCAGGTACGTGAAAGTCTATCTCTGGGTGCAGGCTTGAACGTTGCAAAACAGTAGGTAAGTAGTCCTTTTAAAAAGTCCTTTAAAGGAAATAAACATGATATCACAAGTAAGTCTTCTTCTCACTCTGGAACTTCAGACGATGTAAGGATGCATTCAACGATGAGATGGCAGGGCTGGTAGTTGTCTTCTCGGCTGCTGGTGTAGGAAATCCTTAAAACGGACAGGTGGTTGTCCTCTTGTAGTCCTGTCGGATCTTCGTAGCGGCTGAGTTTCTACAGGTCTTGTTTCAAGGGAATTTGGTGTCTCTTGAGCTGTAGTAGACACTTCTTGAGATAGCTCCTCTGGTTGAAGTGCGGTTGTATTGGTCTTGGCAGGCACTAAGATATTGAGCCATGGTGTAAGGAACCATTGTAAAGGATCAGAGTCTAATAATGCTTTTCCAAAAGACTGTAGTGGATTCTCTGAATCAGATGATTTTGTAGGCTCTGGTTCTATGGATTGTGTTTCCTCTTGGACAGCTTCTTCTTGAAGAGTTTCTTCTTGAGTACTTTCCTTGAGACATAACTTAAGGCGATTGCGATGTACTACACGTGATTTGTTTTCTTTAGTGATCTCGTAAGTATGAGTCCCTGGATTGAGAATAGCTGTAATGGTGTAAGGTTCTCTCTCCCATTTGCTATCTAACTTGCTGGTGCGATGGTCGTTTTTTAACCACACATGGTCACCTATTTTGAGAGGTTCTGCTTTGGCAGATTGGTTATAATCTTTTTGTTGCTTTTCATGAGCATGTTCCATGCGATGTTGAACAATTTCTTGTGCATCAATTAGACGTCTTTGGTGCTCACTCACCCAATCAGTCTTTGGTAGAGCTTTGATTGCATCAGGCACTTGTACGCCCAAAGTATGATCAGCAGGTAGTTTACCTTGTCGGCCAAACATGAGATAGTAAGGTGTATACCCAGTAGAACAGTGAATGTTGTTGTTGTAGGTGTACATCAATTGAGGCAATAGAGTAGGCCAATCACTTCTTGTAGCAGGCGGTACTGCTCTTAACATCTCAATTAAAGTTTGGTTCATTTTCTCGCAAAGTCCATTCCCTTGGGGGTGGTAGGCTGTGGTCCTGATTTTCTGGCAATTGTGAAGTGTACACAGTTCTTTGAAGAGTTGCGACTCGAAGGCAGATCCCTGATCTGTAAGGATTGTTTCTGGGCATCCATATGGCAATAGGAAATGTTTCCAGAAGGCATCTGCAGTTGTCTTAGCAGTCAAGTCCTTGACAGGTACGGCTACAACAAATTTGGTATAATGATCAATGATGGTCATGGCGTATGTGTAACCTGAGCGACTTGGTTCCAGCTTCACATGGTCAATTGCAACTATTTCTAGCGGTGTTCTGCTTACAATGGGATGTAAGGGTGCTTTTTGGTCATGTTTTTCATTTCTTCCAACAGCACAGGTGGAACATTCTCGACACCACTGTTCAATGTCTCCTCTCATCCCAATCCAATAGAATCTTCTACGGATGGTAGCTTCTGTCTTCTGCACACCAAAGTGTCCCGATTGGTCATGGTACATTTCAAGAATGATTCTTGCATCTCGGCGTGGTATTAAGATTTGGTATAGACGATCCCAGGTAATTGGGTCTAAAGTTCTTCTTAATAGTAGGCCCTTCTGTAGGAAGAGATGTTTTCTGTGTCTCCACAGTTTTGACAATTCTGGATCAGCATTTATTCTGCGAATTCTTTCAGGTGTTCTTCCACTGGTGAAGAAATTTTGCAGTTCTCCCAACACTCTGCTTTCATTTTGCAGCTTGATCCACCTTTCTTTGTCCACTTGGGATCTTGGATCCACTTGTTGTTGAAGGTTAAGGACTTTTCTTCCTTTGATGGTGATAATGTCTTGTTGGGCAAAATTTTTGTAAAAAGCTGGCATTTCTACCTCTTCCCAAACATCTTCCTGTGTAGTAGGGTCCTCTTGGGTAGGCAGATGAGATAATGCATCCGCATTTTCATTTGCTTTTCCTGTTCTGTATTTTATGGTGAAATCGCAGTTAGCTAGGCGTGAGGCCCATCTTTGTTCCAATGCTCCCAAGTTAGCGGTATTAAGATGTGCTAGCGGGTTGTTATCTGTGAAGGCCACAAATGGTGTTGCTGCAAGGTAATCTTTAAATTTTTCTGTAACAGCCCACACGAGTGCGAGGAATTCCAATTTGAAGGAACTATAGTTTTGGTCGTTTCTTTCAGTACCTCTAAGAGATCTACTAGCGTAGGAAATAACTCTTTCTTTACCTTCTTGTACTTGCGACAGGACAGCTCCCAGACCTTTCTTACTAGCATCTGTGTAAAGATGAAATGGCTGCTGGTAATCTGGATAGCCTAGGATTGGTGGTTCTGTTAACTTCTTCTTCAGGAGCTGGAAGGCAATTTCTCTTTCTGTGTTCCATTCAACTGGTATTGGAGACTTTTGGTACCTCTTAGGATGTCCTCTCAGAAGTTCTAATATTGGCCCCGCAATTTGGGCAAAATGAGGAATAAAGCGCCTGTAGTATCCTGCGAAACTGAGAAAACTCCTCACTTCTTTCACTGTAGTAGGAGTAGGCCAATTTCGGACTGCGGCTATCTTCTCTGGATCCGGTTTAACACCTTCAGAGCTTACAATATGCCCTAAGTATTTGACTTCTGACTTCAGTAGATAGCACTTAGATGGTTTGACTTTGAGTCCATGTTTAATGAGGACTTGAAAAACTTCGGCCAAATGTTTCAAGTGATCTTCAAAAGATTTGGAGTAGATGATGACATCGTCTAAGTACAACAGGACGGTTTCAAAATGTTTGTGTCCTAAACAACGCTCTATTAATCTTTGAAAAGTTCCGGGCGCATTGCAAAGTCCAAAAGGCATGCAGTTGAACTCAAATAGGCCTATAGGGGTGGTAAATGCAGTCTTCTCACGATCTTCAGGTGCCATTGGTACTTGCCAGTATCCACTGGTTAAATCAAGGGTAGAGAAGTAGGCTGAAGATCCTAAAGCTGTCAAAGATTCCTCTATGCGTGGTAAAGGGTAAGCATCCTTGTGGGTGATTTGGTTATTTTTTCTGTAATCCACACAGAATCTGATGTTACCATCCTTTTTACGGACAAGGACTAGAGGTGCAGCCCATGGACTATGGCTGTCTCTAATGACATTGGAGTCCTTCATCTCTTGAATCATTTGCTTTACGGATTGGTACATAGTTGGTGGTATAGGCCGATATCTTTCCTTGATCGGTGGGTGTGAACCTGTAGGGATGGAGTGCTTGATGATATCCACTTCTCCATAGTCTGTGGAATGCTTACTGAAGGCACGGTGAAGCTCCTTCACAATTTTTAGTACACCCTCAATTTGGTTTGCTGGTGTGGAAGCATCTCCCACATGAAGTTCTTTCCACCAGGATGTGTTTACATTTTGGTCCTGTGGGTTCTGTCTCTTAGTAATTTCTTCTGTGGTAGCTGTAGCCACACTGATGACATCTTGAAAAGTGACTTGGATTAGATGTGCAATAGGACGCTGTTTTGTTAGTGTTACACTGCTATCACTCAAGTTTAGGAGTCGTATAGGCACTTTACCTTCAGAGACGGTTACTAGGCTCCTTGCAGCTCTAACTAGAGGATAGTCTTCCAAAACAACAGGCTCTACCAGGGCTTGGTAGTCTTGACCTTGAATTCCGACTACAGCTCGGCACCACAAGAAAGTTTCGGTGTTGGGTTTGAGGATCACAGGTTGCTTATCCCGTATGCGGGCACAGCAGATTTCTCCTTTTTCGTTGGTGAATCTCTGTTGCGCATTTAGTACACGGATGGTTTGTTGGATCACCTTCTTAGAATCAGGAGAGGCAGTAGGCACTAACTGGTGCAAGGCTTCTAGCATCTCAACATAACAGTTCCTGAGGACATTCATTCCTAGGACTATTGGAGGTTTAGGGTTATTGTCTCTGACTTGTACCACAATAAGGCCTTGTCAAGGTAGTGTAGTTCCTCCTACTTGAATGGTAGGTTCCCAATAACCATGGACTGGTATGGGTTTGCCGTTACTGGCTATGAGACTCAGCCAGGATTCTGGAGGCTGGGTAAGCTGATTTTGATCCCAGTATTTTTCAAAGGCTGCTTGTTGGATAGTGGTGACTTGGGATCCGGTGTCAACAAGGGCAACAAAAGGAACTCCATTTATTTGAAGTGTCACTTCTGGTCGGGATCCTACGTACCTTGGCATCCAGTGGGGATCTTCTGGACCTATTGGTTTACCTCCAGAGGGGTGGTCCTTGGCCTCGGGGGTTTCCCGTTTAACTGCCAGCAGGTTGCTTCTGTATGGCCTGGTTTGTGACAGTACGTGCAGATTGGGCGCTTAGGGGTACTAGTGCGGTCAGGGGGGCATCCGCCCGAATTTCTGGAATAAGTCTCTCTATAATTAGAGGGGAAGAGTCTTCTGGACACAGGTTTCTCATCCTCTAGCATTAGTGGTTTCTCCCATTGTTCCAATTTTTGATGGACTTTCTCCAGACTTTTAGTCAGGAAATGGACTTGCTCAGTCAAGGCAGCAACTGCGTCAGGAACTGGAGCTTGGGTTGCCTGACTGACTATAGGTAAAGACTTTACAGGGGTAACCAGCTGTGATACAGGCACTTCAACAGATCTAACAGGTTCTGTTGGTGGTCTTTTTCCTAGTATGCTGATAGCTAGTTCTTTGAAATCTAAGAAGGTAGCTCCTGGATGTTGGGCGGCTAACATTCTTAGTTGGCTCTTTAGATTGTCTGTATTGACGCCTTCAATAAATTGTTCTTTCAGGGTTTTGTCCTGATTCTCCGCCTCACGGGGGTCTACTGGGACAACAGCTCTAAGGGCTTCCTGCAAAGATAATGCAAAGTCTCTGAGTGACTCACCAGATTGCTGTTTCTTGCTGAAGAACCTCATCTTGACCTCTGACACAGACCTGGGTTCAAAGGTGGTGTAGAGACGTTCAAAAATCTGCTCCATGGTCTTTCTCTCTGAGCTCGGCCAAGATTTCACTTCTCTGAGCGCAGCTCCTTCCAATTGCGCAAGAAGAATCTGCATCTGTTGCTCTGAGGATACAGGGTACAATCTGAACACAGCAAGAATTTTTTCTTTAAAGTCCCTTAAAGTATGAATTTCTCCAGAATATCGTGGGAACCAGGGGGCCCCAAAATAATAAGGCATGGTTAAAGGCATTAAGCTTGGTGCTGCAGCGGTTGGTATTGCACTGGGACCGACTGCGGCTGCTGCAGGGGGTCCGCTGAGGTCAGGCTGCACGTCATCTTCCTGCACAGACATGGTGACAGCAGGTGAATTCTAGTTAGGTAAGTCAAATGCGTTTTTAGACACTTTTTATGCGGTGTTGCTAAGGGCAACCGCTGTCTTGCGGGTGTATGGCCCTTTAAGAATTTAATGCCAGCTGAATACAATGCTGCAGCAAAGTTGATTTTGGGTTTCTGGCAAAGTTCCGGCTATCAGTGCTCCTTATAGATAGTAGAGGCAACTGACAGGTTTACTGCTTTAACGGCGAGCAATGCGATTATTTTCTCTTCTTTTGCTCGCATGCGAAGTCTGGCGACTTCTGGGGCATGCGCTTGTCACACTCTCCTCCCAGGATTGACACAGCAAAAGTAAGGCGGGCTGGCCGGACAATTTTGAATAAATGGGTGGCACCAAAATTTCCCGCTCTTCAGGAGGTGTCACTAACTTATCCACAGTGATGGCACAGACATTTTAAACATGAAGGCCTCCGGCAGCCATTTTAAGTGAATAGAAACAGTCAAGTCAATTCAAATACAGCAAGCAGTTTTGTTGACACACAAATGTCTGATTTCCTCTCTTTGGATGCTGCGATTTTTATGCTGATAACTGGGATAACACTTCCATGCGACTTTGAAACAGTTTAAACAGTTCTGTGGCCCCACACAGTGTGCAATAAGTAAACAGTCTCTCAATAAAGCAAAGGGGCTAATTCTGATGCAACAGTCTTTTAGATAAGGCACAGGGGGTTAATATCCTGTTCGTGACGCCAAATTTTTATGCGACGAGCCAGAACCGCAGGGGTGACACGTGAGGTGCACGGTGGGCCGATGAGAGACAGCAATACTACAGTTCATCGGTTTACTCACGGTTAGCAGAAAGCCTCCCTAGGCTGGTCGCACAGTGAAGAGGAAGACAGCACGAAATCCTCCGGGGCACGCTCTGTGATAGGGAAACGCCAGCCAAGATGGTGGTTGAGGTGTCCGTGATGACAGTGGGGTTTAGAGTGCTTGTGGTGGCTGGGTCTCTAGGTGGTATTTGTCGTGACGCCAGTACCGTTAATGGTGGTACAACCAGTTGTAATAGCAATAGTGAAGAATGAGGTAGACAGTGGTAGGATACAACTCACAACTTTTACTGTGACTGGTTTTGGTTGCAGTACAAACATCCAGTTAGAATACAGTCTCTTGGTAAATAGAGGAATTCTGCTGATCCACTGTTAATAGGCTTTAGTAATGCTGGACTCAGGCTGTGACTCAGTATAGTGCTTACTTGTAAGTGATTTGGCTTCTGGTACCTTTTGAATCCAGGGAAATTTGGTGAGATTGCCAGTGGCTAAGAAATCCTTCACCTTTATTCTCAAAGGTCAGTTGCTGCCGTTTGGTGGCTTTTACCCTTTGATTTAAGCAGTTCCAATTTGTCCCTTCTTAGGACTGACCTTCACTAACCTCTACATTCTGCTTTCTCTCTGTACACTGACTTCCTGAACTGAACACTGACCACAGATAAACCTGAGCTGGGATAGATATCCCAGAGTGGTACTATCCCCATTTTGTGGTGGGAAGTATGAAGCACACTTGACCAGCCTATGAACAGGGATTAAACAGGTGTAGCAATGCACATGCAAAATATAGCAATGACAAAGTAGTAATACATTTGCAGTTCCCACGTGTCCTGAGTGGGACGCTGCACAGGCAACAGTATTCATTCTTTTACTGCCCTAGGAGCTTGTTGTATTCTCTCTCTTTAGCTGGGGTCATCACTGCCAGATCACCTTTATGCCATCTATGGCAGACTCCAAAGCTGTTGGCAGATATTGTTTGAGCATGTATGGACCATGCTTCTCCAGCAACAGAATTATTTCTGTAACGTTAATCATGTCATTGTTTGAAGGCTTCTTTTCTTCATCGTACATCACAGGACACACAGCAAGCTACATTCATGACCATCTGGGTTATGCCCCATCTGTAGATGAATGGACACTAGTAAACCAAAACAGACAAGAAGTCTGTTTATAGACTACTATACAGGAAGAACTTCAGTTTTTTCATCATTATCTGAAGGTAATGGTCACTGAAGTTCAGCTCTCTGTATGATGTTGCCATTTGTCTCAAAACGGTTCCAGTAAGGATCAAGGGACTGGTTGACTAGATCCAATCCTATTGGTAAGATGCTAAAATTGATGGTATCATTGATCTTCATACAGTGTGAAAAACCATATGTGAAAATTCTTTATGCAAAAACATATAAATTATAACAATCGTGAAAAAAAAAAAAAAAAAAAAAAAATATATATATATATATATATATATTTATAGTCCTCCAATTGATCCAGATAATCTCA
The DNA here is from genome assembly GCF_965119305.1 of Pelophylax lessonae. Classification (NCBI taxonomy): domain Eukaryota; kingdom Metazoa; phylum Chordata; class Amphibia; order Anura; family Ranidae; genus Pelophylax; species Pelophylax lessonae. The sequence continues at coordinate 472,282,300 of NC_138770.1, read as the reverse complement.
AATAGCCAAAGATCAAGCTTCCATCAATAGTGGATCTTAAATCTTGCTAATCTTAGACCGATATGTGAGGGTGAAATAGAAGAAATAGCCTCTTACCAGATAACACTAAACAGTGAGCCTTATTGGTGTATAGGCACTTACCACACGTGAACAAATGAAATCAAGTGAGGTAACACCTCGTGGTAGTGCAAACTTTTTACCAGAAGTATGTAGAGGGTAGGCATAAACCACTGTTGTTTATACGGATGCACCAGATAGAAGGTATCCAATGGCGGCTTCAAAGCTTGGGCTGAATGTTTCTCCACTCCACCATATTCAACTCACCGATGTGGCTGGCGATACTGTACTCTAATATAGCTCCCCCATAACAAAAGATATAAAGTGCCAATAGTGCATTTACCTTTTTAAAATAACTTTATTAAAAAAGAAACACACCTACATGGCAAATGGAAGGACCTGGGCATAAACAATGGTTCCAAGTGTACCGAACGTGACCGCCTGCAGTGCGGAACACGTGGTGTGGTGTGGCGTGACAACGTGGCTACTCCCCCCGACGCGTTTCTCCTTATCAGGCTTCAGCTGGGACCGAAGCAAGGAGCACATTACTGCGTTATTACTGCATTGCTTCATAATTATTGTTGCATGGTGATGCATAAGTCTGTTGTTGGCTGATTGGAGCTGCTGCTAGTACAGGCCTATTTTTTTAAGCCAGTAGGTTTAAAGGTAAATGTCTTCCAGAAAGCGGGATGGGGGAGGCACGGCTGAGAGGGGCACAGGTGCAGGTCTTGAGGACTATAGTCATAATCCCACTATGTTAGCTTCTCCCGAAAGACCACAAGTGTCAGGTGCATCTGAGCTACCCTATTTTTCTGGCATAGTAGCTACTGTGAGTGCTTCCTCCTGTCAAGGTCTTACCTTGCCCTCCTGTTGGAAGCCATCTTGGACACGTACAGACTGCTGCCTTTTATAGATATACCCACTTCTGGATCCGACCCTGGCTTGGAGTACTTCCTGCTCCTGGACTTGACCCCGGATTGTTCCTGCTCTCATTTTCTTACTGTTGCTGTGTGATTAATATTATTGTTGTTCCTCCAATAAACTGCTTCATTTTACCTGCATTCCCGTGTGGTCTGGTTTCCTGGCACCCTGACACCTCCTCACTAAGGTTGACCTGATTTTGGCATTGACATTCCTGGAATGGAAGATTGGGATGATTGCTTCCATGGAACAGATTGGTAAAAAAAAAAAAATGGGAGAGGTCCCCATCACCAGATCCCTCTTCAGTAGTGGGGGAAAATGGGTAGAGGTTAAGGAGGAAGCTGTTGGGGCAGAACTTAAGGAAGGTCAGGTGGAATTTTCTGCATCTGAAGAGTCTGAGCTTTAGGAGGCTCAGGGGCTGTATTTTAGGCACAGAAAGAGCTAGTGCAGTTGCTTTCTGAAATGGGTAACTCCGACTTTAGGTTGCCTCCGGTAGAAACCTCAACCGTTAAATACTTCTTCCAGGGATCTTTGCAACCCCCGCACAGTTCTCAGGCCTTTTCTTTACACCCTTTTTTAGAGCAGATGTTATATGCAGAATAGGATCACCCAGATAGGGTATTTGTACCACCAAAAAGGTTCTCTCTTCTCTATCCTATGGAAGAGAAGCTTCTTGAAGTGGAGTATCACCGCAGTAGATGCAGCCTCAATAAGAATTTCACTTGTCCGGTTGATAACAAGAAACTGGAATCCCTTCTAAAGGCTTCCTTTGCTTTAGCAGGGTCTGCTATGCGGTGGGAGGTGGCAGCAGCTGGCGTTTGCCAAAGCTTAAAGGATCATGTTAAGCAATTGGTAAGTAGGATCCTGCTGCAGAGGGATGACTCTAGTAATGAATTAACAGAGTTGCCTCGGGACTTATGGTTTGCGGTGGATGCCTTGAAGGACTCTGTCCAGCGACTTTTGCATATGACTCTGGTGTCAGTTCAAATGCGCAGGGTTCTGTGGTTAAAAAGCTAGTCTGATAAGCTGCCCTGCAAAAAATTGTTGGCAGGGTTTCTTTTTCATGGAAGCCCTTGTTTGGTGAGGATTACAGAACTTGGAGGTCTTATGTGTCTTGATGTGAAGCCAGAAATTGGCAGCCGTGAAAGTACATAATTGGTTGTATTTTTTCTTTCCTCCAGTCAGGGGTAGAAACAAATTTCGCCTTAAGTACCAGTAAAGGCCAGATTTAGACCGTGGCAGTATTTTCCAGTGATCAAATGTTTCTCTCTCATTGAACTGTACCTTTGTTCAGGGGGTGACCTGGATGGTTCCGCCTGTTAAGTCCCACCGTTTCCTTGGGATTCGAATCTGGTTCTGTCTTAAACAAACCACCTTTTTAAACCAATTTGTGATATTCAGTTAGTCCTGTTGATTCGAAAGGTGGTTTTTATGGTTGTGATTACTTTGGCAAGGTGTTGGAATTGGCGGCTTTTTCTTGTATGGAGCCATTTTTGGTCCTTTACCATGACAAAGTGGTATTACGCCCTCACCCATCTTTTTTCACAAAAGTTTTTTAAGTTTTCATTTGAATCAGGACATTATCTTACCCTACCTTTTTCTTAGTCCAGTTGCCACTAGAAAAAGCTCTTCACACTTTGGATGTAGTTTGGGCTGCCAGGATTTATCTAAGGTTATCTGCAGCAATCAGGCAGTCGGACATGTTGTTTGTTCTGCAAGAGGGTCGTAGAAAAAGACAAGCAGAGTCTAAAGCGACAACTTAGCAGTGGATCTGACAGTTTATTACTCAAGCTTATGGCTTGAAAGGTAAGACCCCTCTTCCTCAGGTAAAGGCACATGCTACTAGGAGTGTAGGAGCATCTTGGGCTATTCAGTAAAGGGCACCAGTAGCTCAGGTCTGCAAGGCTGCAAACTGTTTTTTTTTTTTTTTAGTACATACCTTTACAAGGTTTTACCAATTGGATGTAAGAGCTGAGAAGGATGCTCCATATGGTTGCAATGTGTTGCGGGCTGCAGAAAAGTTCTTTAAAGCTTGATTGTGATTTTTTTCTGACATTTAAGATGGTCATGACTATAGCCTGCTCTATGTCCTGTGATGTACGATAAAGATAATTACATTTTTTTGTACTTACCCATAAAATCCATTTCTTGGAGTACATGCCAGGACACATTTTCCTCCGCTCTTTCTGGAGGTTCTTTGCTTGCTACAAAACTGAAGTGCTTCCTCTATGGGAGGTTGTTATGTAGAGGAAAACTTTGTCTGTTTTGGTTTTCCAGTGTCCATTCACCTATAGGTGGTGCATAACCCAGATGCCCGTGACTATAGCCTGCTCTGTGTCCCTTGACGTACTCCAAGGAATGGATTTTAAAGGTAAATACAAAAAATCTAAATTTCTCTGAGTCCTCTGACAGTCGCCGCCCGATGGTATTAGCCTTCACTAGGCAGATAATTGATTATCAGGTTAATACAAAAAAACCTTTTATACCTCAGCACAACACTAGGGGGCCATCCCTCAGCCATTATCCTGAACCCAATCTGATATTACCCCAGTTTTACGCTGCCTAGCTAAGGAGCTGGTCTAGGTCTTTCTGCTGGGACCTTGTGTTTATGTTTTTTTTCGGAATTCATGTTTTTTTCTTTGCACTTTAGATTTTTATTTCTCTCACTATCACTAGTTAGTCAGGGATTCCTTTCCTGGAGGACTACAAGTGACTGCAGAGCTGGGCCTCGGACTGGGTATTTTAGATCCTTATGGAGTCCCAGCCTGCCAACGAGCGTCGCAGGTTACTAGTACGCCCAGGCCTCGCAATGACAGTGCCCCTCCAAATGGGGATGAGCCTGCGGAGCTGCGTCTTCGCTGAGGGTGTCTCAAACCCGGATTGCCCGCGTGTTGCCAGCATCCCTCCTTGGCTGACGGCACCCCCACTGAGGGTGGGAGGTCTCCCGTATCTGAGCGGTGCCCGCTTTCTGGACTGGTGAGTAATGTTACCCCCTTGTCCCTGGGGACGTTTGGGGGGTTGTGGGCCCACTCTTAGGGGATAGCAGGTGGTCTCTGTAGGATCCCCATTCTGGCCGGGTTGGTGGTTTCTCCCTCCCTCCCTGCTCCCGCTGGGGACGCTGTATGGGGTGCTGTAGGGGTCTCCCTGGGGTCTCTGATGATAGCCAGAATGTGTTTGTACACTTAGTTTTTTTTGGAGCAGCCGCCATGTTTTATGGTGTGCAGATTCTAAGCTCTGTGTAAGGACAGCAGCCATGTTGGAACTCTGCACAGGCTCTTGATTGGGCGCCATCTTGGATGTGGGCAAATGCCTAGTAAGGGCAAGCGGACATTTTCCCTGTGACATTTGTCATTGAGTTTCTATAGGCACCTTTTGTCTGGGCTCGAGGGCTGGGCCTCTAGCGATGTGAGGTCACTTCCTCCTCCTTCACACTTTCTCCTGTGTAAAAATGTGCTGACAGGCTGGGGTTTTTTGTTAATCCTTCTGTCATTTTTCAACCAAAAGTTTTTTACTTGTGGCTAGTGTGTTTTTACAGGGGGCTCTTTCTGTCTGTGCAGATTGCGGGGGGGTCCGCAGAAACCGATGATTTAAAGGGCCAGCGTCCCTTCATTTTAAATCCCCCGCAGACCTGGTGGGGGCTTCGAGTACACCTGAATCCTTCCTGGCCTCCATAGCTGCTGCTCTTGCGACTTTGGCGTCCCAGGTGAATCTGCTGATGTCAGCACGCTCCCCAAAAAACGACCTGTGCCCTCCCAGTCCTCTGACTCTGAGCCCGAATTGGTTGCCACGGACGATGGTCCCCCTGAGGGGTCCCGGTCCTCCGCTTCTGAGAGGAAGGAGGAGGGGGAATCTTCCTCCTCGGTAGCATGGGAACGCGCTATGATGGATGCTCTCATTGGCGTCATAACAGTAACTTTCAATCTTGACGATGAGCCAGCTCAGTCCAGTAAGCGATCCATTTTCGGGTTCTTCAGACTCCAGAAGTCGGGTCAGGCTTTTTTCCTGCCCTGAGGAATTTCATGTGGTCGTGAATGACCAGTGGCGGCGCATTTAGCACGTGTTGGTGGTGCCTAAGCATTTTTCCATCCGCTATGCATTTTTGGAGGCGGTAGACAAACGTTGGACGGTGTCCCCAAGCAGGGGATCACACTGTGTCTAAGCTGAATAAGTCCACCTTGTTGCCAGTAGAGGATTCCCCGGTATTCAGGGATCCGGCAGATAGGCGTGTGGAAGCGCTTGCCCGCCACATTTGTCTGGTGGCAGGTTCCCTGTTGAAACCTGTGTTTGCCTCAGTGATGGCCATTCAGGCACTCACGACATGGGCAAGGGGCTTCGCAGCAGGATCGGCTCATCCACACTGCGATGTTCCTGTGCGAAGCGGCCTTGGACAAGGCTCCGTTGGTCGCCCGGTGGTCGGCGGTGGGGTTTGTGATCCACTGCATTACCTGGTTAAAGAGCTGACCACGCGTCCAATAAGACGGTGTCTGAGGTCCCCTATGAGGGGGATCGTCTTTTTGGGAAAACTCTAGATGAGTTGATTGAGGGGCTCACGGGAGGTAAGAGTACTCTGCTGCCCCAAGTCACCAAGGGTAAGTCCCCCCGCACGGGGAGGGGGCCCTCCTTCAAGACTCAACATAATTGCTTTCGTGCCTTTGGGACGCAGGTGAAGGGTAACCCTTCCAACTTCCCGGTGGCTACAAGCAGCCGTGGTCGGGTAAGCCAAGAGCCGGTCAGTCTGGTTCGGCGGCCCAGTCCACCTCTTCCTGAAGGGGAGCCCTCACCCGTTTTCGGGGTGGGGGGGATGTCTGCTTTACTTTCAGGTACCCTGGTTGTCCGGCATTCAGGACAGGTGGGTTCACGAACTGATTTGTTCAGGGTACAAGATCGAGTTTCAATCTCACCCCGCAGACAGGTTGTTCCCGTCTCTTCTCCAGTTGTCCCCCGATCGTCTCAGGGATCTCATGGGGGCAGTGCACGATCTGCTTGCCCAAGGAGTCGTTGTTCCCGTTCTCTCACGGAAAAGGTTTTGCGGGTTTTACTCCAACCTGTTCACGGTGCCCAGGAAAGATGGCTAGGTGCGTCCGATTCTGGATTTGAAGTCTCTGAACTGCTTTGTGCGGGTACAGTAGTTCAGGATGGAATCCATCCGGTCGTTGGTGGCCTGGGGACTTCCTGGCATCCATCGACTTGAAGGATGTGTATCTCCACATCCCTATTCTCGAGGGTCATCAGAGATATCTCAGCTTTGCGGTGGCTGGGGAGCACTACCAGTTTGTGGCGTTGCCTTTCGGTCTCGCTTCAGCTCCCAGGGTTTTCACCACGGTGTTGGCTATGGTTCTAGCTTTACTGCACTTACGGGCATTGCGGTCCTCGGTTACCTGGACAACCTCTTGTTAAGGTCGAACTCATGTGTGACCTTGGCAAACGATCTGGCCGTGACGGTTCGGACACTACAGGAGTTTGGGTGGACCATCAATTTTCATCAGTCAGCACTGACTCTCTCAACTTGTCTTCAGTGCCTAGGGATGGTCCTGGACTCTGCTCAAACTCGGGTCTTCCTTCCGGAGGAAAAAGTCTGGACTCTGCGGGAGGAGATCAGTGCTCTCAGGCACAACGATCTCTCCTCTTTGCGGACCTGCATGCGGGTTCTGGGCCTGATGGTCTTGGCCTTTGAAGCAGTTCCGTTTGCTCAATTTCATACCAGGCCTCAGCAAGCGGAGATCCTGGACAGGTGGGACAAGACGGCTCAGTCCTTGGAAAGGTGGATTTCATTGAGTCGTCTGGTGCGGTCGGATCTCTTGTGATGGCTCTGGTCGCAGTCCTTGCCGCAGGGTCGGCCTTTCCGGGCCTCTGTTGTGGCCGATTCTCACCACAGATGCCAGCCTGTTGGGCTGGGGAGGAGTTCTGGGCACACTTTGTGCCCAGGGGACGTGGTCGGCGGAGGGAGACTTCACTACTGATAAACGTCTTGGAGCTCCGAGCGATCAAGCTTTGCCTGTTCCGGTGGTCATCTCAGCTTCAGGGGTGTCTGGTCCGGGTACAGACAGACAATGCCACGGCTGTGGCTTTTCTCAATCACTAAGGGGGCACCAGGAGTGCCCAGGCGGCCAAGGAAGTGGCCGAGATTCTGTTCTGGGCCGAATCGCATGTACAAGCGTTCTCGGCCGTTCACATTCCGGGTGTGGAACACTGGCAGGCGGACTATCTGAGTTGCCAGACTTTGGACCAAGGGGAATGGTCCCTACCTCCGGAGATGTTTCACCTCCTGTGCGCCCGGTGGGTGACCCCGGACACAGATCTGTTCGCGTCCCGTCTCCACAAAGAGGTGGATAGGTTAGTGGCCAGGACTCGCGATCCTCTGGCAGACGCCGCGGACGCGTTGTGGGTGCCTTGGCACCACTATCGGCTACTGTATGCCTTTCCTCTGATTCAACTGTTGTCCAGTTTCCTCCGCAGGTTGGTGTCGGAACGGATGTCAGTCATTCTGGTGGCCATGGACTGGCCTCGACGATCCTGGTACGCGGACATCGTTCAGGTGGTCGTCGAACCTCTCTGGCGGCTTCCGCTGCGAGACGATCTTCTGTCTCAAGGACCGATCTTCCATCCTGCTTTACAGCCTCTGGCTTTAACGGCATGGCTGTTGAAAGCCAAGTTCCAGAGGGATAGCGGCATTCCTCAGGCGGTCTTCCCTACCTTGTTAAAGGCTCGCACAGCCACTTCAAGATTTCTCACCGCACCTGGAAAGCGTATATCGCTTGTTGCGAAGTGCATGGTTTACACCCTCGTTCCTTCTTGGTGGCGAAGGTCTTGGCCTTCCTGCAGAAGGGCGTGGATCAGCATCTGGCGCTGACTATGGTCCAGGGTCAGTTGTCGGCCTTGGCCGTCTTTTTTCAACAACCTTTGGCGTCGCTTTCTTTGGTCCGCATCTTCATTCAAGGGGTGCGGCATTTGGCTCTCCCGAGGAGAGCTCTCTTGCTTCCCTGGGATCTGAATTTGGTTTTGTCAGTGTTACAAAAACCTCCCTTCGAGAACATCAGAGAGATTCCTCTGTCTGTGTTGTCCCAGAAAGTTTCTGGTGGTTATCACGTCGGCTCGCAGGGTGTCTGATTTGGCGGCCTTGTCCTGCCATTCTCCTTATCTGGTACTTCATAGAGATAAGGTAGTTCTGCGACCGAATCAATCTTTTCTTCCCGAGGTGGTTTCTTCGCTCCATCTCAATGAGGATTTTGTGTTGCCTTATCTGTGTGCATGACCCAAGCATCCTAGGGAATTTGCCTTGCATTCTCTGGATGTGGTCCGGGCGGTCAAGGTCTACCTGTCCGCCACGGAGTCGATTCGGCCGTCTGATTTTCTATTTGTTCTTCCTGAGGGACCTCTGAAGGGAACGGCCGCCTCCGCGGCGTCCATTTTTAAGTGGATCAGACGATTGTTCAGGCCTATTCCGTCATGGGTCAGGTTCCTCCTTTCCCGGTTAAGGCCCATTCTACTCGAGCCATAAGTGTCTCTTGGGCTTTTCACCATCAGGCGTCTGTGGCTCAGGTGTGCAAGGCAGCGACCTGGTCGTCCGTGCACATTTTCAAAAGTTTTACAAACGTGATGTTTTGGCATCTTCGGATGCTTCCTTTGGCCGCAAAGTTTTGTGTGCGGCAGTTGTTTAAGGGGACATTGTCTTTACTGTCCCCCCTTTTTTTGGGGTGTTTTTTGTTGTTTCTGGGTTTGTTCCAGTTTTTTTCCTGTGGGCTCAGGTTGTTACTGGCCCGACTGTTTGCGTTACCTTCTCATTTGGTTGCGTTGTTTTTCCCACCCCTCATACCTGCACTGCTTTGGGACGTCCCATTAGTGAAGGCTAATACCATTGGGCGGCGACTGTCAGAGGACGTAAGAGAAAATAGAATTTTTGTAAGAACTTACCGTAAAATTATTTCTCTGAGTCCTCTAAGAGTTGCCGTCCCCACCCCTCTGGTTTTTTGGATCTGGGGGTTGTTGCCTTCCGGTACTGCTTGCTACAAACTGAGGTAATATCAGATTGGGTTCAGGATAATGGCTGGCCCCCTAGTGGCGTGCCGAGGTTTAAAAGTTTTTTGTATTAACCTGATAATCAATTTTCTGCCTAGCCTTGCTCCTGCAAAGGGCACCATTATCCATTAGTGACGGCTAATACCATCGGGCGGCGACTGTCAGAGGATTCAAGAGAAAATAATTTTTTTTTTTTTTCCATAAACAAGTTTTTATTTTATTGATTGAAAGCAAGATATAACATGAAATGAATACAGTCAAGTACATTGAAAGTCAATGAACCCACATAATAACAGGACATAACAAGTGTGGAAGCTTATGAAATTGCATATTTACAGACATATGAAGGCATCTCGCTAAGCGTATGATTAGAGCATTCTGCTAGATAAGAGAGTTGCAATGAGCAAGAAAAAAAAAAAGAACAGAAATGTGCTTCTTTAGGATGTCTGTAATAAGGATGCAGGTTATTCTTGGTAAATAAAATCATTGGGGGTGCAGGGGAATAACTTGATAAAGAGAAAGATAAGAATAGGTAAATTAGAGGAAGACAAGAGAAGAGAGTGAGAGGGGAAAGGGGAAAAAAGAGAAAGAAAAGAAAAAAAAAAAGGGAAAGGGAGAGGGGGGGGGTGGGAAGGAGAAAATAATTTTACGGTAAGTTCTTATAAAAATTCTATTATTGCAGAGGTACACTCACACCAACCACTTCGATGTTTACAGTTCAGCAAAATGGCGCATTAGGTCTGCTTTCACTTTCGCTTTTACAGATGCACACCTGCCACAATCGTATTATCCTTTTCACAGGAACTTTTGGCTCATAAAATACAGTTTATCAACAAGAACTCAAGTTTCAGCACAGATCAGCCCTTGGAATACCTCTACTATATGTGAAAGTTTTGTTCAAGGGTGGAGATTTCAATGACTCATTTAATTTGCTAAAATTAATTTAAAGTGGTTGTAAACCGCTGGGTGTTTTTTTTTTTTTTTTTGGAGTACCTGTCATCAGCCACCCCTAGGGCCAGAAAAAAACGGCCACACCCGTTGGCCCGTAATAGGGAGCTCTAAAGGATATTAAATATAGTATATATAATGAGGGAATTACTTATTATTTAAATGTATATTCACTGTGAGAGCACTATCCCATCACAATATGTTAAATTTACATATAATCTTATGGGAAAATTGTTATTGAAACTGAATGGTTTGGTGATAGTCTTTATAAAGTAGACATGGCCAGGTGACTCCCCCTTGTCACCTATTCATAAGCTACCTAAGAAGTTGAAACCGTTTTGTACAATGTGTTTTTATATTTATTGAGAAACTTTCTGTTTATGAGAATAGGACCTGCATGTACAGTTGTGCCAGCACACACATTGGAGTAGACAGCACTCAATAGCTGAATTTAAAGTGAAATCCTTATTGTTATAAACTTTAAGAATGTGCAGGGGTCATGTATAAAATTATTTCTGTCATTAAATACATGAGGCTGGTTGAGTATTTTTGAGACACTTCCTATTTGTGAATTAACAAACTCCGGTTCAATGCATAAATAGGCTGATCTACAGTACGTGCGTGACAGCTGAATTTAGACAAGTGGTGAAGCTAAAAACATTTCTCTATCGTTCATTGATGGACGTGGTTCTCTGATCCATATCAGTAGGGTTATACTGCCCCCTACAGGAGTAGGACATGGGGCAGAAAAAAAGTTCTGGCTACGCCTATGGGCAGTCCCAGAGGGTACACCTCTCACTTCCTGCATAGGATGTCGGTTTTATCTGCCTAGTCAGGAATATGGACCTAGTACCTTGCTGGGATCTTTGGTCCTGGCATAAAAGTATTTTTTTTTTTTTTCTGTTTCCAACAGTTTAGTGAAAGTATAAAGCATAACATAAATGATACAGAGAACGGTATTATAACAATATGACTTCTCATAACAAGTCGACAAGCCGTGTTAAGTGTAAATAAATTGGCAAAGTTGCATTATAACATCAAAAAGTAAATATCAGGTAGCAGTCTGTAGACTTCAGTACACCAAAGAACTATTGGGAAAAAGTATTTTTTTTTATGTCGATTTTGTTAGCTAGCTTTTTTCTCCAAAATTTTTTCCTGTGAGATCTTCAAGCAACTATGCCAGGCTGGGCGATGGGCTGGATCTCTATATCCAGTGGTCACCCCAGTCTGGCCAGCGAGCGCATGCGGGCCTTAGCTCCGCGCTGGGTCAGCCGCTACATAGTTCCACTGTACAGGGACTGGCCCCCCCGAGTTACATGTCTCGTCAGGACGCACACGGCAGGGTCTAGGCTTCTGTCGCAGCGTTCCTATTTGGCCGACACCCCCCTCACTTTGGTGGCGTGGGGTCCTGTCAGGAGATGGCATCTGCCTGTGTTCCTGGTATGGTGAGTAAACGTCCCCCCCTTCCCTGGCAGATTTTAGGGTGGACGCAGGCCCCCTCCCTGGAATGGTCGGACCCTCACACTCCTGATTTTCCCTTTATCCTGTTGTGAAGCGCTTAAACGTTTCTCCACCTACCCCTTGCCTCATCTGATGTCTCGGATTCTGAGTCTGACTCAGCCGCCGTAGGCGTGGGGCCTCCCTGCCGGGTCTGTTACCTTGCACCGTCTCCTCGGATAATGGGGATGACATTTCTACCTCCCCTGCCACGCATGATACAGGCACTGGTGGATGCACTGGTTGTTTCGGTGCGTGACACCCTGCAATTTGGAGGACACAGCGGTGTGTGGGTTGCATCTGGCACTCACCTGCCATCTGGAGCAGCTTATTTTGCTAGCATGCTCATGTAGGATGGTGCCATCTGAGACATTCCCCTGGGGTGTCTAAGCTGCTTCTAGACGTTACCCTTTTGAGGAGTCTCTGGTACAGGGGACTGTTCTGCCTTTGGTGGACGTATGGTCTCTAGGCTGCATAGGACTACCATTGTTCCGGTGGAGGAATCCCTGTCCTTTAAGGACTTGGGGGATAGGATGGCGTGGGCTCTGGCCTGCGATCTGTACTCCCTGGTGGGGTCTGCACTGGGAACAGTGTTCATGGTTGCCCTTACCACGCAGACTCTGCCTGAAGGGCGGAGTTTCAAAGCCGTGACTTGGTGAGGGGCGGAGTTTCAAAGCCGTGACTTGATGAGGGGCAAGTCTCTCTTGCCCCGGGTGAGCTGTTGGTCTAGCTGGCGCAGGGGCTGCGATTTGTTTGCGATTCCGCACTGGACTCGGCTCCTTTTGTATGGGTCACCTGACGGTTTCGGCGGTGGGGGTCTGGCATATACTTGATCAGAGTGTTGGTCTCCGGATAAAACTTCTAAGAAGGCTTTAATGGATCTCCCTTTTCAGAGGGATCGCCTGCTTGGCGCTCCCCAGGATGACATTATATAAGGGTCCCACGAGGAGAAGAGTGCCTTTTCCTCCACAGGCTAACAGGGGTAAGGGCCTTCATTGCAGACGGGGTCCCTCCTTTTCAGCTCTCAAACAGTTTCTCGTCCCTCTGGGACAGTCGATGTGGCGAAGTCCTTCAAGACTTCCTCGGAAGGTTCCAAACGACCCTGGTCTGGCGAACAAGAGATTGATTTTCCCAGACCTGAGGACAAGGCCTACTCGGACTAAGGGTGCGTCCTCACCCATTTATGGGCTGGGGGGATGTTTTTTGTCGGTTCTTGGACCTGCGGCTGGCCCGGTTCCCAGGCAGCTGGGTTCAGGAGGTCTTGTGGTCCGGTTGCAAGATTGAGTTTCGATCCGTTTTTTTCCGGCAAGGTTTTCCCTTTCAATGTACGGCTGTCCCCGGATTGCTTGCAGGTGCTCTGTGGGGCAGTTCAGGCTCTGGTTCAACAAGCTGGACCTACTGGCCCTTTGATTATTCTGTACGGGTTAAAAATTCAAGATGGTACCGGCTCGCACAATGGTGGCTTCTCTACATCAAGATACCTACCTTCATATCCTGTTATGTTCAGGACACCAACGGTTTTTCCGTTTTTGCCATGGGGAAGGATCTCTATCGGTTTGTGGCGTTACCCCTTGATCTCGCCTCTGCTCCTCGAGTCTTTACAAGGGTGTTGGCTCCGGTCCTGGCGCTGTTGCGGCAGCAGGGCGTATTGGTCCTGGTTTCCTGGCCCATCTGCTTCTCCGTGTGGTGTTCCCTACGATGCTGTCAACGCACTTGGAAGTCGCCATGAGAACTCTGGATGAGTTCAGGTTGGTTCTGAACCTTCAGAAGTCATCCCTGGTCCCTTCCATGAGACTGGACTATCTGGGCCTGACTTTGGACTCCCCTAAGGGGAAAAAACTCTTGAAACTTCAGACTGTGGTTCAACTGTTGCTATCCCGCACATGGTGGCCCCTTCAGACCTGCATACTAGTTCTGGGACTGATGGTGTTGTCTTTCGAGACGGTCTCTTTCGCTCAATCCCTCTCGGGATCCCCCAGATGGCTATCCTTCTCGAATGAGACTAGAATCCAAACTCTCGGGATTCAGATCTGGCTGAGCTGGCTGACCAGGGAGTCTTGATCTGGAATCCTTCCTCCCCTTTTTACTGGACAATTGTCAGCTCAGATGCAAGCCTGTCCGTGTGGGGAGGAGTCCTCGGCAGGTTCTCTGCTTCGGGAGTATGGTCCCTGGAGGGTCCAGGTTACCGATCAATGTCCTGGAGCTGAAGGCTGGAGGCTTTGCCTAGTTCACTGGATCGGGCACCTGCAGCTGTCCGGTGCACATTCATTCGACTATGCCACAACCATGGCTTAGGTCATTCACCAAGGGGGCACCAAGTGTGTCCTTGCGGCCTTGGAAGTGACAATCCTTCGCTGGGCAGAGTGCCTTGTTCTCTCCGCTGTTCCCTTTCCAGGTGTGTAAACATTGGCAGGCGGATTGCCTCAGTTGACAGGCCTTGGATGCAGGGGAATGGTCCCTTCTTCCGGAGGTGTTTCAGCAGTTGTGCCCTCGTTGGGGGCACTCCAGACGTGGACCTGTTGGCGTTGCATCTACTGGATAGTGCTGAGGTTTGTGGCCCGCTCCCAGGACCCTCTGGTGGGTGCTTTGGTGGCACCATGGGTTCTGTCATAGGCGAGAACATTCGCTAAGTTCAACTTGAACGATGCCGAGAAGTTTAGCGTGGTCACCTGCGCAAGGCTGATGCCGGCATGTTCGTGTGAGAGTACTCACGGCTGGGCCAAGGTCAGTATCAGCTGCGGTCTGTCTTTCCTCTTCTCAAGTTGCTGCCAAGAATTCTTCACGGGATCAAGGCAGGAAGGGTTTGTGGTTGGGTTTTGGGTTGTTGTGGCTCCGGACTGGCCTTGCTGAGCTTGCTTCGCCGACCTGGTCAGGCTAGCCGCAGACTCTCCTTGGAGAATTCTTGTCACAATCTGGATGGAGGCCGAAGTGCAGAGAGGGCTTCCCTTGCAGCTCAGTGCGAGTCACCCCTGGAAGTGGTACAGGAGGTGAAGCGTCCCAAGTAGCACAGGTCGCCTGTGGTGAACACCAGATGATTTCAGAAACTCTGGGTAAGGCAGGCAACTAGAAGAGTAGTAAAAGCCAGGCCGAGGGTCAAACACCGGTGATCAGTCCAAGAGCAAGGTAAGTAGCAGAGCAGGGACGAGCCGGGGTCATACACAGGTGAGCAGGCAGAAACAGAGTCCTTAGGCAAGCCGGGGTCATACACTGGGAAAACAGGCAGGTAGTAGCAAGAGCAAAGTCCGAGAGGCAAGCCGAGGGTCAAACACCAGGAGGAGATCAGATGGTTCAGAAACAAGCCTGGTCACAACAGGAAGTCCAAACAGGAAACACAAGATCACAGGAAGCTGAGAGATAATCCAGCAATGAGTCTGCTCCTATGGCCACCTTTTATAGGCCAGCAGAGGGCAGTGTCCATTGAGGCTGGAACGACCATTGCTATTTCTGGCAATGTTGCCAGTTTTCCTACGGTCATTTCCCTGACGGGCCAGCAGAGGGCTGTGTCGATTGAGCCAGGAGCGTCCATGACTTGTACTGGCAGAAATGCCAGTACGGCTGTATCCCTGACAGTGCCCCCCCCCCCCAAGGGGCAGCCTCCAGATACCCAGACGGGCCCGACTTTCAGGAAACCTTCTATGGAATTCTCGGATAAGCCTTGGGGCATGGATATTGCTCATGGGTTCCCATGAATTATCTTCAGGGGGATACCCCTTCCACTTAATTAAGTACTGAGTCTGTCTACCCCTTTTCCTGCAATCCAAGATGGATTCGACCTCAAACTCAGTTTCACCTTCCACTGAAACCGGCGGTGGAGGTAGCTCCTCTCTTCCAGGGAACGGGCTCTGTACAACTGGTTTAAGTAGAGAGGTATGGAACACTGGGTGGATCTTGTAGGAACTGGGCAGAGTCAGTTCAAAAGCCACTGGATTAATCACCCTCTTGATTTCAAAAGGGCCGATAAATCTGGGCCCAAGTTTCCTAGAAGGACAAGACAGTTTCAAATTCATAGAAGAAAGCCATACCTTATCTCCAATCTTGTAATCAGGATTTCCTTTCCTCTTCAGATCATAGAATCTTTTATAGCCCTTTTGGGCCTTGAGTATGGCATCCTGCAGTAACTGGTATTTGGCCTGGATGGAACTTACTCGATCCTGGACTGCAGGGACTGATGTTTCAGGAATGACGTTAGGCAAGAAAGAGGGATGGAACCCGTAATTTGCCCAGAATGGGGTTTGATTGGTTGCTGAGTGTAGAGAATTGTTGTATGCAAATTCTGCGCAAGGAAGGAGAGAAACCCAATTATCCTGAGAACCTGTGCAAAAACATCGTAGATATTGCTCCAAAGTTTGGTTTGTTCTTTCGGTTTGCCCATTACTCTGTGGATGGTAAGCCGATGACAGACTTATTTCAATGGATAAGGATTTACATAGCTCCCTCCAGAATCTAGAGGTGAATTGTACACCTCTGTCTGATACGATATTGTCCGGAAGCCCGTGTAACCTAAGTATCTCTCTAATGAACACGTTGGCAGTATCTAGAGCAGAGGGTGTACCGATCATGGGTAAAAAGTGGGCCATCTTTGAAAGACGGTCAACTACCACCAGAATAGTGGTGAACCCTTCTGAGGGTGGGAGATCCACGATGAAGTCCATAGAGAGCTTCTTCCAGGGTTGTTCAGGAATGGGTAGAGGTCTCAGTAGGCCCCAAGACTTGGTTTTGGACCCCTTGCTACGTTGGCAAGGGACACAGGAACCAACATAAGCCTTGCAGTCCTGATTCAGGCTGGGCCACCAGAAGAGGCGTTGGACCAGTTCGAGGGTCTTCCGTACCCCAAAGTGACCGGCAAGCTTGTGGTCATGAAAGCTTTTTAAGACCTGAAGTCTTACTTGAGGGGGAACAAAAATTTTGTCTTGATGCCACAAGAATCCATCTCGTCTGCTTAAGGGGGGAGTTACTGATTCTGTACTCTGAGCAGAGGCCTTCTTAATCGCAGTCTTCAGGTCAGGCTGGATAAGCAAAAAAAAATTTTGAGCAGAGAGAATGGTATTGGGTTCAACCATCTCTGGGTTGTCAGGAAACATCCAAGAAAGAGCATCTGCTTTTCCATTCTTAGACCCGGGCCTGTAGGTGATGTGGAAGTTGAACCTTGAAAAGAACAGAGCCCACCGGGCTTGTCGAGGTCTTAGACGTTTAGCTGTTCTTAGGTATTCTAAGTTCCTGTGGTCAGTGAAAATCATGATGGGATGGGCGGCCCCTTCCAGCAGATATCTCCACTCCTCTAAGGCACATTTTATAGCCAAAAGTTCACGATCACCTACATCGTAGTTCCTCTCTGGAGGAGTCATTTTCCGGGAGGAAAAGGCCACAGGGTGAAGAAGCGCCTTCGGGCCTTGACGTTGGGACAGGATTGCCCCAGTAGCAATTTCTGAAGCGTCAACTTCTAATATATAGGGCAGAGCCGGATCCGGGTGCTGAAGGATAGGTGCCGAGATAAATAGTCTTTTTAGTTCGTCAAATGCTGCTTGGGCCTCCGGTGACCAGCGGAAGCGAACCTGCTGGCGGGTCAGCTGGGTGATGGGTGAGATGATTGTGGAGAAACCTTTCACGAACCTTCTGTAAAAATTTGCAAAGCCTACAAACCGTTGGACACCTTTTTTGTCGGAAGGGGCTGGCCAATCTAAAATAGATTTTACTTTCTGAGGATCCATGGAGATTCCATTGGTGGAGATAATCAGTCCTAAAAACTGAATGGAATCCTTCTCAAAGTCGCACTTTTCTGCCTTTACATAGAGTCCATACTTCCTCAGGGTGGCAAGCACTCTTTTAACATGAGCCCGATGGAGCTCAAGGGTGGCAGAAAAGATGAGGATGTCATCTAGATAAACTATCAGAAAGTTGTCCAGGAATTCTCGGAAGATGTCGTTCACGAGATGTTGAAAAGTCGCTGGAGCGTTGCACAGCCCAAAAGGCATGACCAAGTACTCGAAGTGGCCAAATCGAGTTCTGAACGCTGTCTTCCACTCATCCCCTTCTCGGATACGGACTAAGTTATAGGCTCCTCGGAGATCAAGTTTTGTGAAAATTTGGGCACACCGGAAGCGCTGAACAAGTTCAGGAATAAGGGGAAGAGGGTACCGGTTCTTAACGGTAATCTTGTTGAGTTCTCAGTAGTCCACACAGGGTCTTAAAGAGCCATCTTTTTTCTCCACAAAAAATATGCCAGTCCCATCAGGAGAAGAGGAGGGACGGATGAACCCCTTCTCCAAGTTCTCATTCATGTAGACTCTGAGGACTTCAAGTTCGTTCTCGGATAAAGGGAATATCCTCCCAAACGGGATCTCAGCTCCAGGGAGTAATTCAATGGGACAATCGTAGGAGCGGTGAGGGGGAAGGACCTCGGCTTTCTTTTTATCAAAAACGTCCATGAACTCCCGATAGGCTGCAGGGATGCTGGAAAGGGTGTCGGGTACTGGTTGAACCGCCAAGCAGGTAGAAGAACTATGAGGCCCGGGAGGGAGGCAGTGATTCTGGCAGTACTCAGAAGTGAAGAGGATCTCCTTCTTGACCCAATTAATCTAAGGGTTGTGGGCCTGCAGCCAAGGGAGTCCTAAGATGATGGGGAACATGGGTGAAGATATTACATCAAAACGAACAAACTCTTGATGGCCAGAGTCCGATGTAGTTAGAACAGGACAGGACTCCCGGGTAACTGGACCGGAGCTTGGAAGGGAACCATCGGCTAAGTGGACCTCAAGTCTTTGTTTCCTCGGCTGCAAAGAGATACCCAGTTTCTTAGCCAAAGCAAAGTCCATGAAACAGCTGCACGCCCCGGAATCAATGATCGCCAGGAGCCGAACCTTCCCTTCTGCCACCTGTAGGGAGACAGGGAGAACAAGGTGAGAGGAGGAAGGCTCAGAGACTTGACAGTTCGGAGAGCTTCGTAGGTAAGACTTACTGGGTCTTACAGGGCAGTTGCGCAGGAAATGGCCGGTCCCCCCGCAGTAGAGGCAGAGGTTGGCCTGTCGGCGGCGTTGTCTTTCCTCAGGAGTCAAGGAGGAGCGAATCAAGCCGATCTGCATGGGTTCCCCATCCATGCTCAAGGTAGCAGGTGACCCAGTAGGAGGTGCAGTAGCTGATGGAACCTTAGGCAATACCCAGGGGGGTCGGGAGCCTTGGTAACGCTCAGAACGTCGTTCTCTCAGACGTCTGTCCAATTGAATGGCTAGTTGAATAAGACCCTCGAGAGAAGCAGGGGTATCGACACGAGCCAGTTCATCCTTGAGGATTTCGGACAGTCCATGGCGGTATTGATATTTGAGAGCCGCCTCATTCCAATCAGTATCTGCGGCCCACCTGCGAAAGTCAAGAGTATAGTCCTCTGCTGGTCGTTTCCCCTGTTGTAAAGCATGCAAGGCTGATTCGGCAGTAGCGGCACGCTGGGGGTCCTCATAAAGCTGAGCCATAGCCTCAAAGAAGGAGTTCACCGAATTCAGAGTGGGACTCTTTTATTCCAGAAGGTTATGGGCCCAAGTTTGGGGTTCCTCAGATAGTAGGGAGATTATGAACCCCACTTTCGCAGTTTCGGAGGAAAAGGTCCTAGGCTGGAGGGCCAAGTACAGTAGGCAGGCATTTTTAAAGGACCTGAATTTCTTTCGTTCTCCGCGAAAACGTTCAGGTGTTGGCACCCATGGCTCTGGTGGAGGTGCCATTGCAAAATGTGGAGAACAGGGGTGCTCTTGTTGTGAGGAGGAAGAAGCGGAGCTGGCAGAGAGCTGGCTGGGATCAGCAGGAGAAGGAGAAGTTGTTAAATGCTGCAGATGTCCTTCTAACTGGAAGTAGCCATCTTAAAGCCTCTGGACTGCTTGGGTCAGGGTGGCGACTTGTTGACATAGCGACTCGAGCGGGGAAGCACCTCTGTCGGCCTCAGACATGGCTGGATTATACTGTCACAATCTGGATGGAGGCCGAAGTGCAGAGAGGGCTTCCCTTGCAGCTCAGTGCGAGTCACCCCTGGAAGTGGTACAGGAGGTGAAGCGTCCCAAGTAGCACAGGTCGCCTGTGGTGAACACCAGATGATTTCAGGAACTCTGGGTAAGGCAGGCAACTAGAAGAGTAGTAAAAGCCAGGCCGAGGGTCAAACACCGGTGATCAGTCCAAGAGCAAGGTAAGTAGCAGAGCAGGGACGAGCCGGGGTCATACACAGGTGAGCAGGCAGAAACAGCGTCCTTAGGCAAGCCGGGGTCATACACTGGGAAAACAGGCAGGTAGTAGCAAGAGCAAAGTCCGAGAGGCAAGCCGAGGGTCAAACACCAGGAGGAGATCAGATGGTTCAGAAACAAGCTGGGTCACAACAGGACGTCCAAACAGGAAACAGGAAGCACAAGATCACAGGAAGCTGAGAGATAATCCAGCAATGAGTCTGCTCCTATGGCCACCTTTTATAGGCCAGCAGAGGGCAGTGTCAATTGAGGCTGGAACGACCATTGCTATTTCTGGCAATGTTGCCAGTTATCCTATGGTCATTTCCCTGACGGGCCAGCAGAGGGCTGTGTCGATTGAGCCAGGAGCGTCCATGACTTGTACTGGCAGAAATGCCAGTACGGCTGTATCCCTGACAATTCTTCTTAGGGAGGAGTTATTGTCTCCAGGGCCAATCTCCCATCTGACTTTGTGGTCGCTGGCTTTGCCGGCTTGGTTGTTAAAAGCCAGGTGCTGAAGGACGGGGGTTTGTCTGCTTCAGTGATTTCCACCCTGCTTAAAGGAAGTTACTTCTAGGATGATTTTTCCTCATACGAGAAAGTCGTATATTGCGTGGTGTGAGTCTCCTTGGGCTCCCCCTCGCTCTTACTCGGTGGCCCAGATTTTGGCTTTCTTCAACGGGGAGTTGATCAAAAGTTGGCCTTGAGTACCGTCAAGGGTCAGGTTTCGGCTTTGGCAATTTTCTTTCTAAGCTTGTTGGCAGCCCGTGTCCTGGTGCGTAACTTCCTCCAGGGGGTGCGACACTTGGTACTTCCGGTACGACCTCCATCACCAACTGGTGACCTTGCTTTGGTGCAGTCGGTTCTTCAAGATCCTTCGTTTGCGAGTATTCGTGGGTATCCCCTGCCTACCTTATTATAGAAGATGCCCGTCTTGGTTGCTGTCACTCTGCGCGCAGGGTATCGCACTGGCAACTTGTCCTGTCGTTCTCCCTATGTGTTGGTTCATGGAGACAAGTGGTGCTTCTTCCGGATCCGTCCTTCCCTCTGAAGGTGGTTTCTGGTGTTCACTTGCACGAGGACATTGTATTACCATCTTGTGTCCTAAGTCCTCACATCCTAAGGAATGTGCGTTGCATACTCTGGATAGAGTTCGGGCACTCAAGGTGTACTTGGCGACTACTGAGTCTTTTCGTGAGTCAGGTTCGCTCTCTGTACTCACGGATGGCCCAAGAACAGGGCTGCCTGTGCCTGCTGCGACTATTTCAAGATGGATCGGACAGTCGATGGTGCAGGCTTATTCAATTTAGTGTCAGGTCCTACCTTTCCCTGTTTTGGCGCATTCTACTCGGGCTTCTAGTGCTTCCTGGGCTTTTTGCCATACTTGCATCTGTGCTTCAGGTTGCAAGACGGTTACCTGGGCCTACGGCCACACCACCCTGTATGCGCCCGCTCTCATCTGCTCTCGGCAGCTTAGCAGGGTCGGGCCTGGTTAGTACTTCATCTGTTCACACCTCTAACAAATTTTATGAGGTGGATGTGCTGGCATCTTGAGATGCCTCTTTTGGCCGCAAGTTTTTGCTGGCTGCTGTCTGGAGGGCTTTTGGCCTTCCTTGAGGGTGTTTACCGTTAGTTTCAGGCTGGCCTCATCTTTTGTTCTGATGAGTCTTATGTTGCCTGTTCAGCTATGTTTAGCCATGAGGACTTGTTCTTTTCTGCTGTTCCCAACCCTCATTTTATGGCACTGCTTTGGGACGTCCCTACTGATACGGATCAGAGAACTGCGTCCCTGAATGAACGATAGAGAAAAATGGATTTTTGACTTTTCTCTTAAGTTCATTGATTTGAGTTGGGTTGGTGTTATTTTCTGACACTGCTTTGATACAAAACTGACATCCTATGCAGGAAGTGAGGGGGTTTTACCCCCCGGGACTGCCCATAGGCATAGCCAGAACTTTTTTTCTGCCTAGTGTCCTACTCCTGTAGGGGGCAGTATAACCCTACTGATATGGATCAGAGAACTGCGTCCGTCAGTGAACTTAAGAGAAAAGGATTTTACGGTAAGTAAAAATCCAGTTTTTATCTAAAAAAAAAATTATAAAAATAAAATTTTACAATTCATAAATGCATATGTAAACATTTTGATAGCTGCAGGTATAATGAGACGTTTGATATGGTTAAGGTTTTTAAAGGCAGCGACTGTATACTACTAATCTATTTGGGCCACATAGGGACTTATCAGTATCATTTAGCAGTATTTAACCCGTTTTCGCCCGGCCTATAGCAGATTGATGGCCGGGCGGCAGTCATGTCCTTCTGGGTGTACATCATATGATGTCCTCGCATCATATGATGCGTCATATGATGTCCTTATGGCACGCAGCACGGCAATCAGTGGTGAGCCGTGTCCCTCGGACACAGCACATCACCAATCATGGTAAAGAGCCAATGAAATTGGCTCTTTTCCACGTGATTGGCTGAGTCCAATCACAGCCAAACACAAATGTAAACAAACCGCGGTAACTCACTGTTACCGACTTCTCCTTCTCACACACTGATCCTGTGTGAGGAGGAGCACCTAGGAACAGTGAGTTGCCACTGAACTCCTTCTGTACTGTGCACCACACTGCTCTGATTTCCTTTGATTAAGGAGTACCTATCAGTACAGCCCATCAGTGCACCTGTCAGCACATCCATCAGCGCAGCCAATCAGTGTACCTGTCAGTGCATCCATCGGTGCACCTGTCATCAGTGTACCCATCACAGAGCTGCCATCACAGCAGTGTACCCATCACAGCCGCCCATCAGCAGTTTACCCGTCATACACCTGCAAACACCAGAGCCGCCACGTCCAAAAAATATTATACTAGTGAGGAGGCATTTCAAATCCTCAGTATGACGGATGAGAACAGCAGGGAGTTCTTCCGTACGATTTTGCCTTGGAATAAAAAACCTGTCGAAAGTAGTTGATTGGTGACCGAATCAGAGAAGGCAACATATCCTCCTAAAAGAATAAGACGCTCTGAAGACCAGGCAACCACCAGCACTGCCATGGTGAATCGGCAAGCAACAACAGCACTATACCCCAGAATAAAAGGCCCAGTACTAGTATCACACTGGACCTCAAGAAGCAGGGCCCAAACATATCTTCCAGATGCCCAGGCAAACCCATTATGGCTGCCTTTCAGCTCAGGATCCGCTTTAATCCCCCCTTTCACCGCACAGCCAGGAGGGCAGGCTAACACTGAAAATGTTTCAGAAATTGTTTTTTTATTTTATTTATTATTCATTGACGACCTACTTCAATTCATTGTAGACCAGACTAACCTTTTTGGCCAGCAATATATCGCAAACAACCCCAAATCACGCTATGCCCATCTTTGAATGGAGATGTCTCCCAATGGTGGAGTTTAAATTGTTTATGGGCTTACAAAAAAAATATTATTATTATTATTATTATACAGGATTTATATAGCGCCAACAGTTTGCATAGCGCTTTACAGTGTGGGGGAAGACAATACAGTTACAGTACAATTCAAAACAGGAGGAATCAGAGGGCCCTGCTCGTTAGAGCTTACAATCTAGAAGGGAGGGTCAAGTGAAACAAAAGGCAGTAACCGAGGGGGATGGGCAGATGGATAAAATGGAGGTAGAGTTGTTAGGTGTGGGTAGGCTTCACTGAAGAGGAGGGTTTTCAGAAATCGCCTAAAAGCTAATAGAGTAGGAAATAATCGGACAGATAAGGGTAAGGAGTTCCATAGGATTGGAGAGGCTCTGGTAAAGTCCTGGAGGCGAGCATGGAGGTGACAAGGGAGCTAGAGAGCAGGAGGTTTTGAGAGGAACGAAGAGAGCGATTAGGTTGGTATTTTGAGACTAGGTTAGTGATGTAGTTGGGGGCTAAGCTGTGGATGGCTTTGTAAGATGTTGTTAGTATCTTGAATTTGATTCGTTGGGTGGGCGGAAGCCAGTGGAGAGCTTGACAGAGAGGAGCGGTGGACACTGAGCGATTGGTAAGATGGATGAGTCTGGTGGCAGCATTCATGATGGAGTGAAGGGGGGATAGCCTGTGTAGAGGTAAGCCAATGAGAAGGGAATTGCAGTAGTCGAGGCGTGAGATGACCAGGGAGTGAACTAGGAGCTGTGTTGTGTTTTTGGTTAGAAAGGGGCGTATTTTGGAGATGTTGCCGAGGTTAAGGGGGCAAGATTTGGACAGCGATTGGATGTGGGGCTTGAAGCAGAGTTCAGAGTCCAGGACAACACCTAGGACCTTGGCATGCAGGGATGGGCTGATAGTAATTCCATCGATATTGACAGAGAGATCAGGGGAAGGGGCACGTGGTGGAGGAAAGATTATTAGCTCGGTTTTGGAGGGATTGAGTTTGAGGAAGTGGTGTGACATCCATATTGATATATCAGATAGTAAATTAGTGATACGTGCAGAGACTGAGGGAGAGAGCTGAGGGGTGGATAGATAGATTTGGGTATCGTCAGCGTAGGGATGGTATTGGAAGCCGTGGGAGGCTATCCGCTGACCCAGAGAGGAGGTGTAGATTGAAAATAGGAGGGGCCCAAGAACAGAGCCCTGGGGGACCCCAACAGAGAAGGGAAGAGGAGAGGAGGAAGTGGAATTGTAAGTAACGCTAAAGGTGCGGTTGGATAGGTAGGAAGATAACCAGTGAAGAGTACAGTCACGGAGACCAAAGGCATGGAGTTTATTGAGGAGGAGGGGATGGTCAACCGTATCAAAGGCAGCAGAGAGGTCCAGGAGGAGGAGTACAGAATAGTGTCCATTGGTTTTGGCCGTTAGTAGATCGTTTGTTAGTTTTAGGAGAGCAGTTTCAGTGGAGTGTTGAGGCCGAAATCCAGACTGAAGGGGATCAAGGAGGCTATTCTCGGCAAGGTGGTCGCACAGTCGGTTGTAGACCAGACGTTCAAGGAGTTTGGATAAAAAGGGGAGCAAGGAAATAGGGCGTAGGTTGTTAAGATCGGTTGGGTCAAGTGAGGGCTTTTTAAGTATGGGGTTGACTAGTGCATGTTTTAGAGAGTTGGGGAAGATGCCAGAAGAGAGGGAGAGATTGAAGATGTGGGTTAGAGAGTGTAGAATAGGGTCAGAGGGTGAACGTAGCATTTGCGAGGGAACAGGATCCAGAGGGCAGGTGGTTAAGTGGACATTAGTAAGTAGTTTAGCAACCTCGTCTATAGTGGTGGGGTTGAATGAGGGAAGTAGTGATCGCACCTGTGGGCATGTGGCGTAAAGGATGGAAGGTATCTGAACAGCAATGATCTCCTTACGGATTTTATCAATCTTTTGTTTGAAGTGGTTGGCAATCTCCTGGGCAGTGAGTGAATCAGTGGGTGGAGGCAGTGGAGGACGGAGTAGAGAATTAAAGGTAGCGAAGAGTTGCTGGGGGCGAGATGACAAGTTGTTAATGTGAGTGATAAAATAGGTCTGCTTGGCAGTGTGGAGACTGGAATTGTATTTTTAGAGGGCAGATTTATATTGGTTGAAATCTTCCTGAGACTTAGGGCCTAATTCATAGTACCGCTATTTGGCTAACGAGGGGATTTTTGCGAACTGGCGAATTTGAACGTATGAAATTGGTATTCAACGTACTGCCGGCCGGCAATAACGTATAGTGTTAGATTCATTAAGATGCTACAACGTCAGGGCGCGACTTAAAAACAGGTCAGCTAAAAGCTGGACTAATGTTTTGCCAAATTTTTTTGAGTACCCCCAAAAATCCCAAATCACTGTGGAAGGTGTGGGAGATCATTTGGAGATGAATGGCTTTTAAACTGTGTCAAAAACTGACCTAGAAAGAGAGATTTCTGCAAAAGTGTAGAAAGTAAAAATAGCTCCAAGTCCCGAGCTGCAAGAGAGCTCATGTGCGCATGTGCAACGCCAACTAGGCTCAAAAAGTTACGCTTTCACAAACTTGAGCATGCGGTATGTTGAATGCGAACGTAAAATCCGCTGTATCGCCCATGTAAAATGGAATGAACTGGCAGATTTTAAAAACAAGTACATAGTTCATACTTCTAGCAAGTGATTCCTTAGTAAACACCATCACATTACCACGTTCTAGACACCTTTCCTGCTCAATCATATTTCACTAGAACAATCTTATATATAGTTTTTAGATCGAACCTCCACATTATCTAGGGCAGCGGTCACTAAATGGCGGCCCGCGGTCCATTGGCGGCCCGCGCGATGCTTCCGCCCGGACCGCCACCTGTATTCTGCCCCCTCCTCACTGCGGCTCCCGGCTCACTTGCAGCCGGTGTCCTGTCAGGCCGCGAGCCGCGAGTAGGGGCGTGACGTCACGCGCGCGCCCTGCCCCCTGCTCCTGACTGATAGACATTGCGGTGTCCTGTCGGGCCGCGAGTAGGGGGCGTGACGTCACTCGCGCGTCCCGCCCCCTGCTCCTGACTGCGGCTTCCTCTAAGCAGGGCAGCGAGCTAGGGTGTGACACTATGTGCACGCCCCGCCCCCCTGTTCGCGGCTTTTGGACAGCTCCTGGCTCCAGGTATGTGGAGCACATTTTTAGAGGGGAATATCTGCATTTAAAAAAAAACCTCTCAAGCTTTAACAAGTGTGCAGACAAGTGGCATATTTTGTTGTGCTCATTAGAGTGCCCCATAAAAGAAACAAAATATGCCCATCAGAGTACTCCCTTGACATAAAATGTGCCCCATATTTTATGCTAAGGGACAAGCTGATGGGCATATTTTATGTTAAGGGGCACGTTAATGGGCATATTTTATGTTGAGCGCAACGCTGATTTACACGTTTTGTTTTGCCCATCAGAATGCCCCCTAACATAAAATGTGCCCATCAGAGTGTACCTTATTTTATGTTAATGGTCACGCTGATGGGAATATTTTATGTTAAGGGGCACTCTGATGTGCATATTTATGCTGTGGTACACACTGATGGGCATATTTTATGTTAAGGGGCACTCTGATGGACATATTTATGCTATGGGGAACTCTAATGGGCATATTTTATGTTAAGAGCAACGCTGATTTACACGTTTTCTTTTGCCCATCAGCGATCCCACCATCATAAAATATGCCCATCAGGGTGCCCCCTAACATAAAATGTGCCCATCAGCATGACCCTTAACATAAAATATGCCCATCAGCGTGCCCCTTATTTTATGTTAAGGGTCACGCTGATGGGCAAATGTTATGCTAAGGGGCACGCTGATGGGCATATTTTATGTTAAGGGTCACGCTGGTGGGCACATTTTGTTCTGCCCATCAGAGTGCCCCTAACATAAAATGTGCCCATCAGCTTGCCCCTTATTTTATGTTAAGGGTCATGCTGATGGGCATATTTTATGTTAAGGGGCATGCTGATGTGCATATTTATGCTGTAGTACACACTGATGGGCATATTTTATGTTAAGGGGCATGCTGATGTGCATATTTATGCTGTGGTACACTCTGATGGACATATTTATGCTATGGGGCACACTGATGGGCATTTTTTATGTTAAGGGGCACTCTAATAGGCATATTTTATGTTAAGAGCAACGCTGATTTACACGTTTTGTTTTGCCCATCAGCGTGCCCCCTAACAAAATGTGCCCATCAGAGTGCCCCCTAACATAAAATGTGCCCATCAGCGTGCCCCCTAACATAAAATGTGCCCATCAGAGTGCCCCCTAACACAAAATGTGCCCATCAGCGTGCCCCTTATTTTATGTTAAGGGTCACGCTGATGGGCAAATTTTATGCTAAGGGTCACGCTCTCGGACACATTTTATGTTAAGGGGCACTCAAATGGGCATATTTTATGTTAAGAACAACGCTGATGAACACGTTTTGTTTTGCCCATCTTTCTGAGTCATAGCACAGACTTCAGATCCGGACCTCGGCCCAAAGAAAATTTTAGCGACCGGACCTCCTTGAATTTTAATTCATTACCCCTGATCTAGGGTATCCCACAAAATATTTAATCAGGAAAGACGTATGGCCAAGCTTTTCTGCAGGTATATGCCCATACTTGTCTAATTAGCAAAATATGGTAAACAAACAAATATAGCTCTATCTCTCAATATTGCTAGATATTGACTTCATGTGGCATTTTTTTATTTAGGTAATGTCTTTATATTAAGAGTTTGGTGATATACATGCCTATGTCAAACAATAGCAAAAGTATTAATGCTAACATTTGGAGGGTTGGAGACCTCCAATTGTTGCCCATACAGAGGGCTCATTCTGGATTCGAACTCACAAACCTAGAGCAGGAAGGCAGACTCCCTAATCATTGTGCTATTTCTTAGTCCTTACAACTCCAAACTTATTAGGCTACGTTCACATGTAGGCGTTTTGGGCCGTTTTGGGGGCGTTTTTCTGCTCTAGGATCAGCTCTCAAAACGCCCAACTAGAATAATCCTATACATTTCAATGGCCCCTGTTCACACCTGAGCGTTTTGACACCATGAGCAAAACGCCCAATGCTCAAAAAAGTACATGAGCTTCTTATTGGGCAGATTACAGGCATTTTCCATTGGTCTCTAGTCAATCTACAAACGCCTGCACAAAAAACGCCTGCAAAAACGCCCATAAGAACGCCTGTAATAGCAACGCCAAGATTAAGGATGTTTATGAGTGATGAGCATGATTATTGGCTTAGCTATATGTTCAATCTTCATTGAAACAACAATCTGAACTCCAAAAGAAATGCTCCCCCCCCCCCCAAAAAATAATTTCATAGCCCAAATTTGGTTTTCAAATTTAAAAAAAAAAATATATATATATATATATATATATATATATATATATATATATAAATATATGTCTCTCTCCCTATATATATATATATATATATATATATATATATATAGATAGATATATATGTATATATATGTGTCTCTCTCTCTCTCTCTCTCTCTATATATATATATAGATATATATGTATATATATATATATATATCTATATATATATATATATATATATATATATATATATATATATGTATGTATGTATGTATAGCTTTATATAAAGAAATATTAGAAATACTGTTTAGTAAACCCTAAAAATCATTTGTAATTTCACATATATACACATACATACATGCATACATATATGTATATATTTTTTTTTTTTAGGTCTCTCTCTCTCTCTCTCTCTATTTCTATTTCCCTTTTTTCTTCAACTGGGCATGCTCCAACACTCTTCAGACAATTTAGTGTGTGTTTGGATAAACCACGCATGCTCTAAAGCTTACATCCTCCTCAAAATAGCATTTGCACTTATGTTGTTTTGCTTCCAGGACACACACAGTTAAATTTTCTCCTGGGCGTTACCATTACTGGGTGTGTGTTTTCCTGGATCTTATAAAAAACACTCAGACATGAGAGAAGATTTGGCCTGGCAACAGGTCCAATATATTGTGCGTGGGACATGCTTTATGTTTAACATTTAGGGGCCTTTGTTATTTTTAGGTGGGAGGTGGGATTTGGCTGTGTTGTCTGTTATGTCTAAAGACACATAGCCCAGGCCTGTATTTGTGGGAATGAATACTTGACTCTCTCTAAGTATTTGTTTGTTTTAACATAATTGTGTATTGGTTAGTCAATCTGCACATGTATCTGAATTTTCTTGGATCTTTGTTGATGTATATGCTGTAAATTTTCTAAGTTAATGTTATAAATTATGTCCCATTTGTGTGGCTTCAGGCTTTAATAATGGGCAAAAAAAATGTCCTGGGAAATGTTTGAGCTGTGTATTCAGTTTTTAATAAACATTGATGTGGTGGGCAGGCATGTTTCAAATGTCTTCTTCAAACATTGATTATGTGTATAAATAAAAATGTATTTTTGTCTCCACAAATGTATGTTATGTTTTTTTTGCAATGTTTGTTAGACATGCTGATTGTGTATAGGCAATGTTTACTTTTGTTCGCAAATTAGCTAACATTTTAAAATGCGTGCTCACATTTCCAAAATCAACCGGAAACGACACTATTATTGGGTGTACAGGTTTCCGGAATGTGTACAGTTCCTCTCGCAATTCTGAGCAGCATGGCGCCATCACTTTATACTCCCGTGTGTGTGTATATATGTGTATATATGTGTATATATAATATATATATAATATCGTGTTTTATATATATATATATATATATATATATATATATATATATAATATATAATATATTTTTATTATATATAATAATAAAAAACAACAAATAAGTTACATATTGCTTAGACATTTTTGAATCTGTCTATATAAACACAAATGGATTGCCCCTCTTCATAGATGCAAGATTTGAAACATGATATTCCCAAAATATATTTTAAACACAATTTTAGGTATAAATACATACATACATACACACTGCAAGCTCTGGTGGTCGACATGTTTGCCTAAGAGTCACCATCATAAGATGGATGTGCAGACAGCAGCTAATTTGTTCACCTGAGATGGAATGAGCACAAAAATATGGCCTGGTCATGTCTCCAAAGGATTGCATTGGATAAAGCAGCAAAAAAGGCAAGACATGAGTGTGTGTTTACTTGATACTGATGTGATAACACTGTGAGTTGCCTGCGTGTTCATGGATCGCATTCACAGCACAGGCATCTCACACTGGCATATGTGAATCCATGGGGGTGTCCATTGCAAGTTAACAACACCCCCAGATCAGATCGCATTGGGATTTTACAGGTCGAACATGAATCGGATGGCACTGCTGTGAACCACTATGCGATCCAATTCTGCTGTGGACCACAAAAAAGGATTCTGTGTGATTTGACAGTGATTGTGTTGATAATTCATACAAACTGTATGGCTGAATTTGCAACACACACACATATCGCATGTGATTTTAGGAGCATTGTGCTCCAAATCACATCTGATGTCTGTCATAGCAAGAGTGTGAGCCGGCACTAAGAGCTGCTCCAAAGTTGCACACAAGTCGTGGAGTAATTTTTGAGAGACGGTGCAGCAACTTCAGTCACTCTGCTTAGAAGGGTTACATTGCACACAATGGAGTGTGACCTGTCAGGCGACTAAGGCTGCCCATACATGTTCAACTTTTGTTGTACACTTTCTGTTCGATTTACCACAAACCACATAATATGAGGTCAAAGATAAACAACACTTTCACTTGTATCTAATTACGCAGGCCTTTGTACTACATATATGAAGTTAAATTGATCCAAATTTGTTCAGCAAATTATAATAAAATATTATTGTGTATGGCCAGCCTAAAGCCCCGTACACACGTACCGATCGTCGGCGAACGATCGGCCGTCTTTTGTCCCTGGGCTGTCGGTGTCTGTTGAAAAGTGAAAAGACAGCACAAGAATTTTGTCCGCCGACTACAGCCGACTGCAGAAGTGATGTCATGTAATGGTTAACTTTCCCTGTGTTTTTTCTTTTCTGAGCATGCCCAGTCTTGCAAATCTGCGGTCTGTCGGCCGAATTCTGTACTGACTGGCAAACAATCGGCCGCTCTGGTGTCGGCATACAAAAATTTTAATGCTTGCATGACAGATTCTTGTCGGCAGAATGTGCGCTGACGGCTGTCGGAGGCATCATACTAACAAGCGTACAATCGGTAGATCGTTCGTCGGCCGACGCTTGTCTGCCGACGATCGGTACGTGTGTACGGGCCTTTAGTAATCACACAAGTCATCCCAGTGTGAAAAGGGCGTCAACACATCATTAGCTTGATCAATAATGTATGTTTGTGTCAAGACTTCGATGTTAGCTCTAACATGTGATCCCACAAATTCCATTGGTACAGATTCCAAGATGGGTAAAGAGTCACTTTAGCATGTACATGATAAAACACCTCAAAAATAAAACATCTTCAAAAGCACCAACAATAGAGATTGTGCCCTTTCTTGCTTGTCTAGCTTTTGGGAAGTAATAAATAGGCTAAAAGTTGTGCTCAGGGAATGTCAGAGCTCCCCCATAAACTAACATCTCTAGGCGCCCTGTCACCAATAGCCTAAATAAGCGTGTCCGTATGAGAATTTGAGAAGCCGCAATCGCCATTCAGCGTAGCTTAACGCCGATGACGGCGGAATTCATTGTTGCTGTCACGCTGTCCAATTCGCCACTGCAGGAGATAATTGATTGCAATGTGGCAAGAAATAAACAAGCCAAAGCAGTCTTAAGCTGGAGGTTTAATAAATTCGACCGTCTTACGCCATAGGCGCTCAAGAACACGGCTATGCTTTTTCAGACTTCTAGTGTTATCTGTTTGCCAAGGTTGAAGGGGTCGGGGTCTGATTCGGTGTGTAGTGAGGGGGGCCAGAGTGTCCAGGGAGGCTAAGGGTGAAGCGTTGTAGACAAAAGTGGCTAGGTTTGTTTAGGACAGGGGTGCGATTTTGTCATAGAGGTGGTCGGTAGCAGAGTAGATAAGGGAAGGGTTGAGATGGCGTAGGTTGCTGCGGGTAACTGTAAGGTAGCTGGAGGGAGAGGAGGTGGAGGAGAGGGAGAGAGTGAAACTAATAAGGTAGTGATCAGAGAGAGGGAAAGGATTGTTTGAAAGGTTGTGCGGAGTGCATAGGTGGGAGAAAACAAGATCAAGGATATTGCCTTCAGAGTGAGTAGAAGCATGTATCCATTGCTTCAGGTCAAAGGAGCAGGTTAGACTGAGAAGTTTGGAAGTGGCAGGAGTGTTGGTATTAATAGGGATGTTAAAGTCGCCGAGAATGATTGTGGGGATTTCAGAAGAGAGAAAGTAGGGTAGCCAGGCGGAGAAGTCGTCTAGAAAGGTCGATATTGGTCCAGGTGGGCGGTAGATCACAGCTATCCTTAGAGAAACAGGGGACAAAAGACGAATGCAATGTACCTCAAATGAGGAGAGTGACAGAGAGGTAGGTGGGTGAAGTACTTGAAAGGTGCTATGTGGGGCTAGAAGGATCCCAACACCCCCTCCCTTGCGTCCATTGGGTCTGGGGGAGTGAGTCCATAGAAGACCACCTTGGAATATGGCAGCAGGAGACGTAGTGTCAGATTCATGAAGCCAGGTTTCGTGATGGCAAGTAGATTAAAAGAGTTAGCGATAAAAATGTAATGGAGAGAAGTGAGTTTATTACAGACAGAGCGGCCGTTCCAAAGGGCGCAAGAGAAAGGGAGTCTGGTCTTAGGAAGAAGAGAGATGGAAACTAGATTGTGCTGATTGTGGCTGCAGCCAGAGGGCGCAGGGTAGTGGGTGTGTTGAGTACAGGTAAATAATGGAGGCCCAGGGTTTGGGAATATGTCTCCAGAGGTTAGGAGAAGCAGAAAGGTGAGGGTGGTAATATGAGAGTGTGATTTATATGAAGGGACATGCCCCAGTGTCCTGGAGGTTTTGCGTGCGTGTGAATTTTAAAATTGCATGAGATGGTATGTGCAGTAATAAGGAGAGGACAGTAGTGAGGGTGATATATGTAAGCTGTGGGGTGGAGAAGAGGGGTGAATGAGAGAGAGTTTAAGGATAGAGGACATGGCTGTAACTAGAAGGGGTAGAGAGTGCATGTTACAAGGAGCAAGAGCTGATAGGGTAAATTAGGTCACCTGCAGTCTATGTGGTGTATATCTCAGCCTTTCCTTTGTTCTTTCACTTTGTGCAATCTCTGAAGTGCAGAATCAGAAGTGTGTCCACTTATAGAAATCGCCCCGCTTTGAGAATGAGCCCCAAAAAGCAAACGTGCCCCCCCTTGCAAACGTGCCTTCCCCAAGAGATGCTGTACTTCTATACTGTTAGACCTGGGGTGGAGGCTATCCAATTATGCAATCAGGAATTGATAAATTAGGGCTGGATAGACAGAGCAGGATTTCCACTTCAGAAAGATTTACAAACAGACAACTAAGCCCCGGTTCACACTAGGGCGACCTGTGAGGCGACCTGGTCGCCTCACAGGTCGCCGCAGGTCGCCTCCCATAGGAAAGCTGCGGACCCGTTCTAATAGGAGCGTCACAAGTCGCTCCGACCTAGAAAAAGGGTCCGGAGCTTCTTTGGGGCGACCAGGAGGCGACCGCCATAGACTTCAATGTTATGAAGTCCGTGGCGGCCGCTCCGAGGTCAAGGCACGCTGCTCGCACCGCGATCTCGGAGGTCGCCCCTGAAAGTAGCGTCACTCCTATGTGAACCGGCGCTAAGAGATACCGCTAAAGGTTAAAGGCTATAATGGTTATAAATTAAAGGTAAGAAAACATAGCAAGGACCAGTCTACATATGGGTAAACAAATAAAGATACCACAATTAAAGACACAATATAGAAAACGCAGGATTCAGAAGTTCAGCATTGGGTTGAAGCAGGATAATGGACATACCACAATTAAACACATAATATAGAAAACGCAGGATTCAGAAGTTCAGCATTGGGTGGAAGCAGGATAATGGACATACCACAATTAAAGACACAATATAGAAAACGCAGGATTCAGAAGTTCAGCATTGGGTGGACGCAGGATAATGGACATACCACAATTAAAGACACAATATAGAAAACGCAGGATTCAGAAGTTCAGCATTGGGTGGAAGCAGGATAATGGACATACCACAATTAAAGACACAATATAGAAAACGCAGGATTCCGAAGTTCAGCATTGGGTGGAAGCAGAATAATGGGCATACCACAATTAAAGACACAATATAGAAAACGCAGGATTCAGAAGTTCAGCATTGGGTGGAAACAGGATAATGGACATACCACAATTAAAGACACAATATAGAAAACGCAGGATTCAGAAGTTCAGCATTGGGTGGAAGCAGGATAATGGACATAACACAATTAAAGACACAATATAGAAAACGCAGGATTCAGAAGTTCAGCATTGGGTGGAAGCAGGATAATGGACATACCACAATTAAAGACACAATATAGAAAACGCAGGATTCAGAAGTTCTGCATTGGGTGGAAGCAGGATAATGGACATACCACAATTAACCTGTTAATTAATTAATTTATGTGCCTAACTAAAACATCTGTGTGGACTAGTTCCTTGTCCACTTCCCTGGCCAGCTGGGAATCAAGCAATACATTCCAAGTAAAAGGGGCAGGTGAAAGAGCCACAGAATAGGTGCATGCCTTTCGGAAAAAACTCCCAGCTCCAGCCCACTCTACATCGGACAATTTTCTGGGACCTGGTATTTCCACTGTTCAAAAAGGGGTATTACATCTACCTGAATAAATACTATACAAGCCTGCCCCTTTTCTGACACCTGTATGTTAAAAAACCTTGTGATGTGTACGACCTGTCCAGCCTCCACAATGACACCTTGGTGGAAATTCATGGAAGGCGTGCCCTTTCAAAAGCCTCAGTATATCCATGATTATAATCAGTTTATGGGGGGGGGGGGGGGGGGGTTTAAATAATCAGATGCTACAGCTGTTTATCAACAAAAAAAGGACCCCTCTTCTGGTAAAAACAATTAGCAATTTACCTTTTCAATTTGGCCTTTTATAAGACGTATGTCACCTATCAAAAGTCAACCTTCCTCAATTTTATAGAAGAAATTATCACTGCCCTGATCTACCAGAAAGGATCCCCACCAGAAAACATTTGCTCTGATTGTGTTAACAGACTTTATGAGCAACATTTTCCAGAGAACATTCCACCAACACAAACAGTAAGAAGATGCCAAAAAAATGGTGGGTATGCAGCAGTATGGGGGGGGGGGGGGGTTTAGGGATGACACCAGGTTTCATTGCCCCCAATGTCCTTCCCAACCGGGCCTATGCATCGGACACTGCTTCCGACGTGATCACACGTCACTAAAATATTAGTTCCCCTTATTTTTAACAGCCTGCTGTTTCCCCATATCTAATATCTGTGCTGATCATTTGCCTGCTGCCTCGATTGACCATGCTTCTGCCTTCCACCTTAGCTGACCCTGGCCTGTTAAGCGACAATGCCTCTGCCTGCCGTCTGGTTTGTTTCTAAACCACGTTTCTGCCTTCCATCTTAACTGACCCTGGCCTGTTTACCATCGATGCCTCTGCCTGCTGTCCGGATTGTTTCTTATCCACGTTTCTGATTCTACCTGAACTGACCCTGGCCAGTTTACCGACAATGCCTCTGCCTACTGTCTGGATTTTTTATCAACCACCTCTCTGCCTTCCACCTGCACTGACCTCAGCCTGTTAATTGACCATGTTTTTTTCCTGCCGCCTGGAGTGATCCTTTCCCCTGCTACTGGAATCAAGAAAACAGAGGGGGCTCATATATGTGAGTGGACTCAGAGTAGAGAAAACCAGCTTTTAGTTTTCTCCATGTTTTTTTTATTCCTGGATCATAACCTGACCGAGACCCTAAGCTTGATGATCCTGCATGCTGCCTGGACCATTACTTTGACTGTGCTGACCATATCGCTGCCTGTAATGACCCAGGACTTTTTATAGACCATGTTCCTGCTTATTGCCTGAACTGGCTGTGCTGACCATGTCTCTGCCTGCTGCCTGTACTGACCCAGGATGTTTTATGGACCATGTTCCTGCTTGCTGCCTGGATGTCAGCCTGTTGCCTGTACTGACCCTGGCCTGTTAATCAACCATAATCCTGACTGCTGCTTGGAGGATTCTGGCTGTTGCTGGCTTGCTTCCTGCACTAATTCTCCCCTCTGTGGACTAATGCTTTACCAGACTGTTCATCTAGGCTGTAAAAAAGTCTCACACATTTGGTATTGCCATAGTCAAGAGTAGCAAACTATGTTTTGGGGTGTGTCCATGCTGTGTGTTATATTTAAATTGACAACTTTGTGTAAAAAAATAATTTTTTAAATTCTTTCCACTTTTTCCAAAAACTTGTGGAAAAAATGTTCAAAAGACTCATTATGCCTCATAGAATATACATTGGGGTGTTTGCTTTTCAAAAAGTGGTCATTTTGTGGGTGTTTCTACTGTCCTGGTGCCCCAGGGCCTTTAAAAGTGTGATAGGTAGTCAGCAAATTAGATGTGTAATTTATGTCCCTTGAACACCTGAAGGTTCTCCTTGGATGTGGTGCCTTTCAATGTTGCTAGGTTGTGAAAAAGTCTCACACATGGTATCCCCATACTCAGAGGGAGTAGCAGAATGTATTTTAGGGTGTAATTGCAAGTATGCCTATGCTATGTGAGAGAATTAACTAGTTAAAATGAAATTTTTGTGGGAAACAAAAATGAATTTCCTAATTTTCCAAAGAATTGTGGGAAAAACAATTACAACTTCAAAAAACTCACCATGCCTCTTTCTAAATACCTTGGACTGTATGCTTTCCAAAAAGGGGTAATTTGGGGGGTTTGGCTTTTTAGAAAGAGGTCACTATTGCAAAGAAATCACCCCTCTACCCAATATCAATTTTGTCTTAAAAATTTTAAACAATAGAAAATCTAAAACATTGTCATGCCCATATACTATTGAACAAGTTAGTGTCTAGGCTAGGACAGAACAATTTTATGAGATAAATATGTTAGGGTGTATATATGCAATTACTTCTATCAGCCATTCAGATTTGAGTTAACCAGCTTTGCCAACTTAACAAAAGGTATTATTCCAGACTACCATTACTCTTACAACTCTACTTTTGTATGAAAGGTACTGAGAAATGTTGCATCAGCTATCTGCTAACACATTTTTATCCTTGCAGTTAATACAAGTGATAGTGAAGATCTATCTGGTGGTGAAAGCCTTGCAAAGGTTCAATCCTTAAAAATGTTTCCTGAAGTGATATCAAGGAAAACATCATCTGCAATATCTCCTCCAGGAAAATATGTGGACAGCAAAGACAGAGAAAGGTGTCAAAAGGAAAACAGTGATCATTTATCTAAAGTATACAAATGGAGTTTTCATTTATGTGAGTATTTTTCCTTACTTTTCTGTTTACTTTTATTTTGTTCATGCCAGGTCATTTGAGTTTTGAGTCATTTTGAGTTCTTGGGTAAGCATTGTAGCATTTACTGTTTTCACAGAAAGACAACCTAAACTCGCTTTGAAAATTTACTGTGTAAACTCGTAAAAATTTTGCAGAAGTGCATAGTGGCAGTGGGAGCAGAAGTGCTTATTGGTGCATAAGGTCTGTACTAGCAAAAGTATGCCCATTTGTTGAACATGATAAATACAGTGTGCATGACGTTAAAAACTGACATCATATGTAGAATTCCCTGTCGGTGCAATGGTGGCGAGTGCAGAAGGGTGCAATTGCAAAGGGGCAGTGGCATTGGGTACAGAACTGTGCATTAGTGTAGTAGTGGTGAGTGCAGAAGGTTATGTTGGTGAAATAGCAGCAAATGCAGAAGTGTGGTTGTTGCAGTGCCAGCAAGAGTAGAAGTTTGAGCTGATTTAGTGGCAACAGTGGCAAATGACACCTTGTGGTTGTCGTGAACAAGGTTGTACTCATAACTGCAGAATGCTGCCTCCAGCCCCAGAACTGTAATGCCAGGGGTCCCTCCTAAGCAGGGAATGAGGTTCAGGTTTCCACTGCCATGGATTCAGGGGCAAATTGCTGGGATTTGTGGGTTTCAAATTTAAGGCCAGAAACTTGGAGGCCCCTGCAAGAAATATGAAACAACCTGTTATTCAGTACATAGCCTTTACCTCTAGTCAGCTGAGCTGAGTCATAAGAGACAATCATTTAAAGCAATGGATAACCCAGCCCCCTTTACTTTTTCTTAATTAATTTTTTTTTTTTTTTTTACATAGTACAATTAACAATTTGTTAATACCAAAAGGTATAATATACCAAAGGTATTAAACAAGTAAGAAGAAGAATATATAATGTAGCTGACAAAATGTGTCCCTTAAAGGTACAAAGTGGATTAGTACACAGAACAGTATATATGTATATTATAGGTATCCTTGTTATTAATTGCTAATCAAATGAATAGGGTTCATAAAATGTGGTCAATATAAAATAAATCAGAATAGAAGAAAGAAAGGAAAGATAAGAAAGAAAAGTGTGGGCAAGACAAAGGCAGCCAAGATTTTTCCTTGAGCCTCCGTTCACATTGGAGCTACTTATGCGATTTGACGAGTCAAATCACATGACAAGTTGCACCCTATTGCCGGCAACCGCACTGTTCAAATTGGTGCGATGCTGACTTTGCAGTGCCGCATCGATTTGAAAAAGTAGTTCCTGCACTACTTTTGGCAATTTCAGG
The DNA here is from genome assembly GCF_965119305.1 of Pelophylax lessonae. Lineage (NCBI taxonomy): Eukaryota > Metazoa > Chordata > Amphibia > Anura > Ranidae > Pelophylax > Pelophylax lessonae. The sequence goes on along the minus strand of NC_138770.1, from coordinate 472,243,570 downwards.
TGCCACTTGCATAAAGCCGCAAAGATGTCTTCCAAGTCGTATCCGAAGTCGCACTGTCATGCGGCTTTGAAATAGCGAGATTTTAGATGAAGTCACACAACGTCAAAGCCGCAGTTAGTGTGAATGAGTGCTTATAGATGAATATTGTAGGCAAGGTCCCCCACGTTTTTTCGAAGTTAGCTAGGCAGTTAGGGAAAATGCAAGTCATTTTATCGTTGATCATGACCCGGTTCAACTTTTGTATGACATAATCAAATTTTATTACTGATCGATTCCAATAACGTGCAATGGTTTTTCTAGCAGCCAGTATTATATATAAAATCAAGCGTTTGGTATGCTTAGGTAAACTGATTCAATTTTCAAAAAAGAACAACTTCTGGGAATCCAAGATTTACTTTTGTAATTTCATGTATAAAGTCAACATTTTTGATCCAAAATGTACAAATTTTGGGACATTGCTACCAAATGTGTACCATAGAACCTTCTTGACAACAATTCCTAAAACATTTAGAAGAGACTTGTTGATTTATTTTAGCTATTCTCGATGGAACTGTGTACCATTGCGATGGTGTTTTGTAATTAGATTCCACTAAAGTCGTATTGATCTATATTTTAGAGAGAATGTTGATTGTATTATACCATTCTGGGAGTTTCCAAGAGAACTTAAGATCTTTTTCCCATTATTCCATACATAGGAGCTTATGTACGGGTTCAATTAAAATACTATATATACAGTGCCTTGCGAAAGTATTCGGCCCCCTTGAACTCGACTTTTTGCCACATTTCAGGATTCAAACATAAAGATATAAAACTGTAATTTTTTGTGAAGAATCAACAACAAGTGGGACACAATCATGAAGTGGAACAAAATTTATTGGATATTTCAAACTTTTTTAACAAATAAAAAACTGAAAAATTGGGCGTTCAAAATTATTCAGCCCCTTAAGTTAATACTTTGTAGCACCACCTTTTGCTGCGATTACAGCTGTAAGTCGCTTGGGGTATGTCTCTATCAGTTTTGCACATCGAGAGACTGAAATTTTTGCCCATTCCTCCTTGCAAAACAGCTCGAGCTCAGTGAGGTTGGATGGAGAGCATTTGTGAACAGCAGCTTTCAGTTTTTTCCACAGATTCTCGATTGGATTCAGGTCTGGACTTTGACTTGGCCATTCTAACACCTGGATATGTTTATTTGTGAACCATTCCATTGTAGATTTTGCTTTATGTTTTGGATCATTGTCTTGTTGGAAGACAAATCTCCGTCCCAGTCTCAGGTCTTTTGCGGACTCCATCAGGTTTTCTTCCAGAATGGTCCTGTATTTGGCTCCATCCATCTTCCCATCAATTTTAACCATCTTCCCTGTCCCTGCTGAAGAAAAGCAGGCCCAAACCATAATGCTGCCACCACCATATTTGACAGTGGGGATGGTGTGTTCAAGGTGATGAGCTGTGTTGCTTTTACGCCAAACATAACGTTTTGCATTGTTGCCAAAAAGTTGGATTTTGGTTTCATTTGACCAGAGAACCTTTTTCCACATGTTTGGTGTGTCTCCCAGGTGGCTTGTGGCAAACTTTAAACAACACTTTTTATGGATATCTTTAAGAAATGGCTTTCTTCTTGCCACTCTTCCATAAAGGCCAGATTTGTGCAGTAGATCTGCAGTAGATTTGAGCTGTAGATCTCTGCAGTTTATCCAGAGTGATCATGGGCCTCTTGGTTGCATCTCTGATCAGTCTTCTCCTTGTATGAGCTGAAAGTTTAGAGGGACGGCGAGGTCTTTGTAGATTTGCAGTGGTCTGATACTCCTTCCATTTCAATATTATCGCTTGCACAGTGCTCCTTGGGGTGTTTAAAGCTTGGGAAATCTTTTTGTATCCAAATCCAGCTTTAAACATCTCCACAACAGTATCTTGGACCTGCCTGGTGTGTTCCTTATTCTTCATGATGCTCTCTGCGCTTTAAACGGACCTCTAAGACTATCACAGTGCAGGTGCATTTATATGGAGACTTGATTACACACAGGTGGATTCTATTTATCATCATTAGTCATTTAGGTCAACATTGGATCATTCAGAGATCCTCACTGAACTTCTGGAGAGAGTTTGCTGCACTGAAAGTAATGGGGCTGAATAATTTTGCACGCCCAGTTTTTCAGTTTTTTATTTGTTAACAAAGTTTGAAATATCCAATAAATTTCGTTCCACTTCATGATTGTGTCCCACTTGTTGTTGATTCTTCACAAAAAATTACAGTTTTATATCTTTGTTTGAAGCCTGAAATGTGGCAAAAGGTCGCAAAGTTCAAGGGGGCCGAATACTTTCGCAAGGCACTGTACATGTAATAGAAATATTGGAGTTCTAGTAGTACAAGGTTTTTTGAAGAGGGAGAATTGGAGTGGTCGATTCATTTTACTAACTTTATTTTTCAAGAAGAAATTAATTGGGTTATATCGAAAAAGTTATGAGGAAGGTAGTTGTAATTCATTTTTATAATAATCCAGTGAATGTAAATCATTCCCAGATAAAACGTTTTAAATATGTAATCAGCCCCTATTCTCCCACCACCATAAAAGGACGATCCAGGTACAAATTCAGGATTATTAACAAAGGAGATAAATGTGTTTAAGCCTATGAGGTGAACAAATATTTTTTTTCTCATTCAATATCTGTCCCATAATAATGGGAATGAAAGATTAGGGCATAAGATTGTGGGATCGTAATTTACTAGGAATCCACATCATAGCTGCAATTGAACCTTTGGAGCATGTAAGGGCCTCTATGTTATCCAATGTGGAGTTGGCATTATGGTGATTGCCAATTTGGCTATCTGAGCTGCTTGATAGTAAGCTGATAAATTTGGGACTCCTAGGCCTCCACATTTTTTTCAAAGAGTAAACTGTTCATTTAATAATTCTAGGGTGTTTATGCCCCAGGCAAAATTTAGGATATTTCTTTGAAACATGAGGAGGTCTCGTCTAGGAAATATGATAGGTAGTTTTAGAAAGAGAGATAAAATGCTTGGTAAAATATTTATCTTCACTGAAGAAATTTTCCCAACCATGACTGATTCGGGCCTGATCATTTACTTATATCTTCTGAAAGCCTTCCAAACATAGGGGGATAATTTGCTGAGTAGAAGGTATGTATAGAGAAGGTCAACTGAATTTCTAAATAGGAAATGAGTGAGTGAGGAAGTGAGTGGCCCATTGGACCTCAAAGTTATGTTAAAGCAATACAATTGTAGATTCAGAGAGATTGAGGATTTAGGCAATAGATTTATTTTTATTTACCATCAGGCCTGATAACTGCAAAAAGGATGTAAAACGTTTCATTAGGTTAGATATTGCTGTATGAGGGGAAGTAATGTACATTAAAACATCATCCACAAATAGTGCGCATTTATGTTCATATTGTCCACAATTATTGCCTTTAGTATTTGGATGAGCATGTATAGCCTTAACAAGTGGTTATATTGCAATTGAAAATAGAAGGGGCGATAGGGGACAACCTTGTCATGTTCCACGTTGTATATATAACATATTATAATGTTCCAAAAAAGAAGTCGTAATGCTAAAGCTTTTGTAAGAATTTTAAAGGTCACAGTTAATTAAGGAAATCAGACTGTAGTTTGATATTTCCGCAGGGTCTTTGTGGTTTGGGGAATACACTAATATATGCTATGTTTTTATCTTTTAGAACAAAATTTCCTTCTCTTAGATGATTAACATATAAGACTAAATGAGGCGTTAAAAGATCAACATATTTTTTAATAACACCTGTTTGACAAACCATCAGGTCCCAGGGATTTATTTAATTTTTAGTGTCTTAAGAAATTTCATTATATGTGAAAGGTTTGTCCGTAAGCTCAACTTGGTGCACAGTAAGTGTAGGAAGTTGTATCTGTTCTAGAAATTTTTAAACTTGCACCACAATATTAACTGGAGATTTCCAGTTAGTGGTGAGTGTTATGTCACTAATTTTCATTTTGGATAAAGCGGAAATATGTGATCTGGGATTGAGTTTATTCGCTAGGAAAGTGCTTAGTTTATCTCTCCACGAAAGGATTTATGTTGTATCCACCTTAAACATGTTTTAGATGTAGTGGTTAGGCACGAGTTCAATTCTGTACGTGCATGTTCTATTTGAGATAAAAGATTTGAATCTTGTGATTGTTGTGTTGGACGATTAGGTCATCATAAGTTTTAGTTTTAGAAGCAATAATTTCTTTAAGGGGCCATTTTAGTTTTGAAGTTAATTGGATAAAAAATCCTCTTACAGTTGCTTTATGAGCTGCCCAGTTTATTGATGGAGAAGTATCTTCCGATTTGTTAAATTCAAACTATGTTTTTAGGTGTAATGTAGTATCAAAATAACAAGATTCATTTTGTAACAGAGATTTTTTTAATTTCCAGTTTATTCCCTTTGTTAGTATTGTCCAATCAGAAAAGGAGAGTAACAAAGGTTTGTGGCCAGACCAGGGGGTAGGGATATATTTAATGGACAGTAGTTTAGAAATGAGTCGAAAATAAACAAATATATGATAAATTCTAGAATATTGTTGATGAACGGTTGAATAAAATGAATAATCTCTCTCTGTTGGATTGGTTTCTCTCCATGCATCAATAAGATCAATACAAAATAGTAGATCAGCAAGTTTATAGCTATGTTCAGAAGGATGTTGTATAACAGTAGAAGATTTATCTAAAGTGTGATCAAGGGCCAAATTAGTATCTCCTGTCAATATGAATGTAGAAAAGAAAAAAGATTGTGGAAAAACCCTAATTCGAATTTAGGGCGTAATACATTAGAAAGGTAACTCAAATTTCTCTCAATAACCCTTTAACCAGAAGATTTTGTCTCTAATAATTTTATGTTCGAAGAAGGATTGTCAATTAGACATGCATAAGGCTACCCCTCTCTTCTTTTCTGAAGCATTAGCATAATAGCATTAGCTCACAGCAGCCATATTATCAGTGTTTGTTTGCAGTTGTTTAGGGAGAGTCTGGCAAATCTGTGCCTGGATTCCTGTGTCTTTTGTTTGACAATAGCCTGCTTGTTAGCACTACAAACGGCCAGTGTGTCTGTGGTCTGTGTGAAAGTTTTAGGCCCCTTTCACACGGGCTGTATGATCAGGTCTGCCTGTCAGTTTTTCAGACGGACCTGATTGGACCTTGAACTCTCCCCTATGGAGCGGCGGATGTCAGCGGACACATGTCTGAGCCTGCCTGCAAAATCCAGATGGTTTTTGGTCCTATTTTCCTTCTGTCTGGCGGATTGGATCGGATAGGATCAGATGAAAATGGACTGGTGGACCGTTTTCACTTGCTATCCTACAGAGGATGTCACGGGGTAACGTGGCAGAGCCTGACGTAAGAGGAGTGGCTTACCAGGTAACTGGCGTGGCACAGGTTCACCAGAGGAGCGGAGTCTAAGTGTTAGCTGGTTTTCACCAGGGCCCCAGATGGTGGGGATGGACTTGGCTGCTTGCTAACACCAGGTCGCGGTCCCCCGGATTCCCTGGTTGAGCCACGAGCAGGTCCAGGACCAATAGCCGGTAGCAGGTAAACAGATCAGGACAAGGCAGGAGAATAGTCAGGACAAGCCAAGGTCAGGGCGGGCAGCAGGTAATCAGAATCCAAAGACAAGCCGGGTCAGGTAAAAAGGAACAGCAGATAATAAACAGGCACAGGGTACAGGAGAGCTGATGATCACACAGCAATGACTCAGAGTGATCACTGGCTTTAAATAGGCCGTTTGGCACCAAAGGCGGATTGCGTGTGCAAGATAGCCGCAAACTACCCATGGTAGCCTCAGCGTATGCGCATGCGCATAGGCGTTTGCCATTTAGCGGCAACAGTGCGACTGCCCAGGGTATTGAGTACCTGACATTACACCCCCCTTAGGGGCGATCTTCGGGTGCCCAAAAGATTCCTTTTGTGGTGATGGTTGCGGAAAAAAATTTGGATTAAGTCTTGGGCATGGAAATTCTGTACCGGTTCCCAGGAGTTTTCTTCGGGCCGTAGCCCCTCCATTTAACCAGGTATTGTAACTGATTCCTCTGTCTTCTGCAGTCTAGGATGGCCTCCACCTCAAATTCTTCGTCCCCATTGATGGTGACAGGAGCAGGTGGTTCCGAACTTCTACCTGGAAAGGAATCAGGTACTGCAGGTTTCAAAAGTGATACGTGGAAGACCGGATGGATCTTGAGGGAATCGGGCAGAGTGAGTTCGTATGATACCTACTTTAATCTCCTCTTCACCGGGAACGGGCCAATAAACTTGGGTGCCAGTTTCTTGGAAGGGCATGCCAATCAGGGGTTGGTAGTGGCTAACCATGCCAGGTTGAAGAACCAACTCACCTCTCCTCCTTTTGTCAAAGCAGGCCTCTGTATTGGAGGTCTGAGCCTTGGTCATGGCATCCTGTAATAATTTGTTGTTCTCTTTAAGGAACTCCATGATATCCCGGACTGCTGGCACTGTAGGTTCAGGAACAAAGCAGGGCAAGAAGGATGGGTGAAACCCGTAATTAGCATAGAATGGGGACTGACCTGTAGCCGAGTGTTTGGCATTATTGTATGCGAACTCTGCTGACGGTAGTAGTGAGACCCAGTCCTTTTGAACAAAGGTGGTGAAGCATCGGATATATTGCTCGAGGGTCTGGTTGGTCCTCTCAGTCTACCCGTTAGTCTGTGGGTGGTATGCGGAGGACATTGACAACTTGATCTTCAGTAAGTCACATAAAGCTCTCCAGAAGCTAAAAGTAAATTGAACACCTCTATCCGACTACAATCTCTTTGATGAAGACCTGTGCCGTCTCGAGCGTGGAGGATGTGCTCTTTAGTGGTATGAAATGAGCCATTTTCGACAGACGGCCCACTACCACGAAGATTGCAGAATAACCGTCTGAAGGAGGAAGTTCCACAATGAAATCCATGGCAATCATCTTCCATGGTCTGTCAGGGACTGGTAGTGGTCTGAGCAGGCCCCATGCCTTGTTTCGGATTGTCTTCCTTCGTGTGCAGATAGTACAGGAGGAGACATACTGCTTACATCACTTCTCTAAGTCAGGCCACCATAACGTGCGTTGAACAAGATCTAGGGTCTTGTGGATCCCAAAATGGCCAGCAATCGGGTGGTCATGACAAAGTCCCAGGATGGACACCCGGGTACTTTCTGGAACAAAAATTTGATCTCCTCTCCATAGCAATCCATTTCTGGGTACCAGTACAGTTCCAGGAGGATTGGGAGCATTTATTGTGGCTTGTCTCAGAGAGGTAAGAAGGTCAGACTGTAATAGCAGGAAATTACCTCTGATTAAGATGGTGTCAGGTACAAGGATTTCTTTAGAACTGTCGTACATTCGGGAGAGAGCATTGGATTTCGTATTCTTGGAACCGGGTCGGTACGTTATATGGAACAAAAACCTGGAAAAAAAAAGTGCCCATCGTGCTTGGCGAGGTCTCAGGCGTTTGGCCGTCCTCAAATACCCCAGGTTCTTATGATCAGTGTAGATGAGTATGGGATGTGCCGCCCCTTCCAACAGGTACCTCCACTCCTCCAGGGCGGTCTTGATGGCAAGGAGTTCCCGATCCCCTACATCATAGTTCCTCTCTGCTGGAGAAAGTTTACGGGAGAAGAAAGCTACCGGATGAATCAGGTCCTTAAGGCCTTGACGCTGGGAGATGACTGCTCCTACTGCGATTTCCGAGGCGTCAACTTCGAGGATGTAAGGCAGGGCAGGACCCGGGTGGCTGAGGATAGGGGCAGAAGTGAACAGTTCCTTTAGGGTTGTAAATGGGACTTGAGCCTCGGGAGACCAGTGGAAACGGGTACCCTGTTTGGTGAGCAGGGTAATAGGGGCAATGATAGAGGAGAACCCCTTGATAAATTTCCTGTAGAAATTTGCACATCCTATGAAACGCTGAATCCCCTTTTTATCCACAGGTGCGGGCCAATCCAGGATGGCGGAGACCTTCTGAGGGTCCATTTTGACCCCTTCAGAGGAGATTACTAGACCGAGGAACTGGTTACTCTGCTGTTCAAACTCGCATTTCTCAGGTTTGCGTAGAGCCTGTGTAGCCGGAGTCGGTGGAGTACCCTTTTAACGTGTTCTCGGTGCTGGGCCAGGAAGGAAGAAAAGACCAGGATATTGTCCAAGTAGACAATCACAAAGATGTCCAGATAGTCTCTGAAGATATCGTTGATGAAGTACTGGAAGGTGGCCGGGGCATTGCAGAGGCCGAAAGGCATTACCAAATATTCTTAATGACCGAATCGGGTGCGGAATGCTATCTTCCATTCGCCCCCCTCCCTGATACTGACCAAATTGTAGGCTCCCCACAGGTCCAGTTTGGTAAATACAGAGGCGGTTCTTAATCTCTGGAAGAGTTCAGGAATCAAGGGTAGGGGGTAAAGGTTTTTGACCGTAATTTTATTTAATTCATGGTAGTCCACATATGGCCGAAGTGAATGGTCTTTTTTTCTCCACAAAAAAGATCCCAGCTCCTGCTGGAGAAGTAGAGGGTCGGAAGAATCCCTTCTCTAGATTCTCCGTTACATAGTCCTTTAGGGTACCCAATTCCCGTTCCTACAAAGGAAAGATACGTCCAAAAGGGATCTCGGCCCCCGGGAGCAACTCAGTCGGACAATCATACGGGCGGTGGGGGGGGGTAGAGTCTCGGCCCCCTGTTTACTGAAGACATCCAGGTATTTATGATAGGGTACTGGGACAGAGGAACGTATCTCCTTATTAGTGTCCATACAAAGTAGGGTGCTAGGAGCACTATAGCGTACTGGCAGGCAATGATTCTGGCAGTAAGGGGACTTGAACTTGACGTCTCTAGAAGTCCAATTTATTTGCGGGTTGTGCGCTTGCAACCAGGGTAACCCCAGAATAACGGGGAACAAGGGAGAAGAGATGGCATCCAGGCACAACAACTCCTTGTGACCTTCGAGGGTGACCACAGGCAATGGAGGGGTTTCTTGAGTTACTGGCCCAGACTTGATGTGGGACCCATCCGCTAGGAAGATGGAGAGTCCTTGCGACTTGGGTCGAAGTGGGATGCGTTGTTGTGCAGCAAATGTGAGGTCAATGAAGCAGCTGCATGCCCCGGGAATCAATTATAGCAGTGACCTGGATCGGGCCTTCTGGAAGCTGGAATGAGATAGAGAGAGCCAGGTGAGTGGTATTGTTGACAGAAACTGGGTAACTTGAGGGGGGATATAGAAAGACACTTACGCATCTTTGCTGGGCATGAGTGTCCGGCTTCTCCGCAATACAGACACAGATTGTTCTGACTGTCGCCGTAAGCGTTCTTCTGCTGATAAGGAGGGACGCATGAGCCCAAGTTGCATCGGCTCTGAAGTATCTGATTCAGGAGTAACTGGAGCTGTGCTGCTGGGAGGGGAACCAGAGGAGAAGGTGTGGACGGGATTAGGAACCCATGGCATCATCCAGACTGGGCGGGTCTGCTGCGTGGACCTCTCTGCTCTGTGTTCACTATGTCAGTGACGTAATCCTCCATGGCTCTACTGCCTTGTTGAAGTGCGGTGAGCGCGGTTTCTGCGGTAGCAGTGCGCTGCGGGTCTTCATATAACTGCGCTATTGTGTTAAAGAAAGCCGACATGGTGTCCAGCTGGTTACTGCGCTCTTCAAGCAGGCGGTGAGCCCAGGACTGAGATTCACCTTGAAGCAGGGATATGATGAACCCCACTTTGGTTGCTTCCAAGAAGGTTTGGGGTTGCAGGGAGAAGTATAGCTCACAGGCATTGCGGAAGGCTCTGAACTTGCTCCGATCCCCAGAAAACCTTTCCGGCGTAGGGACCCTTGGCTCAGGAGGCAGCATCACCATCGTTGGACCGGAGGGATGCCCGGAGGGAGCCATGGAAGCAGCAGAAACTGTAGGGTCTGTGGAGAAGGTTAGGAACTAAACACGACCCTCCAATTGGGTATAGCCCTCCTACAGAGACTTAACAGCTTGGGTGAGGGCCGCGAGATGCTGGCAGATGTCGTCCATAGGAGAGGCTCCTCTAGCAGGCTCGGTCATGGCTGTGTGATACTGTCACGGGGTAATGTGGCAGAGCCTGACGTAAGAGGAGTGGCTTACCGGGTAACTGGCGTGGCACAGGTTCACCAGAGGCGCGGAGTCTAAGTGTTAGCCGGTTTTCACCAGGGCCCCATATGGTGGGGATGGACTTGGCTGCTTGCTAACACCAGGTCGCGGCCCCCCGGATTCCCTGGTTGAGCCAGGAGCAGGTCCAGGACCAATAGCCGGTAGCAGGTAAACAGATCAGAATGACTCAGAGTGATCACTGGCTTTAAATAGGCCGTTTGGCGCCAAAGGTGGATTGTGTGCGCTTGCGCGTTCGGGCGAACGCAAGATAGCCGCGAACTACCCATGGTAGCCTCAGCGCATGCGCATAGGCGTTCGCCGGTTAGCGGCGCCTGCGCAGGGTATTGAGTCCCTGACAGAGAAGAGTGGGACTGTGTACATATCTGCTCTGTACAATGAGCAGAGATGAACCTGTCATCCGCCTGCTCAGCAGGGATCAGCAGTGCAATCCTCCGCTGAGCAAGCCGAGTCCACGAAACGGAGGCGCCCTTGTGAAGGGGCCATAGAGTCTACAAGCTATGGTGCCAAAATTCATCACACCTGATGTACTGACGGCCTATCTCATTTCTTGAGGCCCTAACCTGCCAAGACAGTACAAATACTTAAATTTTCACACGGTATTTGTGTTTTTTTAACGCAATTTTACACACCAACCATAAATACATTTTAATGAATTTTAATGCACACAAAAACAGTATAATACCCAAATGTTTGATAAAATATGGTGTTGCGCCAGGTAAATAGATACCAAACA